>NC_081826.1:260287437-260598375 GCF_030867095.1 Alligator mississippiensis
CAGCCCTGGAGCAGGGGTCTCTAAGTTAGCCAGTAGGAACTGTGGAAGAGGATGGCTTAACATCCAGCCTCCTCTGGAGCTTAGATGCCATCTCTGCTCAGGTTTCAGAGCCCTAAACTCTCTCCTCTCTCTTGAAGCAAGCATAAGGCAGCTTTTTCCTTGAGAACAGTCAAGTAGTGGTGGTTGTTTACCTCTACACCCCTTCCTCCTCCCATATAGTAGCTTAGTGCAAGTTTTCATGCAAGATCAAGAACAAGTTCCCTCTGATGTCTGAGGAAATTTGATCCTACAACTCTCTCCTGGATAAATGCAGTAACCATGAGGTTTTAGAGTATTCTGAGGTATATTCAGTCCCTCCTACTGATGATATCCCCACTTTATATGGTATACTTCAATATCCAGTGGGCCAGAAAGAGCAAGCATGACTCAAGATTTGTGTGTTTATGGCATTTACTTAAAGGGGGGCGGGGAGAAGGAGGAGGATGGGATGTGGATTCCAGTTCCTGCTCCAAGGAATGCATATAGATTCTCTGTCTATGGCCAAATAACTAACTACAGTAAAAGCTGCGCTATTCGGCATCTTATAAGCCAGCGTGCTCTACTAACCAGCATGATGGCTTGTAAGATAAAGTGAAACTGAAAGTGCCCACCACGGCACTTCCAGTTTCTCTGAGCCCCCATGGCTGGGGGTAAAGCAGCCTGCGCTGCTGAGCCCCCACAGCCCGGGGGCATAACAGCCTGCGCAGGGCTTTGCAGGGCCCACCTCCCTGTCTGGGGGGCCTGCAGGACCCGCGGGACGGGTGGCAATGAGGCAGGAGGGACGGCAATGCCGCAGGTGGGGCAGGACGCCCCAGACGCAGCAGGAGAATCGGCGGCCAGGGCTGCTAAATTAACCAGCATATTTTGTTATCCGGCATCCCCCATTCCCGGGGGATGCTGGATAACAGAGCTTTTATTGTATTTCTAGTGAAGTGGAACACTGCAGCAGAAAGGGCTGACAACAATTCTTCCCAAAATCCACTGTTGTCTGGTGGCTACAGCATTCACTTTTGAGGTGAGATATGAACAACTGGTGCCTCCTGAAACTGGGGGGACACCATGGCAGTGAGTGGAGACCACCTTCAGCTGCCGGTGTCACCGAGTGGGGACTGCCTGCAGCTGCCACTGAGCAAGGACTGCCCACAGCTGCCCCTGAGCAGGGGAGGTGGGAGTGGTAAGCAGCGAGCAGGGACTGTCCGCAGATGCCACTGGTCATGTCAGCAGCAAGTGGGGATGGGTGTGAGCAGAGACCGCCTGCAGCCGCCGGCATAGGCAAGCAGGGACCACCCACACCTACGTTGGCGGCAAGTGGGGACGGGTGCAAGCAGAGACTGCCAGCAAAAGCCACTGGCGACTGGTGGCAGCCAAACTCAGGGGGGGCACGTGGCCCCCCATACCCCTCCTACGTGTTGCCTATGATGGTGGGAGATGCAGGTTCAAACTCCATTAGAGCAGGAAATTTAACCTGGATTTCCTGCATCCCAGATGAGTATTCTAATCACTAAACTACTGAATAAAAGGGGCACTGCCAATGCCACCATTCCCTCCTGTAGGTGTACTCTGCCTTTGTCACCTGCTTGTTCTCAGACAAACGTGTAGACTGTACATCCCAAAGGGACCAAAGCAGCTCACTGTTCCGTACAGTCAAAACTGTGGCTGTTGCACACATGCTTAAAATCAAACCTTCAGAAACTTAATAATTAAAATTTAGGTATCTATGAACTCAAAGGTACCTCCAAACCCGGACAGCAGGTAAGAGAGGGTTTTGAGGATTTAAATTTGAGGCTTAGGTCCTAAATTCTTCTGGGCATCTGAATCAATTTGGAAAAAGCTTCAGAAAAGATTTGGCTGATTCGGCCATAGACTAAATAGGCAGCTGACAGCTGCCTCCAGCTGGCAAGTCTGTTGGGGTTGGGAGAGGGTGGAGGGAGGGATTGGGGCTGGGACAAGCTGCCCAGCTGGGGCAGGGAGGCATGTTACTTGGGGAGAGGAACATGGTGGGGTGCGGGACATGGGCGCAACAGTACTGGGAGCCCTGCTACTGCTTGCCCAAGCAGGGCTGGGGGGGAGAGGGGCAAGATGTTGGTGCGGTTTGCTCCAGGTAGAAGTGGGCAAGCAGCAGCGGGGCATAGCTCCCAGTGCTGCTGCGCCTGCATCCCATGCCAGATGGCAAGCAGCGGCAGGGCAGAATCCCCGCTCACAGCGCTGATGTACGTGGGGCAGTGCTGGGAGCAGAGGCTATGCCCTACTGCCACCCAGAGCAAGCCACGCCTGCTTTGCGCCCCCCCCCAGTGCCAGCTGGGCAAGCAGAAGCAGGACATAGCCCCTGTGGCTCCCCCCACTGGGGCAGAGGCTGGCACAGAAGCCTGCATGGCTGCCCTGCCCAGCCTCACCCCCCGCCCGGCCTAGCCTCCCAGCACTTAAAAACAAAACCAAAACAAAACACAAAAAAAAAGGCCCCACACTCACCAGCTGCAGGAGTGGTGACTGGGACCTTGGGCACTTGTGGCAGACCGCCCCCCCGTGCAGCATGGGGCAGTGGGGAGCAGCAGGGATCGCACACACACCCCTTGGCACCCGTGCGGTAGCTACCCCATGACGCAGGTGCAGCACAGCTTGGCAGGGTGCTGCACACTGTCTGGGAGCTGGGGCTGAGCACTGCTGGGCTCCGGGTGAGTACAGGGCTTTTTTTTTCTCTCTCTCTCTAAGTGCCAGGACTAGGCTGGGGCTGAGTGGAGGATGGGGCCGGGCAGGGCAGCCATGAGGGCTTCTCCCACGTCTCCCCCCGCACCCGGGGAGAGGCAGATGCAGCTGGAGGATCCATGCGAAAACCTGCAGCCACCTGGCTGTGCCTGCCTTTCCCTGGCCGATCCGAATCACCAAATCTCTCCAAATCAATGCTGAATCTTCTGAAGCTGATTTAGTACAGTGATCCAAATCTCCAAATCGAATCACTGTCCTCTGAAAGGGCCAAATCTGAATCAAATACTTCACTATTCACACAGGCCTACTAGCAGAGCTCAATGCGTGCACACACATTCCATCCTAAAACAAGATATGGACACCAAACACTGGCTTTCCTCTTCACAAATGTTAATACCAAGATTTGAAAGAATATGACTCTGATCACTACCTAAGAACTTTACTTTATTTATTACCAGTTCAAATGTTAATGGAAAGGAACTTTAAGATATCAACTGAGTATCTCAGATTTTTTTGGAAAAAATGTTGACAAAAACCACATAAGAAAGCAATTCTCCACTATTAGCCATAAAAAGGAAAAGCCCTGATTGACAACACCCTGCCCAGCCAACCTTTTCTAAATAAGTAAGTGACCCATTTAATTGATTTATAAGAAACTAAAGTACCTGGATTATTTTATCTCCAGGGTGCAACAGTTTTGATGCTGGTCCTTCAGGTTGTACTCTGGTTACAAATATACCCTTTAAAAACAAATAAGGAAAAATAATTTTCGCAGCAATTTATTTGAAGTCAATATAATTTAAGACATTTGATTTTTCCATATTTAGAAGAAGAGAATGTGAAATATTTGAATTCTGTATACTTACTAGTTTTTATGACTAACACCTTACATCCAGCAGAACTACATTTGTTGGCAAACTGAATGGCATTTTTCCCCTATCCAAACCTCCTTTGTTTAAGCTGGCATATGTGCACTGTTGCAGCATCCGTACAAGCAGGGGCATGCGTTTGCAGCAGCAAAATAGTGGCACTTTGTGCCGCTACTTTGTGCTGCAGTGCATACCCCTGCTCCTGTGGTTTGCAGCAGGACACATTGTCCCACTGCTCCACGTGCTGCAGGGGGGGGGACGACTGGGGCACAAGGTGCCTCAGTGCAACGCTAGCCAGCAGGCAGCCCCTATGCTGAGGCACCCTGTTCCCCAGCCAGCCAGAGAGTGACCCAAGGCTGCCTGCTTTCCTGTATCTGAGCACTGTGAAGTCCCGGCACTGAGGCATGCCGCACCCCAGCCAGCCACGTCCTTAGATCCTGCATGTCTGGATCTGACCTATGTGGCAAGATGGAAGAGATGCTATAAGCTAAAATTCTTTCTGTTGGATTTCGTAATAGTCAGTTCCATAATTCACTAAAGGACTATATTGCTAGATATTTTTAACATCCTGCCATAAACCGGATTTGAACTGTCCCCTCCACTGTCACTTGGCTACACTGCACCTTACCCTTTCCCACTTCCTTAGCACCTCTATCTTTATAACATTCCCTCCCCTATCTCTCTTCCTCAACAATAGCTTTTTTCCCTTTTTCTTTCTTTTTTATTATTATTTTTTTTTTAATATTCTGCCCCATTCTTACCATATACTTCTTCTCCCTCACTTCTGTATTTGACTCTCCCTCACAATCTCTGCAGCTATATTTAATTTAATGTTTGGTATTTTTAAGTGTTGCTTTACATGCTGCTTTAAGGATAAGAGAGATTTTAAATAGGTGAATATATTAAATACTCACATCATCATCAGGTCTGAATGGATTTCCTCTACCGCCAACTCCTCCTGATATACTAAATCCAAGCTCTGGATCTTTTTCAATTCTCACGCAAATCTACATTGTTACAAAGAAAGTAAAAACAACTGTGCTGAAAGTTCAGATGCAAAAAAATGGATATGCATGCAGATATCACATAATATTTAATCATTATGATTATGTAATCAGTGGAATCATGACCAAAAAATAAAAGTGACAAAAAACTGATTTCTAGCTTACTATTTTTACCATTTGCATTTTTAAACACATACAAGGAATCGTTCAACAGAACAGCAGACATAGATCATAAAAATCTGAAATAAGAAAAACAATAAATTCCACTCTCAGCACTCCTATTAATATTCAGACACTTTGATTGAAATAGTCTTCAAATAAAGATAAGCACTTACTAAAAAGACTACTGCAGTTCAAGAGAAATCATATCTCAAATACAGATTCTAATAAAATGTTCTAGTATAACAGCATCTTAAAACATAATTCATAACTAAACTGGGTAAGTTTTATGATGTATTATTATTTAATCAGACACTGCCACATATATTAAGTCTAAGCCCAGAAATATTGAGGTGTTAAACAAATCATTTAATTGCCTAATTTACGTAGCTAACAAACACACATTACCTCAAATATATAAACAACTCCTCCCTATCCCTTCTTCGTTGATACTTCAAGTTGAATTCCAGTAATTCATAGCCTGTTTTCCCTCTGAGTTTCCTACAGCTAACCCTGTCTCTCCTGGCTGGCTGGAAAATAAAAATGTTGTTTCTGAAAAGTACGTTTCACTATTTGTTTTCATTTGGTATTAGGACTAGAGACAGACCACTTTCAGTACTCTGGGAAAAGACAGTGAATAAAAGCCAATAACCTAAGGGTTAGGCACTCAGCTGGCATGTGGAAGCGACAGTTTAAAGGTCCAGGATGGAATAGCAGAGACTAGAACCCAAATGTTCCACAACCCAGGTAAATGTCTTAACCACTGGGCTAGAGATACTCTCTTACTGGCTCAATGAATATTTATTCATGCATAATTTAAAGTGGACCAGTCCCAACAGGAGAGGTAAAGAGGGGGAAAGTGACCCTATACCCTAGTAACTCTATAGTTAAAAAGATGTCAGGTTTTCCCCATTCCCATGATCCCCTGCTTCCCACAACTTACAATGATTGCAGAGGATGTGCCTTGAGCTCAATCTCCAGGCTAATTATGATCACAAAATATGACAAGTGACTGCTTACATGCCACCACTTTATCCAGAACACTACCACCTGGTGCTCTTCATGAAACCTCAGGCTGTGGGCAGATTGGGGCAATGTTTTAGACAGATTAAAGTCTTGAAGAACACTCAATATCCCAGAATACTCTCTCAAAACCCCTGCTGTTCCAAGGGGATGCATCAAAGCAGGTGACTGGAAAGAGGCACCAGATATAGAAGCTTCCCACCTATCTGGAAGATTGCACAGCTTTGAACTGTGATTCAGAATCTGATTTTCCTAGGCGAGGTCAGAACCTACTGAGGAAAAACAATTCCTCAAGTCTCAAGTAGCTTTTATCAAGCAGCTTGCAGCTTTTAACAGTCAAAACACAGGAACAGCTTTTACTTTGAAAGGGGGTGATGGAAAGGTGTTCTCCATGAAGGGTCCAACCCAAGTTTTGTTAGTCATTTGGGTATTCTGCAAAATTCACCTTATTCTACCCTTGGTTTTTGATGAGGAACACTCACTATTAAATATTCATGTTATTTTACCATTCTGGATGAATAGTGCTAGTCTAGATAGTCTTATGCGGACCATGTATATTTTGATTTGAATGACCTTTTCTGTATTTTTTAATGATTGCATAAGCATGAAAAGCCAACAGACTGAGAAGTAATTCACATCTTAGTAGAAACAGCCTAACTGAAAGCTTGACACGCTTCGGATAAAAGCATGAACATGTTTAATTCTTTGTAATAATTTGCATATCTAAAGAAAGAGAACAAAGCAAAACGTATGATTTGGGGCCATTTACAATGTTTTTTCTTTCTCTTTTTCTCTTTCTCTCTTTTTTTTTTTTTTTTAAAGAGTGTAATGACAGAACTCGGATATAGTAGCTCTTTTGCTGGGAATTAAACTCCAAATGATTTCTGTCATTATACATTCAGCAATAGTAGTAAATAATAATAATAATACCACCCAGTACTCAGTTACTGATGGATGGAAATTATATATAATCACTCATTAATAACCTATCCTCATGGCTGCAATGCATGTCATGTTTATCCTTACCTCTTGTTTTGCCAATTCATGCCCTTGTCTGGGAGAACATTGGGGCTGAGAATAGGGAGGCTGATGGGCAACTTTCAGCATCAGATAATCAATTAATTGTTCTCTAGAGGGATGTCTTGCCACAGACGCTTGGGGAGGGGGATGATGGACTTGACTATAGTTTGCCTGAGGCCTCAGAGGCTGGCACATCTGCCCATTTGTCAAAGGTATCTGAATAAAACATGAAGCAATTTTAAATAACATTTTTATAAAAGCAATCCTCAAATTGTAGACAATTATTTTATCATTTCCCATGTTTGACTTTTTAGAGCATTTTTATGAGCATTACTAAAACTCAGCGTCATACCATGTACTACTACATTATATTTTCAGTATACTTATCAGCACTGACTTGGGAAGAAAATATGAAAAGCAAAACTTATTCTGCATTCATCTGCTAGAACAGACTAGACAACCTCCTCTTTGCTTTTAACCCTTGTTTCACTGTAATTCATCTCAAGTTTTTGGCAATACATTTAACAGAATTGCTATTTGGTTTATATCATTAGAGTTTACAACTGCTTTGTTGTACACTATTTACTGGATTTTATTTAAAAAAAAATCAGGTTCTAAATAATTCATACACAAAAAGTTAAGATAATTAAATGAGGTGAATACTATGCAAAATAGGAGAAAAATAATTTATGCACCTGGTTGTAGTTTTACCTGCCACTTAACAGGAAAACCCCTTCTACTAAAATAACAACAATACAGGAGTTTCACTATTTGTTTTCATTTAGTATTAGGACTAGAGACAGACCACATTCAGTACTCTGTCTCATTTGACCTGAACCTAACTGTCCCAGGGTTTGATAGGAAAACAGGAGCAACACAGTAATTTATTTACGTCACTCTTCTAAGATGCATTGCTACTCTTTTGCCAGTAGGTGGCCAGCAAGAGCGCACAGCCTGGCTGGCTTGGCCCTGGAATGAACCACAATAACTGTACTGACATACAACAGAACATCTTAGGGAAAAGTGTTGGTACATCTTATCTTGTACACTTCAGAGGGACTTGAAGCGAGACAGTGGACGTATATGTCTGTATGATACTGGGACAAAAAGCTCTCTCCCAGGACAAATGCAATGTCTGTTCACAGTCTAAGGTGCCACCCTGCCATGTATTCTGCCGGATTGCAAACTAACATGGCTAACTACAGCTTCATAGACAGGAAGAAATACAATGACCTGATAACAGCAGCTTTACCATTACTGGAAATGAGGCAAAAAAACCCCAAACCAGTCACTTTAAGAACCACAATAATCGGACAGAGATGCAACAGTAGGGAAAGCTCTCTCTCTAGCCTCCTGGTGATATGTCTACGCTGATTTTGCCAGAGTCAAGAGAGAAGAGACCCATTTGGCTGGACTTAAAAAGAAAACAAACACCCTCTTTAAAGAGGTAGGTAGGGGTTTTGACCTAAACTGAACCCCAGACTCAGATGAAGCCTGGATAGAGCTGCCAGGTGCAGGGTTTTGTTAATCAGCATATTGTTGTCCCAGACTGAGACAATCAGCTGACTGTCAGTTCACCTTATTGGGGATTCAAACCAGCCCTGATGAGGTCCGATTCCAGTCCCAGATTACACTGGATCCAGTCTGAGTTCCCGGTACAGTCCCAGGGTGTGGCTGGAGCCAACAACCAGCTGTCAGCCCCAGCAGGACCTTAGAACACTCCTCTTTTAATCTGCTGGTGAAAGGAGAGCCTAGGATTATGATCCTGGGCTCCCCATGCACTGGGAAGTAGTAATGGCAAAAAAAGGTCTGATCTCCAAGTCCAACAGTCACTTTCTAACAGCTATATGTGGCAGGGCAGGAGGCATGATTGCTAGAATCAGGAATCGGATCCCATTTTGCCATTAAATGACCATGTGCCAAGACCTGTTATTTATCAAGTTCTGGGTCGCATTTACTGAAATTAGTAGGAGACAGGTTTGAAACTAACAAGAGAAAGTACTTTTTTTTTTAAATGCAGCGCATAATTAACTTTTGCAACTCATTACCCCAGGAGGTTGTAGATACCATATTTACTCAATTCCAAGATGAGCTTCCCCACCCCTGTTCCCTTTGAATTATCTTGGAATTGAGTATGAGGTGGGCAGTGGGGCGGGGGGGAGGGGAGGGGGCAGGCAGCTCCAGGCCTGACCCTCACCTGAGGTCAAAGCTGCAGCTGCCACCTTCCCCCTCCACCACCCCAACCCTGCCACTGCCTTCTCTGATGCTGCAGAGGAAGTAACGTATTTCAGACAACCCTCCAATTATAAAAAATATTTTGAAATTTCCATGTATAGAACCTGATTACTAGAGGGTTGTCTTAAATTCAGGGTTGTCTTGGATTTAGGTAAATACAGTAATATAGTCAGGTTCAAAAAGGGACTAGACAAATTCAGAAGTGACAGATCTATTAACAGCTATTAAAACAGTCAAGGATGTATCCTTTGGCATCTCTAAGCCAATGACAATGGATGCCAGGGAAGGTAGGACAGGGGATAGATCCCTATAGATCAGGAGTGAGCACAATGCAGCCTGCCAGGCCATTCTATCTGGCCCACAGGGCCCCTAAAAAATTTAGAAAATTAATATTTATCTGCTCCTGGCTGCCTGTCATGCAGCCCTTGATGGCTTGCCAAAACTCAGTAAGTGGTCCCCCACCCAAAATAATTGCCCGCCCCTGCTATAGATATACCCTGTTCATATGTTGTCACTCTAAAGCATTTATTGGACCATTGGTCTGACCCAGTATGACACTTACAGTCTAAACCATAGAGGAGTTTCTTTTCATCCTTGAGGCAGCTCAGAATAAGAAAAGCACTACAGGTAATTGAAGCCACCTCAATCTGTTACAAGGTCTGTTTTGTGCCTCTAGGATATCCACTGGTGTAATCAGCCTTTACACCAGCACAAACAAGGAAGACACACAGACATTTACACTTGCATTAGCACTGTCTACTGGAATCTGGTGTAGAATTACCCAAGGGAAAAAGAATATCATCAGATAACCATTTACTCAAGGCAAACAGGGATTACCTGCTCCTCCACTACCAGGTGTGAAGTACTGCAGAAGCACTTACTGCAAGCAGCTACCCTGGAATAATTGCTCATCTGTCCATTTTAGTTCCCAGTGCAGTTTACATTTGTATACAAAAAATGTAAATTAAACTTGTAAATGTGTTGCATGTCCAGGCCCTTAGAGATGAAACTAGATTAGTATGACCATGTCTGTGGTGCCTGGCTGGAGTGCTCTAAGGCAGGGGTTGTCAACTGGGGGTATGCATGCTCCTGGGCCACTCTGAAAGGTCCCAGGGGGTATGTGGGGACAGGTGGGGACAGAGCGCTGCCACCCTGATACTGCTGTCTCACAGGAGCAGGGCCAGGGCAGGGCAAGAGCAGGGCCAGACAGACACTGCACTGTCGCTGCTCGCCATGGCCCCACTGCTCGCCACCTCTCTCCCCCCGCCCCCATGGCTCCTTGTCTGGCTGCTTGCCCCCCTGCACCTGGCTGCTTGCCACCCCCACAGGGGTACACTTAAGAAGGGGGCCACCAGGGGTACACTTATTAAAAAAGGTTGAAAACCCCACTCTAAAATATGCCACACTGTTTCAGTTGGGCTACTTTCTAAACTAAAAGTAGTGCAAGTAGGGCAAAATAATCAGCCTGCCTACAACACTGTACAAATGTAGCTACACTATTTCTGATTTTGGAGGCAGCCAGTGTGAAGCAATGCACACAGTACTTGGGGATGATATTTCCAGGCACAGTGGGCACTTTTACACATGCTCTGGGGGTGGGGTGGCACTTTAATTAGAGCAGCTCCGAGAGCTGCTCTAATTAAAGCGCTGCCACATCTTGTGTATCAGCATCCCTGCACTTAAAAATGGTGGCAGGCACACTTGACCTTTGAACGAGCTTTAGTTCAAATGCCCCTACCACCATTTTTAAGTGCGGGGATGCTGATACACGAGACTCAGGAGGCTGCTGGAGCACGGTAATTGCTGCGATTAATTGAGTCTGCTCCAATGCACTGGAATTCCAGCATGCTGGAGCAGCCTCCACGCTTGTGTATGGGCGCTCAGTAAGTTTACTATACAGACCTGGCCCAATTTTTGCCACAACTTAAGTGCTGACATATTTTTAAAAGATTACATTTATTTGTTGCTCTAAGACTGCGTGACATATTCAGAAGCCCATGTGCAACACAACCTCCTTTGCAGCAAGATCTCTGCTTATTAAAGCTTTGCCTTTAACTTCTGTCACCAAGTTCCAAATCAAAACTCTCCTGACAACTCTATTTCTCCACTGCTGTGATTGCCATATTATTTATCATTTCACCAGGAACACTTGAGTGAAAACCAAATCCTGCTTTTCGTTTAAAAACAGCTGACCAATTTCAAACTGTACTATTTGTTTCACAAAGGACATAGGTTTTCATGTAGTTTATTACCTGTATAGCTACTTTCTTCATGCTGTCTGGTGGAACATCTTTGAGACTAAGTGTGGCAGATGAATAGGCCGGCTGTCCTGAAATGAATACTTCATCTTGGCCTTGCTCTCCTGGAGTTGATGCCTGGGGATGCTTTAAATAGGATAGAAAAAGTAAGCAAGTATTTTTTCAAATTAACAAGATGACTAAAAAAAGTCCTTAAAAAGATTAGAATAAACTTCTGAATCCTTTTATTTTCATATGTTTTTCTTGTAGAGACGCTAAGTATATCATCATTTGAATTTACGCAGAGAATTTAAATCCTACCCTACCATGCTCATGACTTTTAACCCCAATTTTTAAGACTGAAACTGCTGAAATTCTTTGGCCTAAAAACAACAGAGGTAGATTCATGAGAAAAGCCAACAAATTTTCATGGCTGACTTTCAAGTATTAGTCAGATTAAGGCAAGTCTGTTTGATTTTTCTGCTAGATTAAGGAAACATACCATTATTCAGACCACTCAGAGTTGAGGATTTATTTCCTGTTTTTCTTACTGGCCAACATAAAAATTTAATTTGCTTAGATGCCTTTAAACATCTTTAAAAATGACATGCTAAACCAGAATTTAAAAAAACCCAAACAAACAGCATAACTATATTTAGTTATTTTACCCCTTCTCAAATCTCTGTAAAGCTGGATCAGAATCAGAAACAAAGGATCATGATTTATTGTTTTAGCTAAGGAGAAGGGCAAACAAGAAAATATAATGAGACAATCATTTGCCTAAGAAAGCCAATTAGAAAACAAAATTTCATTAGCAATATAGTAAGTGAAAAAGCCTACTTGTAAACAGGATAAAACATATGAACTTAAGGCAGTTCATGTGTTTGTGAACTCCCACAACACAAAATGTAACTACTGTACTTTATAGTTAGGACAATATTTTCCATATACAAGAGGGCAAAACTATTTAACTACTGATTTAAAAACAAACTTCAAGGCTCCTTTTTCCCCCTTTACATATTGCAATATCCTACAGTAGGTACTCACACGGACAATGTGCACACCAGAACCTCTTCCGTCTGCAACACTCAAGGCAACACTACCCTGGCTGCCATGCAGATCCCTAGAGCTGCCATAGTGAAAGCTGCTAACTGCAGCATAATTGGAATTAAAGGACCTAGACAGCATGCTCTGAATAAAGAGGGGACAGATTTAACACAGAGATTAGTGCAGCATGCACAAACCACAAGACATGTTATACAGAGACTAATACAAACACATATTCCATGTCATGCAAAAATAAATACCATGCAAACAAAGAATTGACATTGCCACTGTGAAGTACAGAGTGCAACTCAGTGACATTATTTACCATAATTGACCTTTATTTAAAATCAACATGCAACCTAACATAGTGCGCACACAAAATTACATGTAAAGTCATTCACATGTATGTGTACTCTGGAAAACAAAGCTGCTTTATTTAAACTGTCAGATTAAGTATGCACAATATATGATGTGTATATGTTGATGGAAAATAAAACCTGGCAGCCAAGGTGCCTTTCAGAGCCATTGTTTTGTTTCGATTTTCAATGATGTTTAGTACAAATAAAAATTTCTCCAACAATTGAAGTTTTATGGTTTTTTCTTTTGCTTTTTGTACCCTACCAACAGAACAGGAACATATTATCGCTGTCTAACATGCACTCCAAGATGTATTTACAGTACTAACAAGGACCTCCTAGGCCATGGAATTCAATCTCCCAGTACTGCAGAAAACCTAACAGGTAACATAAGTTTCAGAATATTTTGAGGCAATTGTTTTTGAACTACAGCACCCTGCAACACTGACGAGGATTTCAAAAAGAAAAGCAGAAGGAACATCATCACCTTGCAAGTACAGATATTTATAGTTACAAGGGCAAAACAGGGACACCAAAATAAATGGAAGAAAATCCCCAAATTATTCAAATTAAGAATGAACTAGACCTATTATTTCAACACTGACACAGAAGCCACAGCATGATGTTACTGCAAACAAAGTTACATTAACAACATTAAAGATAAGCTATAAAATGTCAAAGAGAAGAAATTTTGCTTGTTCCTTTAAAATTTCTTTAAGTTAAAATATCATTGGATGGAAATACTATAACAACAAGTCTTAAGAGAACTCACTGCTTGTTTTTCTTCACCACACAGAGTACTAATTTTCTGAATGCACCTCACCAGGTAGACTACACTGACCCTTTCAGGGCGCAGGTGCACACAGCAGAAGAAAATTGATGCAGGTCAGCTTTCATCCATAGGGCAAGAGCATATATATAGGGCAGTTCCCACAGAGCAGCTAACATACTGCCCCTTGTTAACTTTGTGGTAATTTGCTGTGTATGACCATATGGTCAGATTAGACTTGTTTAAACTACAACAGCCATAAGCAAAAAAAGTCAACAGGAGTTCTTCTACATATTCACACCTGTGGGATGCTCCGTCTGGGGCCACTAATCACTGGAAAATTCTAAAAGAGTTGTACTCGCTCAAGACTACCTAGGTTTTTTCGGTTAACACTCACCTTGGCCTGCTGGCATCCTCCCTGAGTTATAAAGACTTGCGGTAAAAGTTTGCCTCAATTTCCTCTTCTGTCACCTATAACATATGTCATTGGAACCATCTGTCAGGTGACAGATGAGGAAATCACAAGCCTGGCGACTCATACAAGCATTCAGCTAAATATCTAACAGTACTTTACCCTCTCAAAATTGCAGCCATAGATTCTCTCTCTCCAGTAACTATGCTGCTGGGAAAAAGTAGGGAAACAAAGGCCTCCCCAACTCTGGGTTCTGGCTAAGGGACCTCAAATTATACCATCTACAGATGTTCTTTCTCAGTCCCTCAGGGCTTCAGACTGCTTCCTACTCTACCTCTTAAAGGAGTGCTCTCTCATTAGTCTTGTTACTCTTCCTCCTTAATTGCACTACCAGCTCCCCTGAAGTCTGTTACTTCTCAAACTAGTCTACCTCTCTGAGCTTCCTCTAAATAGCCCCTCAGCTTCTCTATTTTATAGGTTCTCTTTACTTCTATTAGGTCCAGGTAGCAATGTCATCTCCTGCTCTTTCACTGCCAGCTCCTGGACTCTTATGAACACAACAGTACAGCGTCAGTTAAGTCAGCCTTCCTACCGAGGGCACCTGATAAATTAATACCACAACCTGAAGACATTTTCTTTCTCTGCCGTACTTCTTGCCCCTCACAGAGTCACAGGAACCATCTGTTCTCCTTCCCAGCCAACCCCCAGTTCCTGGGCTCTCAGCTTCTTTAGACCAGTATGTACCAGAAGTAGTGAGTAATCTGATCTAAGATGGCCAGTCCTAAACTCTTAGAAGGAGCAGCAAAGAACATTTTGGACTAAGGACAATAGACTGTGTAGCCCTCAGATATGACACTTTCTTCTACTAAACTTGGGAGTACAATTCTGATGGAAAGTGGAAAATGGAAGAGTTATGTACATGCTGACAACACGCAAAACCAGATACCCTTCTTCCCCAAGTAACTTGTCTTTTTCAAAGATGTCTGCATATATCCACCTGCAGGAACGTGGCAAACATTCCAATGCCCCAGAAGGAGGAATCAATTCTAATTAAGTAAAAACATGTCTTTCCAAAGACAACATGAGACCCAAGTGATGAAAAAATGTAGAACTATGTGAACAGAAGTCCAGGTAGTAGTCATGCAATTATGGGAAACTAAGGAAATATTGTAGTAGACAACCAATGTTGTCTCTCCCAACAGATAAAAACAAGCCCAGAAGATACTATCATCATAGTTAAGACAAATATTCATCAAATTATCTAAATGATTTCACCCTACTTCTTCTATATCAAGCTCCAATAAAACAACAACAACAACGCTAGCAAGAGATCAAGAACACACTAAATAGTTGGATTAAATAAAGGAAGAGGTTGCTGATTAGCTGTCTTGGTTAAGTGAATGTTTGACTGAAAGGAAGAGCCAGCTCAGTAAGCTTCTTACGGGTACCAGGCAGATGAAAGAAATCTTACCTATATATATGCAACATATATACTGCATTGCAATATAGGTATGCATACCCTCTAAACAGAAACATGTAACACATTAATGTGCTTTCAGAATCAGTGGCAGTGTTCTGTCCTTTCTCTACAAGAGTAAGACTTGCACATCTGGTGCAAATGCAACAGGCTCCATCCTTTACCAGGAACTTCCATGTCTATTCAAGAACTAGACCAATGATTCAGGTGTAGAGGGGACTGTGAGCAGGTTTCAGGGGGCCCACCAAAATAAACCAGAGAGCAGGCATCACTGACATGGCAGAATCCCCAGCACACCTGCCTGGTAGCGACTCTGGCTAGCAGTGTCTCGCCACCCACTGTCCCCCAGGGGCTGCCCGAGTCCCGGCTCCCGCACAGGTAAGCGTGGGTGTGGCTGCAGCCCCAGGGGCAACTAGGGCAGAGGCTGAGAGCCAGGGGGGCTTGCAGAGCAGAGCAGAGCAGAGCACAGCAGAGCAAAGATTGCACACCCACAGCAGCACAGGAGCCATACACACTGGGGAGTGCTGTGCCCCTGCCCAGCCTGGCCTGGCAGAGTGCTTGGGTGAAAGTTTCCATGCCCCCAAATCCTCAAGGAGGGAAAGCCCCACTGGGGTCCCCCCAGCCCTGCCCTGTCTACCCCTATATACAAAGCATGAAAGAGGTTAAACTTTAAAGGGATTATATATCTATATCTATCTCCCCATCTCTCTCATACTCATCTTAACACCCATTTATGTGGTTTGGAATTTAAAAGAAGAAACAGTTCATCCCATCCACATGTGAGCATTTTTTTTCTTAATTTTCTTCACAGGCTGTGCTTTGCATTAGTACCTTTCCTGGAAGAGCCAGAATTGCTTTACAAAAGTGAAGGAGTAGGTCTTTTTTTAAAAGGGGAAACTGAGGCACATAACTTTTCAAGGAGCTTTCCCAAGTTTACGTAGAAACCCAGTGACAGAGTTGGGAACAGAGTTTAGATTTTCCACTCTGTTTCTTAACCTCATCACTGTTTACCCCGTGGTGGAGTGCAGCCTGACCATGACTCGTCAATATGTGTTTAAAAAAAGTGTTAAGCTTGTCTAATGCGAGCTTCACAACATGTTAACTAACAGATTTTTAAACATGCCCTATTTTCTTAATCTAGATATGAGTAGTATGCATGAACAAATGTTAGCTGGAAACCTTCCCTGGGAAGAAAAATGCTGTTCCTACTGTCATCTCCCATATCTCAGAAGTAGATAAGATAGGAGTGACTCTTGTAGTCTTTTTTGTATTTTTATTATCCTTTTCTTTTTATATTATGCACTATGGGTGAGTTTAATTGTATAATTATCAATTTAATACAGCTATTAATCTACTAAATATGCAGAAAAACAGTTGTGGCTCAGGTGGGCCATGTAGTTTTTATAGCATGCTGTGTGGGGGGAGGGGGAGGGGTTCAGGAAGAAAAAGGTTGAGAACCCCTGAACTAGACAACAACAGAACTGTTACAGAGCTAGGGAGCAACTCCAAATCAGAGATTTTGGTTCTGAGGGGTCTCCACCCCAGGGTGGGTCCCTCTATGTCTGTCCACGTGCACATTCCAGGGAGAGATGCCTTCCCTAAAGCAATGACAGTGCTTATGGGCTTCTGATGTCAGGGATAGTACTATGAAACATACTCCCAAATCACCATGTTTTCATACCGTTGGGGAGGGGGACACGACAGTCCAGGAAAAATGCAAGAGGATTTTTATGGCTGACCCTTTATTGCCTTCCTACGCTCATCTATGTCACTTCCTGCAACTGGTCCAATGAAAGATAGCACCCACAAAAATAGCTGCTGAATATTTTCATTTTTGTCCACTGAGTCCAGATTGGGGTTAGAGATGGTGCCATAATAAAAAGTGTGCAAGGTCACAGGCATAAATATTTTAAGGTTACCTAATCTAAAACAATGGCTGGTTACATGAGCCAACAAGAAACTCTCAGAAACAAGGCAAGAAAATGTCCCCAAGGTATCTGCTACACTTCACAGAAATAAAGAACACAGGGATTTGGGGACTAAATTTTTTTTTTTTTTTTTTTTATAACCTTGGCTCCAAATATGGGCCAATAGGAGTGGTTTCTCTTAAAGATCCCTACAACTTGGAGGCCCAGATGGTATACTTCCATAAGCATGAATAGAGAACACCTTAAAAGCAAGTCAAAAATTTATTTTAATTTCAATTAAAAATGAAATAAATTAAAAATGTGAGAGATGAACTATTTATAAAAGACAGATGTTTTAATTATGATCAACACATATATTCTTTATCCTAATCCCTAAATGTCCTAAGGAACTATGGCACTACTGTCTGTGAAATTATACTTCCATAATTCAGTCATTTTGGGATAACAGAACTAGTCCTATAGTATAAGCAGCTGTAACAGCTTTATTACTATCAAAGGATACTGATATAAATTGTTACAATCCAACTGTTAGGTATGGATGATTCTGTAGTGATACAAATGTAGCAAGACTTACAGTTTTAACACTGCTTCAAGTCATTTCAAAGCTGAGGCAGTTTAATTCACTTGTATCACTATAGCACCAGGCAGACGCAAGTAATACTGGAACTGCTCATGTGCATTGCCAAGCAGCATATCCTGCTCCCATTTTAAAGTGGCTAAAATGTATGTTTATCTATGCTATTAGCTAATCTAATCCACTGTTAGTATTATTCAAGCGCACCTCCACCACTCATGTGCTAATATACACAACATTCTGTTCTACTGTTATTTTATATCAGAAGTGAAAATTATACAATTGTGCATATTTTAACTTTCACTTTGAAGTGCAAAAGCATTTTGAAAAAACAAATTTTGAAAAGGGCAGCTTTCTGAACCATAGAGCAATTCCTGGTTCATGGTCAGGCATTTAGTGGAGTTCAATTTGGATTCAGGTAGATAGCATTTTCTCAACTCTGTTTATGTCATTGGGCAATGTTAAGGGTCATCTAATTTCTAATATTTTGGAATTAGAAGAAAATTGTTTCAGACCCAACACAGAACTAGTGTTCTTCCTTCTAGAACTAGTTTGATTGAAATTCTCCTAACTAGTCCAAACTGGGTTGCAAGTGAAGAAAGAATAAAAATGTAGGTGAAATCCTACTGCCATAGTATTTACACTTATTTTAAGATTGAAAATTATGTTGAAAGAGCATTTTACAGCAATCTCTGAAGATAAGCATATCTAAGCCATTTAGAGTCCGTTTATCTTCAGAGAGGGGGTTAAAGGATTTCATTGTTAATACCTACAAAGAAGTTAGTAGATAGCTGATGTGTGTAAGAGCTTTGCCTGCCATGCTAACATTGTTCATGGCTTCTTTTAAATGTTCCCATATGCCTAGATCCACCCCTTGTCTCCTGTTGTATTATACTTAGACTACAATCTCTTTTGTTCAAGGACTTTGCTTTTATACAGCTTTAGCACATAAGCTTCTATGTATGCTATGGTTGTATTAGAAATCATTATTACCAGCATCGTATTTTTTTCTTTTCTGGTACTATTGTAATTGGAAGTATGCATCAGTCCTAAGAAATCATAATAGCAGATTATTTGATGATACATTGACAAGTGTTCATAGTTGGAAAATAAAGTTGAGGCATTCTCTCTCTCACAATATAAAAGTAACATGGGTATAATAAAAACATTTCTTTAAAAGAGAAAAAAGGAAAATGTGCCATAAATGTGGAAACTGCCAAGTTTAATTTTCACTGGAGAAAAAAACTGAACACTTTATTCAGATTGGAAATCTATTCAGAACTAATCTATATATGAATGAGAGTCTACCTTGCGAGTTTCAATGATGCCCTAAATTTAAGTCTCTGGCTCATAATTTGTCATTTTATGCTCTAGTCTCATGTTCATACTAATTTTAAGAGGCTCTTTTTGAGAGAAGATAGAATTAAGGGGATGGAAAAGAAACAAACAAGAACAAAAGAGAAAGGACAAGGATTGTGTCAAGCTTATAAGTATCAGAACATCACAACCAATTTATTCTGGAATATTTTAAAATTAGTATATCCCAAAGTTTATTAAGTACTTTACTGTTGAAAAATGACTGTCAACTGGACAGGGGACTTCACAAATCCTTATGACTCTATTTAATATATACAAGGTTCCCTGTGGTCCACTCCCAACCCTACCATTCCACAATTTTTGAAAAAAAATTAGTCATTTGTAATTTACTTTGAAATTTAGAAGCAGAAGATTTAAGTTTAGGTGTGTATCATTTCACATTGTGTAATTCTTACTAAGCATTTTTCAGGAGATTATCTTGTCAAAGAAGGAAAATGGTAACAACATGAGTAAAAATTGTACAGTTTTCATGGCTGCTGTTGCAAACACATATGTGCTTATCTTTAATCATGTGAGTACATGTACTATAATTACTGTGATTATGCAGATGAGTAAAATTAAGTTGCATGTAAATGTTTGTAGGATCAGGTCATGTGACTCTGCAAAGTAAGAATCATGTATTGTGAACCCTCAAATTAAGTGACATTTTAAAAAGATTTTAACAAATAAGTGTTTCAGTCGCCTGTGCAAACAGATATAAAGAAACAGAGAACTATGACTATATTTTAAAATTCAAAATGTCTGGCTGAAAGCTACACAATACCATGGGGGATGGGATTACCATATATCAAAGAGTTGTCAGAAAATACCTCAGGCCTTGATCCTCCAAAAATTTAGACCTGTGTCTAATTTTGTGCACAAATAGAACTTCTGATGTCACCTTTCTTGAAGTGTATAAACAGCCTTCATAAGTGGAAACACACAGGTGCTATATGGATGCAAATTATTTTTACAAAGAAACCACATTTAGTACCAACTTCCAGCCCTATATTCCTAAAATCAAATTTCTAAATCCATACTGAAGCACCTAAATCAAACCTTATTACCAACCTAATTAGCAAAAGGTGCTGAACACTTTTTTTTTCTTAAAGAAGATTTAAGAAACTAACTTTATGAGTCCATGTTTGAAAGTTTTGGTCTTTTTTATACGTAATATGTGGAAAGTGGTTCTTTTATGATGTGAACATAAATTACTATTGTTAATTATTCAAGACTAAGTCCAAAATTGAGATTCTATGGAAGCTCGTAGAATATTTTTTATTTAGGAAGGTGCTATCCAAGGTCAAAGAATAAACTATTTCCAGTGGACATACTAGTAATAAGATGCATGTAAAGGGTCTAAAGACAGGGACACATATAAAGCAAGACATTTAATTTCAGATGACATTGGAACTGAAGGCAAGACATATACCTCATGAGTTCCCAAGAGATCCACACAAAAAAATGCCATGCAAGGAAAATAAAGAGTAAGGACACAACATTGTTTTTCTCTAGTCAGTGTATAACCAAGGGTATTTGTACCATGTCTACTGCAGGTATTAATCATCATTTTAGTTGATAGATGGAAGCTCACTCTCTACTATGCCAAAGTATATGGACTTGATATCAAGTCGATACTTCAACAAATTCTTATAATGGGACCTTCCAAAAGTAAAATAGAACACCACACTGGCATACTGTGAAGTCCATTTAATAATCTATAAATTTAAAAGCTAGCAAAAAGAGTAAAGGTTTTTAAATGGAATAAAGCTTAACCTGTACAAGGAGCTACAAATAACAACAGCAACAAAAGGCTAAGAGTCAAATACCTTTTGGAAGCTCATATACACGTGTGACCACTAGAGAGCAGCTCTACATTATAAGGGAACCTTTTGTTTGCACCAACAGTAAAACAAATTGTGGCATAATGGACAACCAACCTACTTGTACTGAATATTCCAAGTCTTTCTGTTGAGAAGTTCTACCCTCTAAAAAGTTTTAAGAACCAATCTTACTTGGTTTCTGTGTGACATTTTCAGGGTACTCAAATATGGTTAGAGCATACACCATATTATATCTTGCAAAAGTCTGGTTGCTTAGATGGAGTCCATCATATATGTTTCACCTGCTGGCCACTGGGGTTTTTTTCCAACCCCTTACTATACAAACTAAATACCTGAAAATGCTTTCCCCTTTATATCACCAGGCAAAAATAATCAGTCACTAGACAAACTATGAATTAGCCACCACTATTCACAGCATCACAAAATCAGTCTTTGATCAAAAAATGTTTAAACTTTGTTCTGATAACTGGAAGTTTTGAACTACTGGACTATGCAAGTTTGAGAAGGAACCCTACAGAATTCATGAAAACATGTAACAAGGCTAAATATGGAGAGTCAAAAAGCCCAAGACTGAATTGACTCAATCTTCACAGGTCAATCTAAAATTACCTACACTGAACTGGTAAGTGAACAGACATTCACTTTTGATTCCTGAAATGCAGCCACATATCTGCAGTGGCTCAGGCCAGAAGCCAAGGGGCCCTGGAGCACGCCTCCTTGCATGGCTGGAGCAGACAGCTTGGACCAAGGTTTGCATGGAAAGTGAAAAGCATCCTGGCATGCTAGGGGACTGTGAGGTAACTTGAACATGGAGGGGAACTGGGGCAAAAGTTCAATCAACTGAATTAACCTAAATCAGTTAAGTTTGATACTACATCCATCCAGGTTTATCTTAACCTGGTTTTGGCCATTTTGGCTAGGGACAGACATTACACATAAACCAGTTTAAGTGATCAGAACCTGATTTAAATCTGTAACAGAACAGATATTCAGTGTGCATAAATCAGTTTAAAAATGGCCGAAACTGGTTTGAGATAAACCTGGCTGAATATAGTATCAGACTTAACTGATTTGGCTCAAACTGGTTTATGCAATGATTGTCCCAGACCAGACCCCTTCCTGGTTTAAGTTAAACCAGACTCCCCCAACATCCAGGCATGCTTTCTGGGCTGAGTGAGGCTCTCTGCTCCAGCCACAGGGTGAACCTTGCCCCTCTGCTCTAACCCAAACAGGGACCTGCCCTAGCAGAGACACCAGCCTAAGGCAAAGGGGGCAGGGAAGAGTTTAATTCTTCCCTCCTTTCCCCCTTCCCCCACTGCATCTGGTATCAGCCTGGGGCTTCCCCTTTGTGAGTGTGAAGCTGCAGGGGTGCAGTATGGAGTCCTGGGGATAGAAGCATCCAGGCAGGCTGTGCAGGGCTGCACTCCTCACCTCCAGCACAGTGCTGGCTGCCTCTATTGCAGGGGCTCTACACTGTGCCTACAGCTCCATACTTGCAGCAGGGAAGCCCCATGCTGGACTCTGCGTGGAAGCAGGGAGCGGGGCTCCCTCCACTCCCAGCAGAGGGCAGGGACCTGCGCAGCAGGGAATGGGGGAGGCAGCAGGCTTCAGTGCAGGGACCAGATCACTGGCGATGGGGACCAGATCCCTGGCAATGAGGCAGGCTCTGCTCCCTCAATTTGCACAGCGCTGGCCAGAGCTGCACTTGTGCCAGGCATGAGCGCTCTGACCTCGCTGCCTGCTGTTGCTGCCAGGCAGCAGGGCTGCACGCCATGGCGGGGAGGGAGTGTGTGGGGGTCTCTACACCCCCACACTTTGCCCAGCTGAGCTCCACACTCCCACTGCCCCTCTGGGGGGAGGATGAGAAGGGGGAAGAGTTCACCTCAGCATGGAACAGAGTCTCCCCCTGCTCTGGGAAAGGGGGAAAGGAGTGAAGGGGGAAGAGTCCTTCTCTGGGGCTGGGCAGCATCCCATAGAGCCCCACCTCCAACCTCCCCAGCCCACAGCAATGGGGGAGAAGCAGGGGGAAGAGTTCCCCTCTGGAGCCTGGAAGCCTCACAGAGCCCCCCTCCCTACCCCACCACAAGGGAAGGGGCAGGGGGGAGGAGGAGGGTGAAGAGTCCCTGCAGCACCAAACAGGGCCCCCTTCCTGGCCCCGCAGCAGTGGGGGAGAGGGAGGAGGGGGAAGATTTCCCTTCTGGGACTTGGCAGCCTTGTGTGCTGGGATTGTTCCCGCTGTCAGGGAGCTGCTGGGGGTGGGCCTGCTGGGGCCTCGCCATGCCCCACCTCCTCACCTCAGCTTTGCTGTGGAAGGGAGGGCTGCTCTAGTGCCCCCTGGCTTGTGGCTTGAGCCACTGCCGGTATGTGCCTGCCTTTCCTGAACAAAAGGGAATGTCTATCCACTTGTAAACTGATTCACTCTCTGCAGGTTAGACTAACCTGCAAAGATTGAACCAATTCAGGCTCAGGCTTCTTGAATGTCTGTCCGCAGCCTCTGAAAGCAGTTTATGTGCACTGAGCTTTTGTTGTGTTATAGGTTTAAACCAGTTTCTGATCACTTATACTGTACCAGAGTGTATGTAATTTCTGTCTCCAATTTAAACATACTTAATGATAATTTTTTCATTTAAATCAATCAGAGATTCAGAAAAATCTGTGCAAATTTGTTTCTTGTGGGATGTTTGTTAGTGTATACCTGCAGGTGAGATCTAAACTAACTTAGGAAGTTTCTAAACACCTAAGAGGCCTGGCTTATGGAATGACTTCAAGCAAAATTAAAACGAATTCTAATTTCTAAACAAAAATACACCTGAAACCATCAAACCCCAATTTTGGCACCTCCATACTTTAAAAATGGGCTGAGGAAAAAAAAAAAAAAAAACTTAAAAAAACCCAAGGTTCTGAACTTTGTCACGTGCTGAATGCCTTAAATAAAGGAGGAGGCAGAAACATCCAGCAAATAACTGGATTTTCACATTCCCCCAAGCCCACTTGCTAAGTTTTTCACAGAGGCCTATCCATGGCTTTTGAATTTATAGCGAAGGTTTGAGAAGTCTGGCAGGTCCCAAAAGATAGAAAAATAAATATTGATAAAAGCATTCACTTTCTCTCACTCCATATGCACACACAAAAGATGTCAGATTACTGAATAAAAAACATCCTAGAAATTTATAAAGGCATTATTTTTAAAAAAGAAGAGAAAGAGAGACTCTTAAATTTTATAGAAAAATAAACAAAAGCATTCTACCATGAGCTACAACAGACTGGTGGGAAGAAAGCATAAGAATGAAGGATCCAAGAAGAATTGTGCCATACCATTCTAATGAGAGAAAAACAATCTAAGGTGTTGCTTTAACATGCTGAGAAAAGGGATGAGACGCACATGAAAGGGATAGCAAGCTTCTCTTCTACATAGATTCATATTCATAAATGATTTGGAAAGGGGGGGTAAATAGATGGCTAAACTTGGATGCCACCCTGTTATCCAGCATGTTAAAAACCAAACTTAACTGTTAAGAACTGCAAAAGGTGTTGTATATCTGAGTGAATGGGCAAGTGGCAAATACATGTAGGAAACAATAACCTTAGATGCACATACCCAACAAATAGAGGGGCAAGGGACAGTTTAGGCAGGCCCTGCATAAATACTCTTCCCCTTGGCATCCACTCTATGCCACTATCAGGTACAGAATGGTGGGCTAGATCAGTGGTTCTCAACTCGGGGTCTGCAAGCAGTTTTCAGAGGATCTGCCTGGCTTGGGGAGGAGCCATCTGAACTTCCTGGGGCAGAGGCAAGTGCCAAGGAAGAGGTGGGGCAGGGCAGCGGCAGGGGTGGGCCCACGCCGCTCCATCCCACAGCCTCCATCTTGTAGCCAATGTTGTGGTCAGGTGGGTGAGGCTCCGTGCTGCTGCTCAGGTAAGTGGGGACCCAGGGCTGCCCCCCACCAAGTCCTGTTTGCTGCACCCAGGACCATGCATGCCGGGGTGGGGACCCTCAGGAAGAAAAAGGTTGAGAACCCCAAGGCTACATGAACCTCTGGTCTGACCCAGTATGGCAGCTCTTATACTGTTATTGTACATCCTTAAAATCAGAGCATCTGAGTGCCTTTCAGTATTTTAAACAGTGCTTAACAGTTTTCAAATGCAACTCACTCTGTTAAAACTATTCCCAAGAAGTAAATCACATAGGTAACATATTGCAAATGCAATGTACTGTTTTCCTCAGGAAGAGTTAGGTTTGTTCCTTTTGTTTAATGCAGGGGCAGGCAATTATTTAGGGTGGAGGGCCACTTTACTTAGTTTCGGCAAGCCATTGAGGACTGCATGACTGGCAGCTAGGGGCAGATAAACCTATTCATTTTCTAAATTTTTTAGGGTCCCCGCGGGCCAGATAGAATGGCCTGGCAGGCTGCATCCAGCCCACGGATTGCATTTTGTCCACCCTTGGTATAATGTATGTACAGAAGACAAAATAAAAAGTGTATATTACAGTTAGAGCAATATGTGGCAATGGTCCTTAGTTTCTAGAACATTCCTCCCCATCCCTTCACTGTTGTAAGATCCTTAAAATCTATGTGATGTCAGACCTCAGACACTTTCCCAGATAAAGTATATAACCATAATCTACACTTAATCCTGCAAGTAGGGAATCACAAAAATTAAGCTTCTTGGTCGTGGGAACTAGAGTTGCAGTTTTGATGTTATCTCAAAACATAATGATCATTACCCAGCAGACCCCGTCTATATAAAAACAGAATGATACCTCTGGCTGGCAGTGCCCCCCCGCAAGTATATTTTCAGGGACAAGAAATGTGCACTTGCAACAAGGCAATGACATTCTGTCTTGAGCCCAAAACTTCTACCCAAGAGGGCTACATACTGGGTAACATGGAAGATGACCTTACTCTGCACTCACTTAAAATCTGTTGATGATATGTAACCAGTCAACATGGCAATCAACTTGTTTCTATTTTGTACAGAAAGCAACCAAAAAGCAGTTCCATGCATATTAAGAATCCCTTCATAACTGGTAGTTAAACAAAGTAACATCTGCAGGGACTTAATGAACAAGAGAGCTAAATGCTCTAGTCTCAAGTTAACAAGTGTTCCTTCAGTTCCAAAACTGGAGTTTAGATCAGTATCCACTATCTATGGGTGCCTATATACATGGAGCGAGGCTGGTCCAATGAGCTGTAATTACAGCGTGTTGGAGCAGACTTTATTAATCGAGTCTGCTGGAGCATGATAATTACCGTGCTCCAGCAGACTCCAGCATCTTATATATTAGCATCCCCGCCATTTTTCAGTGCAGGGAAGCTGATACACAAGACGCTCTGGGCACTTTAATTAGAGAAGCTCTTGGAGCCGCTCTAATTAAAGTGCACCTCCACCCTCCATACAGAGCACGTGTATAAACGCCTTATGTCTTTGGGGCTCATGCGTGTCTGACACTGCACAAGCTTTAACTTTTCAGTTATCCCATATAGTATTATTTTTGATGGAAAAAAAAAATCTCCCAAAGCACGAGGAAAATAGAAAGCAGCATGAGGGGAATACTTTACTAAATATGAATCTTTAAATAATCACACGTCAATAAAAATCAAGTAACTCAAGTCACTTAGAGCTGTCTGCATTCTGGCTTGGTGGAAGCTGTGAAAACAAAGGGTCTGTTTTCCTTTGTTTGCAAAAAATGGGCTAATAAATCAGTTATTGAATTATTTTTCTCAGATGTTCAGCATATTTAAATTCATAATTACCTATATTTTTTGGGAAAAGTGTCCCTTTTAGGAAGCTTCTGAGCAAGTATTAATTGCAAAGTGAAAATAAGAATTCAAAATACAGGTTGTACAGCTTATTTTCATGATACAGGATGACAGAAAAATGAAAAGAAAAGAATTAGAGGTTTACCTTTTCTAGCTTTTTAGCCTCAATGTGTCGCAGCACCTGTTCCCTCCAATCATGAGGGACTTTACTTTTTCCTGGAGGATCTAATAACGAATGTTCAGAATTAACCCTTGGGTTTGATCTTTTTGAGGGACTAGTCCTTGAATAATTGAAGTCACTAACTGACATAGTTCTCTCTGGTATTTCAGTCACTGAAGGGCGAGCACTTTGAGGCCTGGATACATTTGGACCATCAATGCTATAGGTTCTTGCAGAAAGAGGCCTCTGTTGACCAGACAGCATTGTTGGAGCTCTTCCTATTGAATGCAAATCTCTATAGGTTAAGTAGTCCCCTTCAGGAATCTGGTTACGTCTTGGGGGTCCAGTTTCACCCACGTTCACAGAAGCTGAGGAGGATACACTGCTTTGTCTCTGAAGAGTATTTCTGGATGCTCCTGGAAGAAGTCTATCACCTGGGGGAATGGCCCACATTTCTATATGCCTTCCACCCATATGCCTTTGATGAATGTTATATGCAGCACTGGCTCGAACATTATTATGATTGGAGAAATTCATGTTGGCAGAATGTTTTATGTAATTAGAGGTTTCTGTGCTGTCTGACCTAGGGAGACGTTGAGGAGGTAAGCTGCCTTGTTCTACTTGAGTATTTTGTTTTTGGGGCCACAAGGTATCTTTGGCTGTTGCACTGCTACTATACTGGATGTTATACTGAGGCACACTGAACATCTGCGCGCCACTTGCCACTGGTCCTCTAACTACATTAGCACCTTCAGGATTGTGATTTGAATCAAACTTGAACACAGTTTTTGTACAAGAAACTAAATCAGATGACGACGATGATCCTGGAAATATCTGCAAAGGCTGGTCGTAAAGAAGAGTGGCAGACTTGCTTCGGACTATATTTTTGCCATCTGTGCTAGCAGATGCCGATTTTATCACTGAGTTTGGCTGCTGGGATTCACTGTTATTAACAATATCACATATTTTTAGAGCACCAGTGTCCATATTGGTGATGCTGTGAGATTTTACCACTTGGCCACTTCGCTGTGGAGACAGATCTTCAGTGCTCTTTGAAAGAGGTATCTCAGTAGAAGGATCAGTATCAACTGTAGTGCTTCTTTTAAATTCATCCTGCCCTAGAGGCTGTGATGCTTCCTCAGAATGTCCGTTCACCTTATTCACAGGATATTTATTTCCATTTTCCAAGAACTCAGTTTTTTCTTTCATGTTATTGTTTAAAAAGCCCTTTACTGACACTGTTTCCTGTGGTTTTACTCTTTCCACAGCATGCAGTTGCACTGTATCTTCACTAGACGATTTATTGATATTCATATTTATTTGGTCTAGCTTGTGAGATTCCTCAGTGGCTGTGTTTAGATCAACACCTTTTTCTATTAGAACTAATCTCTCTTCAATACTTAAATCATATTCAGTCATATTTATAATCTTCTCTTGTACACTGATTTTTTCTTCTGCTAGAATGCTTAATTCACCTCCATTTTGCAAAAGGTTATTCAAATTTTCATCTTCTTGCCTAAAAAAAGAAAGAAAAAAAAGAAAAAGCATTTTGAAAAAAGTATCAAGAGCATTAACCCATTTTATAAAAATTTGCTTCAGAGATCTTGTGCATCATGGTGAACATAAATAGGAGGTTCTTAAATGGCATCATGAAAGTATTCTGTAGATATATTAGAAAAATAGAAGTTCAAAGGATCCAATTATTGTTCCTTAATATTAACACCACAGAAGCTGTTTCTTGCATATTAAAATTTACTTTAAAATATATAAGATAATCCAAGTTCTTTTGTGATACATTTCAGGAGTCCCATTTTATTAGTTTTTGAAACATGAAAGTATCTTAAATTATTTAATCAATGAAAATAAAAGATCCAGACTGGTCAATAACAACAATTTTATCCCAAAATTCAAGCAAAAAGTTTCCTTGTTATATCTCTTCAAATATCTGTTTAGTACTATACACTGTTTTACAAACCTGACTTTGGAAATTACAGCAGTGTGTGTTACTTTTTCTGGAGAACACAGTGAAGTGTCTTGGCTACTGTCCGTATTTAGAGAAACTGAATCTGACATTCGAGAAGGAGAAGAACAGTTGCTGTTATTCTGATTGCTGTTCTGGGTGGCTTCATCTGATAAGGAATCTGCATCTTTAGAGTCATCTAAAATAAAATGTTTTTGTTTAGTTATGCACATATTGAACTTCTTTAAAAATCACCAGACAGACTCTCCCTATTCCTGAAGGAGGATGTTTGTACCTGAAAGCTTGCAAAGAGCAGGTTTTCCAACTATTTAGTTGGTCTAATAAAAGATACCACACCTACATCCAAAGAACCTCGTCTGCTTAAAAATCACCAAGTATTCTTGTACAGTATAATGCTCTCACCAAAAAAAGTCTAATGTCTTCATACTCTCTTAAACAGGCTTGTAGCTACCATATGAAGTTCCTCTGCAAAGTTCATTTTGGTTTGTATAACTTACAGGAATGTATTTTTGGCAATGGCTCCCATTTTTTAAAGAAAAACTGGGTAAGTCTATGCAGCACTTGTCTAACACTAAAATGTAGCTTGCTACTGTTTTCTGGGTTTATTGGTCATGCATCAATCCTACATTATAAAATATTTTGCAAGAAACATCTATCAAGTTAAGTTTCTATTTTTATAGAATGAATCAACTGCATGTACTACTCAAGCCTCATTAGCTTTTTTCAGCTTCATATAACATGAAACTGCAATTTGGAAAGACACAAAATTGATGTTTTCTAACATTATATAGATGCTAAACTGCTAAAAAAATTTTTTGGAAAAATAAGAATCTTTGGAAACTACTGGGATGTGCTCCAGATACATTCAAGTTCTGCTGAACAAATTTTCTAAATATAGCAACAAAAGAGGAACAATGGTTTTATGCCTAATTGTAAACCAATACTTTTCTAGTGCCTTCAAAACTATGCAGGGCCAAATTTAAGTTATATACACCTTGCACATGCTTGTTCTTGCATAACGTCTGCATACAGGCTTCTAATGATTGTGTAAAAAACATGATTTGCATGCATGGGGCAAAGGAGCCACGTCCATGTACACATAAAAAGAAGTCCTGCATACATAAATCAGGTGTAGGCAAGTATAAATACACTATCTTATACTACACTGAAAGTGTGGCTTCAAGTGGTTAATTTGGGTAACAAAAGGAAATTTGTCAAGCTGTTGTTCAGATCTTTGGATGAAAAAACAGAGAGTTTGCCCACGAGCAAGCACTTTTAGCTCAGTGCATCACCCAGCCATCAGAGCCTTTAAGAATATAATAGTTAATTATCAAGCTCCTCTTTCCTTTCCACATTCTTTCACATGTGGATCCAGAGCAAGACGAAGCCATGCCACTATCCCTCTATGGTCCTGAGCACCTCATCTCTTTACAAAGAGTATCCAAAATGCTTTGTATCTAAAAGGAAATGAACTTGATAGGTATTGGAGAATGTCAAGAACAGAAAGAGCTGCCTTTCCTTTTTCCTACCTTTCATATTTAGTGTCCCCAAAATCTGGGTCTGCCATTCCAAAATGGTTACCCTTGCTAGAAAAATCATCATCCAGAGAACCAGATTTGACTTTCAAAACCTGAAATTTCCTTTTGAAAGGAAAAGAGTGAACAAAGTGGCTTTGGAAACAACAGCTGCTTGCTTTATTACGCTTTACTGTGCTTTACTGGAAAACCCTGTGCTTTACTGGAAAAAGCAGAGCATTACTTCAACCCGGCTCCGGAGCATCTGTATAGATCAGGTGTTTGAGTGGGGCTTTTTGGTGCTTTCATCTAAAGCCGAGTCAATTAGCTAATTAGATAAAAGCACCAAAAAAGCCCCACTAAAGCGCCTGATCTATACAGACACTGGATGCAAGCTAGGTCCATCTAACGTGATGCACTGGGCTCAGTGTGGGAGCACATGGAGTGTAAAGTGCCATTTTTGGTTTATGTGGGATTTTGTTTTGTTTTGTTAACATCTGCAAGCAGGCAGTTACTAAACCAAATCTGCATGAAAAGCTTGAGAAGTAGCATCTCCCCAGGATAAGGCTGGGGGGTAAGGACTCAGGTAACTGGCACTAAAACAAAAACAAGAGAAACACCACAGCAAAAAAATCAATGTTGGGGTAGGATTTGCTTGGAACAAGCAAACTTCTCTGCTTGGTTTGCTTGCAACTGTATCGAAGTCTTTCCAAAATGAGTAGCTTCAACAGCAGAAAAGCCTGCTTTTATTGAGCTGAAAGTAAGAATTAAAAGGATATAAATTCAGCCAGCAAGACCACTTGCCCTTCTCTCTGACTTCTTACGTGAGTTTTAGCATAAGGAAGTGCTTTTTTCCATACTTGCATTGTTTGTCACAAGAACTTATCTACCTTCTTCTTTGTACTGGATGGTAAAGATGCTTTTGTTAAATTCCATCTTTAGGTAGTTTAATTTTAATTTATTTCACAAAAATGGATACCTACCATTTTAGTCACAGAGAAATGTGCAGAACCATAAAAACAGTATGATTGTTTTTGTCTGTTCTGTATTCTTACCTTTTTTGCTATTGGCAAGCGCTACTACTTTTGGTTGGTTAATAGAGGTTTCTATCAATGGTGGGCGCATTTCTGCTATTTTCATCTCTTCATCAGATGAAAGGTCTTCCGACTCCTGCAAACAGAACAGAAACAAAAAGAACCCCAAATTTATACAGTATTCTGAAGAGGTTTGTTGAAAGAAAGTTAAGTGCAGCTATATAATGGGTCATCCTGCAGAAAGCCCAGGGAAAGCAGATATTACAAATCATAGTATTGAATGCTTGCCTCCCATGTTAGTTGGATATTTCATTTCTAGCTGACATTAACTGAATTTAGTTACTTGAACCGTGTAGCAGTGCTAATTTCAGGAAGTGGCACATGTGGACCTACCCTGAAAAGATTCCCAAGAGTTGCTCCCAAATTCCCCTAGTCTGGAAGAACCTACCTTGATTAATCTGGTATCTTCCATACCAGTGGGTCTGTCCCCCATTCCACCACTGGTCAGGATACATGACTCTCAGTTTTACAGTAGTATGTTAACACTCTGGATGTTAAATAATAAATGCTTTCAATTTTGTTGATTTTAAAGGACTGCTTTAAGATTTGGGAATATGAGGCAAAGGCGTGATTCCCAACTACTACAGATTTTTTGCTCACTGTTCTTTTTTTAAGTGGAAGAAATTCAAGACTATCAAGGACAAGGAGTGAAATCACACTGAAGTCAGTGGGAGCTTTAGCATTGACTACAAAATGTTCTTTATCCATAAATAAAATAGTGAGGCCACTATAAAAAGGAATAGCCCAAAAACTAAACAAATCTCTCATCCTAGGGAGAAACCACAGATAGAAATTTCCAGGCTGAATGGTTTTTTACTTGGATTTTTTTTCCCCTTGGGTTTGGGAAATCTAACCTGCAGGATTTTGTTGGAAGTTATAGGGGCAACTCATTTTCCTTAACAAAGTCTAACTAATAGCTCTGTTCCACATTTCCTCAGGGTGTAGCAAGGAAGGATAATACCCTATTGTGAGAGTAACTGATGATTTACTGCCCCACCCCCTCCCTCTGCACCCAAAACAGAAATGCACTTCAATGTAGTTGGGACAGTCAGTCTATCAGCTGTCTTTATCACATTCCCCTTTCCCCCTGGATTTTAATACTACACTAGATAACTTATTTGCATACAACAATTCAATGCCTCAATTCAGACAGAACTAAGCTAAACCTACTGAAGCTCCAAGAATCAATAGAAAATAAGGAATTTAATACATCATCTGTTTGAGCCTCTGGGAGCTGCTGTCTCCTTCTGTTACTGGCATACTACCTGCTTTGGACAGTTGCTGCTGTGATTGCTAAACAACCAACACGTTTCTCTAATATTAGGTCTGTGGATATTTTCTAAGGAAAATTTCAAAAAATAACAACATTTCTAGAAACCACTTCAGTGTCTTGTCAGAATGAGGGACATGCTAGTGGGAAAGTAGAGAGCTGACTAATTCCCAAGGGTGGCTCCAGCAAAGATATGATATATATTTTGAACTGTTTAAATAACTGGGCTTTATCACATTTAAATCAGATTTTATCCTCCCCCATCCCAATTCAATTAGTTTCACATGAAATGCACAAAAATAAAAACACATTTAAAAACTCTTATATCTGAGAAAAACTATGTTACGTTGTTAAAAAGCAGGTACATGTTTCACAGCACTACAGGTTAGACATTTTCTGCTACTGTCAATTTAATTTTCCATTACTAGCTTTCAGAGGAAGAAATTTGATAAGACACTAACAAAGCTCTGACTGCTGGGTTGTGCATCACAATGCTGTACCTCAAGCATGTCTTCATGGTTGACTATTGTTTTTATGTTCTTCAAGGTTTTAACATGCGCAGTCATCGGTGAATTTCCAGTGTTGTGCTCAGCTTCTGGTTCAGTGGGCTTCTGCACACAGTTTCCCATAGAATATTGCTTTCTGTCTTCTGTTTTGCCCTTTGCCGGAGCAGCTTCTGAAGTCTACAGCAGTTAAAAACAAAAGATTAGCAGGGAAACAACCATGAACAGTTTATACATTTAATGTGGGTTTTTTAAATTAGAACTAGCAGTTTATATCTTGGGAAAACTATGCACTGACCAGCTCAAGGTCTAAAATACTTTCAACTCTGAAGCAAATGCAAAAACAAACAAACACTATCTTGGCTTCATTTTCTTATCCAATTGTAACACTTATTTTCTATAGGCTTATTTTATTACTGTCCTTTTGGGGCTAAGACACCATTAGGTGTGGCAGCATTGGGGCTAAGACACCATTAGGTGTGGCAGCATGTATTGGCCAGGCTACTCTCAAACACATCTCACCTCCCCACTTAAACACTCTAAAACCAGAAATACGCATGTGAAGATGCTCCACAGTGTCTCTCTGTAGTGGCTTTCAAAACACTGGCCTCTAGCACGTTTACAAGGCTGTAGATGGATGCCCTGGAGCATCTTCACTAACGTATTTCCAGGTTGGGAGTGAAAAAAGTAAAAAATGGTACAACCAGAGCACACTGAATACATGCCTAAAATTACGATCTGAAATGTTGGACAAGGAAACAGGTAAACTGACACACACAAGCAGCTATCAACAATGTTCTTCCACTTCACTACCCATCTAATTCAACATGCATCTACCAAAAATAATCTACTACATACCTCCCTAATGTTGCCTTTCTAACTCCTCCTATAAACACTGTGGTCAGAAAGGGGAAAATCCAAGTCCTCTGAGCTCCAACTTAAGGATGAGCAGGCAACAGATGCCTAGAGGTTCTGGAGATAACTTTATGGGGATCAAATTCTAATTGTGATATGCCCAACTTCTATTGGGCTGAGTGCTCCCTAGACTCAGAGGGCAACAGCCACAAACCAACCATTTGGCTGGCTCTTTAAAATGCTACATATCAAAAGTTCTGTTCTTTAATTTGAAATTTTTCTCATTGAAATATTTTAAGAAAAAACGCTGAATTAGAAGGATTAAGTCTATGTCTCAGAACTTTTGAATTTCTGCTAAAACTGGAAGAAGATATTGATTCTAACCTTTACACCCATGTCTTTTACCGAAACTTGCTGGCCTTCTTTGTTTGACTCTCTGCCAACATCTTCAGCAGTTTCTTCATCTTTCAGTCTATGCACAATTGTTTGAACTGTTTTGACCATATTCTTCAGTTCATCAGGATATGGTGTTGGATACCTCTTCAGATTACCCTCCTTTGTAACCATGGAAACAAACAACAATTAAAACAAATATTAAATAGGGTTTGAGTTGGACATAAAGCAATTTTAAGAAGTGCTGGACACCTATTTAGCCATTTGAGCATATTTAAATAAATGCTGGAATGCTGAAGCTGAATGTCCCAGCTCCCAAAAGCACAACTTTATTGTGTTACTGCAGCAATTGGCAACCATTTTGTAGCAGTGGGACAAAATTACCCAGTTTGGGTCTGAGCTCTAGGACCTGGCAGCTGCTGCCACCACTGTTTCTACTTGCTATCCAGCTGTGGTATGGCTGAAGACCCTGTTGTCAATACTCTCCACTGATCCAACTGCATCGTGTAGGCAAAACCCCTCACCATATGACTGTGGTGAGGCTCAGGCAAAGCCCCCTGGGTCTGCGGACTGGAGCCAATAAGTCTATGGGCTAAATCTGGCTGCCAATCCCTGATGTACTGCCTAGAAGCATGCCCAATCCTGCCTCTTTAAATGGTAGCATACATTTAAAGGAAGCCACAGAGGCAGCACTTAATTAGCTGATTGCTAATCAATGCAGACAGAGTTCTGCAGCCAGAGCTGCAGAAAAGAGAGGAAGAGACAGAAAAAGGAATGACAATTTAAAACAGAGTTGAGAATACTGACCCTGGGTGGTGCCTCTCTTTCATCTTTGTCTTCATCACATTCAAATGCCACTTGGGCTCGCTGTTTTCTCTGTTCCTCCCACAAGGAGGGATTGAAACTTTCATTATCTGATATGAACATAACTTAAAAAAAAAGTAGTAGTAAATATAAGACACATTAAATCCCATGAAAAACTTTTTTTATTAGGGGCAGGTTTATGCCTTTGCACCTATTTGTGAACATAAATGACTAGCAGTGACTGAAAATGAAGGCCAGCTACACAGTGAGTTACTGCATTATGTACTTGCTAGTATTCTGCTAACAGTGACAATTTCAGCCTTAATCTAAACAGGAAAGAAAAACTACCAAGCACCATATTTCAGTCTGAGCACTCTCACAGCTGTAACTCTCCTGAGCAGCCAACTGTAAAAATTATGCAGCCCCATTTTGCAGTATGGTCTACTACAAACTGATATGGAAATGCTAAATAGATTTCACTTAAATTGTTCATTACTGGAGCTGTACAAGCCTTATCTGTCAAACACCTGCACCATGCAAGTTTCTTTAAAAAGGAAAAAAAGAAAAACCTAAGTTTAAGGTAGGCATATTGCTAAGCAGGGGTTATGCAAATTATGAACAGAGCTTTACAAAGTCTCCCATTATTGCTAGGGAGAAGAAAACAACATTTAGATTATGTTATTACTGCTACTCATTGTAGCATGGTTTAAATGACAGACATTGCACATGGAAATTATTATATTAACACATCATTCTGTACTACAAAAATCCCCTGCATTCATGAACAACTCATGTCCCTAGGGGCTGGGGGAGCACAGCGAGCTCCCGCAGGTGGCGGTGGTGAGGGCATGGCGGCAGTGAGTAGGGAGCTCCCGCAGGCAGCCGCAGTAGTGTTGGCAGCCAGGGTGCACCCCCTATGCATCGCCAATGCCTGCATTCTTCCTTTTCTTTCATGTCCTTGTGACAAAGTACTTAGTAGAATTCACAAATTTGCTGGAATCTGACAGGCCACGCCATAAGCACTTCTGCTATGGCCTCAAACTTGTGAAGTCTGGGCTGCCAACCATGCACCTTAGCACCCTACACCACCCCAGCCCTCCCCCGCATTCTTACATATCACAACAACAGCGAAGAGGTTTGTACATATAGACTAAAACTATTTCTCACGGTTGTTATGCTAGCAACAATGTCTAAATTAAATGACATTCCAAAGAGTTCCATGTATTAAAGGCACATTTTTAAACAAAAAGGCAACCTTCTGACATTTCAGGAAGGCTAACTTTGAACAAGAATTCAACTGATCTTATCTAAATTTTAAGTACATTATTACATAAACATTTCCCTCCCCCACTAAATTAACCTTTTGAATTCAACATACTTTTTTTAAAAACTTTCTATTTTTGATGTTGATCCCAGTCAAAGAGAAGTCTCTTGTGAACTCCTCTGAGCTAAACCACAGAATATTACATAGACCGTTCCTATTTGAAAAAAAGTGCATGCCCTTTGAATCGAGCTTAACATCACTAGCAAAAGACTTGCCAAACAGGCAGAAGTGGGAAAAAAAGGATCCTAATACAGACAGAATCAATGCCATTTTTACATTTATTTTAGTAATAAATGTATAGTCACAGACAGGCGAATCCAGAGGGGTGCAGTGCCACAGCTGCACCCACCTTCTTTACTATACTGCAGGAGCAGGGACTATTTTTACTTAAGGTCCAAAATCAGGTAATCCCCACCTCCTACCCTTTCCCCCTCCATTCTCAGCACATCCCCTTCCCTGCCTGCCCATTGCTGCTGTCCCCAGCTGGTCAGGGTGAGAGAGGTTCCAGAGTCACTCTTGTCCTGCTCCAGCCAGGAACAGCAGCAGCAATGGCAGCAGCGGGTGGGTTCCTTGTCCCTGCCAGTCCCCTGGTGTTCCCTGCCAGCCCAGGAGCAGGCCCAGGACAAGTAAACCTATCTGTTGCCACCACTGCCACTTCCTGCTGAGCCCAGCACCAACGGTTCTGGAACCCCCTTTCCACAAGTCTTTCCAATCACAAATCTCCCAATTCATTTCACAGCGGAGAGGGCTTCAGGGCAGCTGCAGCCAGACTCAGCAGGGAGCAGCAGTGGCAGTGCAGGGAGGGTTCTCCACCTTGCACTTGCTGGCTTGCAGGGAACACCCGGGGACACCAGGCAAGGAAGAGAAACCTGCCTACTACTGCACCCTCCTAAGCCTGGCTGGAGCAGGGTAGAAATGGCTCTGGAGCCCTCCCTCCCCACCAGGACAACAGCAGAAGGGGCAGGGGATGCAATGTGATGCTGAGCACATGGTGGGGAAGGCATGGGGTGGCAAAGCATAGGATTCTTATCTGATTTGGGGACTGCTGTTGCCACAATACGGTCCGTCTGCCCAAAGACTGGGGGAAGCTGGGAGCAAGGAGTGGCAGGGACCTTGGCAAGTAGCCCAACCTGGGCTATTGCATAGGCATCCCTACCTGTTTTGGGTCTCTGGCTAACAAGCTCTGCCACAGCAAGTTAACCAGCTGTTTTCCTGATTGGAAGTTCTCAGTCTCCCCATTTATTCCCACCTGTGGCAGCAGCTTCCAGGCCAGCCAACAGTTTGACCCAGTCTGCTCCAGCACTCCCAGCTCCAGCACTCTCTGGCTTCCCAAGTTCCTGACCCTGGTTTTGGCTTGTTTCTATACTCTGACCTTAAATGTCCCTGTGCATCTGCTTCTTGCCCCAGCCTCCTGTTCTCAGACTTTGTCCTCTGGACTGTCCCATTAATTTGGTAACTCAGCAGCTGATCCCCAGAGCCTGACCCTGGCAATTTGGCACCTGAATTCTGACCCAGCCCATGGCATCCTTTGGTGGCCTATGCATTGGGCCAGACCACCTATAGCCTGAGATCCCGTAAAGAGTAGAGCTGCCACTGCAATGCCAGTCACTGCTCCTGCACCTCCTTCACAAAATCCTGCATCACATGGTCACAGAATACAGTAAGGGCTTTGAAGGCTCTAAACATGACTACTAATATAGAGCAAATGGGTTTGTTGAGTAGGAAGTTGCCATTTTTAGTCACTTTTCTGACTGCTACTCTTTAATGTAAGCAGACACTTGCACACTGAAACATACAATTTTGCCACCAAAATGTTAATTGCCACAAATATTTCCTCAATTTTTAATATGCAATATCCACTGTTGCAAATTCTCATGACTACCTTAAGTCTCATAGTAAGTGGTCATTTTACCACTCTACCTGTTGAAAGGAGCAGTATGGCATAATATAAAAATTAAGTTTCTAGTCTTAATGCTAGAGAACAGCTGGAGCATAAACAAAAAAGATTCAGAATTAAGCAAAACAAATACGAAAAATCTAATTTTCTTTTATTTTTTAGAAAAAAAATTCTTTTGATTTTTAAGTAGGGGTGTAGGTTGTAGCCATGTTGGTCTCAGGACATAGGCAGACAAGGTTCCTTGGGTGAATTTGATATCTTTTATTAGACGAACCCAAATAGTTGGAAAATAGTTATTAAGCAAGCTTTCGAGTTCAAAAACCCTTCGTCAGGCTAAGGAAGTTTCAGCAGTTGGTGTGTGCTCTTCCTGGATGGAATGAAAAGTAAACAAGCCAGAGGCTGGGCTGGGCTGGGGAGTCAGTTGCCAGGCAGATTGTTATGTATCAAAAATCCAATGTCTATGTTTAGTTCATGATCTCTAGTATCCAGCAGGTTGATGAAATGGAGCTCATAGGCTCGTCTCTGGGAAGTGTTGTGTAAGTTTCCCTTGAGGATCAGGACTGAGAGATTAGAGGGAGAGTGGCCCTCCTGTGAGAAATGTGCCCCCACCGGTAATTGGGTATTTCTGTCTTTGATAGATTTCCAGTGTGCGTTCATTCTGGTGCGCAGTTGTTGTTTGGTCTCTCCTACGTATTTTCCATCAGGGCATTTGGTGCATTGGATGAGATATATTACATTTCTGGAGGTGCAGCTGTAAGATCCAGGGATGCTGATGGCTGTGTTGTGGGGTGTAGTAATTGGGGTAGTGGAGATGTGTTGGCAGGTTTCACCTTGTTGGGTGAAAGCCTTTTTAAGATTGGTGAGGTGGCAATCCCGGGTGTCTTCAGTACAAACGCGGTGGTATCCGAGGGCTTGGCTGTACATCACAGCTTTTTTGGTGTGTTTAGGGTGATTGCTGGTTCTGTGCAGATATGTATGCTGGTCTGTTGGTTTCTTGTATACTGTGGTCTGTATTTTACCCTTCTGGATACTGATCATTGTGTCTAAAATGGAGATGTTGGTGCTGGAGTATTTTAAAGAAAGTCGGATGGAGGGATGGTGATTGTTGAATTTCTGATGGAACTCAATCAGAGATTGTAGGTTTTCAGTCCAAATGATGAAGATGTCATCGATGTATCTTAAGTATAGCAAGGGTTTGATGGTGCAGTTCTTGAGGAAGTCTTCTTCCAGGTGGGTCATAAAAAGGTTGGCATACTGTGGGGCCATTTTAGTGCCCACAGCTGTTCCCATCATCTGGAGGAAGTGTTGATTATTAAAAGTGAAACTGTGTGTGAGGATTAAGTGTATAAGGTCAGTAATATCTTTGGGCCTGTATTCTTAAACCACTCAGAAGCCCATCAGGGCATTTGGTGCATTGGATGAGGTATATTACATTTCTGGAGGTGCAGCTGTAAGATCCAGGGATGCTGATGGCTCTGTTGTGGGGTGTAGTAATTGTGGGGGTGGTGGAGATGTGTTGGCAGGTTTTGCATTTCTTGTCATGGCACGGTCTGGATCCTTTTGGTGTGTTCTGGGCTTGAGGAAGTTTGCTTCTGGTGATGAGGTTGGCGAGGTTCGGTGCTTGTTTGCTACACAGCTACAACCTACACCCCGGTCATACCCAGTTCACTCTCCCTTTCAGCATCCACTCTATGGCCACTGTGTGACACAGGATACTGGTCTGACCCATAAATGGCAATTCTTATGTTCTTATGACCATGTTTTGAATGAGCTGAGAATCACAGCAATATGTAATATACCTGCTAATGCCATTTAAAGGAATAATATCAAGGTTGCAATATCAACCAATCAAAAGTTAGGAAATTCCTGAATGAAGGTTGCTGATGAAAGACTCCTGTATACCACAAGGGAAAAGACATATGGTGCACAGACAGCTTTAACTCTAGCATTTTCTAAGTTTGGAGTATTTGACTTTGCCAGTTCTAGTTCTCTCCTTATATCTCGGGTTCTCATCAGATATGTTCCAAACACTCTCTTTAGTGATTTTCAATCCCAATCTCCCCAGGTCTTCATCTCATTTTAGCAGCTTCCTCAATCTTCTCCCCTATTTCCCTTCCCAACTCACAGTTCTAGTTTTTTTGACCAACCAGTCCCAGTGATTTCCATCTGACCTGAGACTCCTTCCAATCTACCCTTGCTCTCATGCTTATACCTGGTCCAGCACTTACCACATTTTCCTCCACCATGTCACCTGGCAATCAGCCATAATCATTTTAAACCTAAGATTGTCTGTCTCTGCCAGTGCCCAGACCACTTAGGTCACAGCAATCCTATGGAGCTCCTCTAGCCCTGCCTGGAGCATGCTCAGCATTTTTGCAGGGAGAGTACTAGTACAGTCTCTGGTGCTCTGATCTAGGGGCTGCATGATGCTCAGCATGGATGGAACCTTTGGGGATTTCAGCTGTGAGGGTCTGAGAAGAGCCTTCTGAAAACAGCAATTTTCAAGATCCTATTACATAGCCCAATGAGTGTTTTTTCTTGAGAATAAGAGACAGCAAATACCTCACACAATGACCACTCAATGCAAAATGTCGTGTCATTGCTCATAAGCATACTGACTGTAGAGTTTCTGCAATTAATAGTTCTAAGATTTTTTTTTGTATGGAAAAAATACATTTTCCCATAATCATGTTTTCAGAAGTAACTAAACTATTTTGGTTGAAATTTTCGTAAACATTCAGTTTGGTACAGATACCTAGTATGGAAAACATTAGCCCAACTACTTAGAAAGGGTGTTTCAGAAATTCTTACCATCTTCGTTCCTTGGTTGCTGAGGGAACATATAATTTGTAAGCACTGTTTTCTGTGTCTCTGGATCAAGTTCTTTTTGAAGGGGAATTAGCGCTTTAGACTGAAAAAGCAAAAATCAAAAGAATACACACAAATAATGGGTAAATAGGATATAAAATAGGTAAATCCCTGCTATTTACCCGCACAATACAAAGTATAATTCTGAAGATATAAACTGTCTGACGTTAACTCCTATATATTGTTCTCTGAAGAATGTTTAAAAGCTATGCAAGTAAAAGTTATATCAAAGAAGTATGGATGAAAAATGTCTTGCATTCAGAAGCTTGTTGAACTCAGTCCCAACTCTGCAGCTGGACCAATAAAAGATACCACCCTAAGAAAATCCTTGCCTCCTTCACCAAAAAGTATACATTTTATAATGCTGGCTTGGGAATTTTGTGAACACAAGTTATATATAACAGTCTCTTCAATATTGACAAAATACTGGAAATCTGTACAGGAAAATATATGGTTTCATTCCAGGATATTTCATAGTCTCAGATTATTCCACATGGAACAGACTTCATCTATTTAAAACCACAGGGGAAATATATATACATAGAACAATTTTATACACAAGAATTTGATCAAGACACCTAGTTCAGCACCCTTCTCTAACAAGAGTGCAGGGATCTTGAAGGCAGAAATATTGCATCTACTGATACTCCTTAGTATACCACTCTACATACTGGTTCAGTACAGAAGACATGACTACACAGGGAAGATAGAGTATAGTAAGCTAGGTAGTGAATTTATGGCTTATCAGCTACTCTGTATGAATGTTCCACATGGATGCTCTTAGTAAGCAAAATGTTGACTAAGCAGACTTACACTAAAGTAAATACCAAGGACCAGGTGCTGTTCTACTTAACTGACATCTAAGTGGGATCTATTCCAGCATGCTGAATTCCCTGAAGAAACAAGTAGAAAAGGAAGTGATCCTAAATTTACAGATGAGGAATAATGCAGAGCAGTTAGCATGCTCTAAGTTATGACCCCATCTTCTCCGTGTGCACAAAACCTGACATTATCTGCTCTGGCACTGAGGGTTTGCTTGGAATTTAAGTCTTCCACTCTAGTGGACACAATGCTGTTTAGTTAATGGGAGTTGACAAAATGTAAACACCAAGGTGGTATATGTGTATACACAGAAAAATCACTTTTTATGTAGCCGATAACTCCAGAAATTATCTTTATCTCTTAGGAACAACTTCAGCAAGATCCAATTATCCAAATATATTTTTAAAAAAATCTGTTCACCTGATTGTCTGATAGCCACATAGCAGTCAGCTGTTGCAACTTTGTAAAGCTAAAGGGCAAATTCTTCAGTCTGTGAAAGAAACAAATGACTATTTACAATGAGAAAATGTAATCTGAGCATGGGTACCACAACTAATGGCCTATTCACAAACAATGCCTTATTTGTTTTCTTTAACAAGCTTGCAAAACATTTAAAGAAACTGCTGTCAGACAAATAAATGGGTAACGACTTGAGGCACAAGCATTAATTTAAATTAAATGCTAGTGCTGTGCAGAGAGAGTATGTCTGAATGTACGTTCTTAACATGGGTTTGCCAATCGAGTTAAATTAGTAACGAAGACAAAGTAACCAGGATTTTAATTTAGTTTAGTAACAAAAGGGCACACCTACAGAAAATCTTTTGTTTGAACTTGAATTGCTAATGCAAATTAAAACCAAAGTTACTTGTCCACCTGCTCTTTTAACACAAGTTAAGAAAACACTTATAAACAGAGAAGGAGAGAAAGAGAGAGTAGGCAAACCCCAAAGGTATTTCTGGATCATTTTAATATTTAGTTTCTTTTCAATTAGGAATGAAACCCCAAAATTTCCATGAAAAGTATTGGAGTTGCAGGTGGCTACCCTTAAGTCTCAGAACTTGGAAAATGCTAGGGTCCCCTCACTCTGAGGACCATTCTGCATCATAAGGTTGTCAAGCAGCTGGACAAACAAGCTGTTAAAGTTCTATTCAAGCTGTACCTTGCTCAAAAATAAGCCTGTCTCTTCAATATGTTTCAATTTCAAAGATTTTTCTTGCTGTTTTTGTTGGAATGTTACTGATCAGTGCAAGTAAAATGAAAGATACATTTCACAATACTGTAATAACAGAGTGTGTCCTGTGGCCATGCCATTCAAGGTTTAGCAGAAAGATACATTTTTTAAAATATCAATATCAAACTCCGAAAACAGTAAAGGTTAATAAACTCGCAAATGAGGTAAAGCCATGAAGCCCATTAAAAATAATTCTGACTTTACAATTATAGGGTACTGCTGGATTCATGAGCAGCTCATGGAACCTAATAGCAAAAAACTGTACAGCAGTGAGTTACTACTCATACTGCAGCGACGGAGAAAAATTACTGAAGCTAGTAAAAAAACCAAAACCAACCAAGTCTAGACGCACCAAAAAAAATCAGTAAGAATAGAACCATAACAGATAAAATACTAATTAAAAGTGTTATTTTAAATTTCTGAAGAAAAAGACACCCCCACCCCAAATCATAATAATTTGAGGAGTGGACAAAATATTAGTACATTTTGTACAAAATGTTTCAATACTTAAATTCAGAGACGCATAAAATTTACATTCCTAGCTATGCCTCTAATCAATGCTTTTGCTTTTTGTATAATACCTACATAAATTATTGCAATTCACAAACCTATTGTCACTTAGATTGACGACTTTTAATTTTTGCATATCACCCATTTCCTCAGGCAGAAATTCAAGCTTGTTAGAATGCAGAAATAGTACCGTTACATGTTTCCAGTTTCCAATCTGAAAAAATAAATATGATTATTCAATTTAATTACTCTATATGTACTAATATTCACAATGTTTTAGATTACATTTAGTATCAAAATTATTTCTGCATATATTATTTCATTTAATCACATGTAGTCTTAAATATAAAAAAGAATATGCCATTATGGTATATACTAAAAACAATTCTCTCTCTACTGTATTTTCTTGCATACCACATGCCCCCAGATAAGTCATGCACCTTGTGGGAAAACAAAATGTAGGGAAAAAAGGTTTTTTTTTTCCCCAGAGTTATAGCTGCCTGTGTGACAAAATAAGTCCTCCTGGAAATACAAGAGCATCCAGGAAGTGTGGCATCCCAGGAGACCTTCTGGGTGAGATGGCAGGAAATTCCTGGTATAGCAGGGGCACCAACAAGGCTGGGCCCCAGACCTTTGCAAGGACAGTAAAAGACTGTTGCTTTTTCACTGTAAATATTTATTTAATTTCCTTTAAACAATGAAATGTTTCACACCACAGGCCTCAGCAAGGTATTATAGACTGCCCGCAGCAGCTCAGTTGCTCTGAGCCAGCTCAATTGCTTATTCAGGCACAAACTAAAATACATAGCCTGTATTAGCTATAAGAGGTTTATAACACAGGTTCTCCCCTGCTGCTTACTAAGCCAAAAAAGAAATGGCAGCCATTAGAACACAGCTTTGTCCTGCTTCTATTCCAGAAGAGAAAAACCAGGTTTGCTACTTAAGACACACATCCTGATTTCGGAAGCCTAAATGGGAGGGGGAAGGAGAAGGTACTTGTGGTATACAAGTAAATGGGATCTTCAATCAAACAACTTAAATACTTCTTCTGCAAATAAATAGCTTGTCTTAAAACTATTTTAGCATTTGATTTCAATACTTCAAAGCCTGTGTATATGCATGCACGCATGCAAAAATTACATTTTAAAGGAATATTAGAAAGTTTGCTCAAAATCGACCACCTTGGATCCACATAAAACAAAGTGGAATTATGTTTACATTTAATACTGAGGAAATCAAACTATTATAATTGGCTCCGAGTAAAAATATACCTCTGGTGGCAACTGCGTTAAAAAATTATGATCTGCAGCAAAGGTCCGTATGTTTGTGAGCTGCCCAATAGACGAAGGCAAAGTTTCAATCTCATTGAAACTACAATCCAGTTCTTCTACTGATATTAATCTAAAAAGTTAAAGAAATTAAAAATATCAAACCTATATTGTATTTAAATAAGCATACCAGTTTAAAAACAAATATTAAAATGTTGCATACAAGATCACATTCATTTGGAATTACATTTATGATTGGAACTTAAATGTTTTGGCAGCATAAAATAAGCATTAAAATGATCAAATACTTCCTTGAACACTAATTTTCATGAATTCTCCCAAATCAAGCCAAAGCAGAAATTACTCTTAGCTATTTAGAATCATAGTAAATTAGGGTTGAAAGGAACCCCAGGAGGCCGTCTAGTCCAATCCCCTGCTCAAAACAGGACCAGCCTCAACTAGATCATCCCAGCCAAAGCTTGGTCTAATTGAGCCTTAAAAATCTCCAAAGATGGAAATTCTACCACCTCTCCGCATAAGCTACTGCAGTACTTTACTACTTCCTAGTGAGAAAGCTCTTCCTAATATCTAGCGTAAACCTCCCTTGTGGCAACTTGAGATCATTGCTCTTTGTTCTATGCCACCACTGAGAATTTCCATTTCACTTCTTCAATCCTTCCTATGCCAACACAGTCCTTTCAATGTAGCTTTAAATCTGAGCTAAGGACACTGCTACCCTACTTTAGATTTTTTAGCATTGGATCATACTGGAGTTGTTCCTACCAAATAATAGAACTATTCCAGGTAAGAGTGCCAGAACCAGGAGACAGTCCTAGCTCCATTAATGGGTAAAGGATGAAGATATTTTTAATAGTTTAACAAGGATAGAGACATTTGCACTGAAGCATCAAACATGAATTCTGGTGAGCAAGCATAATTTAACAAGTTCCATAAAAGTAGATTCATAGAATGCTTGCAGCTTTTTAGTTGGTCGAATAAAAGATATCAGATTTACCCAGAGAACCTGGTCTGCCTATGTCCTTAAATCGACACAGCTACAACCAATACCCCTAAAACTTTAAATAGACTTATTTGAAATAAAATAATGTCTACAGTATTTAAACTTTGAACCAATTATTTTTATTATTTTTTATTTTTGTGGTAAAAATTGTAAATATCAGAGGATGATAATAAAAATGGCTTCACTCAAACAATCTGGTCAGTAAGTTTCATATAATGGTAGGGAAAAAATTGTATCCCACTGCCAAAATAGAACATACAAATATGTGGTATTTGAGATTATTCATTGCTAAAAAATTATATGATAGTAGCTGGAGTGTTTATCTCACTCTCACATATCTAACGATATCTAACTCACATAACCAAAACTATGAAACAGATCTCCGTGCAACATGCTCCATTACAACAGTTTAGTTCAGGGGTTGTCAAACCCTGGCACTATATCATTTGGCCTACAGGACTCACCATGGATCACTGGGAAGCCCTTGGGGCTGTGGCCCCACGTGTTAGATCAGGTGTTCAGGGCCTGATTCCAGTGTGCTGGAGTGTAATGGGGCCCCCAGAACCTGATTCCAGTCTGCCTAGGGCAGCATGGTGTCCTGAGCCTCCTCTGCCCAGCTAAATTGGGTCCTGGGGACCCACACAGCTCCTGCCTGGCCAGGATCAGGTCCTGGGGCCCCATGCCACACCTGTCCAGCCAGGTGGAGGCATCACAGGGCCCCAAGGCCAATTTGGGTAGTAAGGAGTTCCATGACACCCCCACCTTCAGGATTGGGTTCCAGGGACCCTGAGCTGCCCCAGTCCAGCCAGGATCAGACACCAGCCACAAGGAAGCAGCATGGAGCCCCCAAGGCCATCCTGGAATGCAGGGCGTTGTATGGAATCAAATTCAGCCCATGGACTGGTCTGCCAGGGGCCAAACCATGAGCACCACTGGTTTAGTTTAACAGTATTTTTAGTAAACATGTCTGCATTATTCTATCCTCCACTACACAATGTGTATGGATGCCTCAATTTCTGCAGGAAACAGCCCCTTAGAAATACAAAAAAGTGGTGTTAGATGTGAAAGCTTTTGGTTAAACTACATTAAAAGCAAGCCATTAAATCAAGAAAACTGATTTACACTTCTAGGATAGTAGAAGGATATTCAGTGGCAGAATTCATATCAAGCAGAGACAGGCACTATGCTACCCTAGAGTAGGTCAATGTTAATGAAGAACTTGCAGAAAAGCAAGACAAAGCTTTATTCAGGTGAAATACCTACCCTCCTATGGAGTCTGGCAAATACATTAACTGGTTTTCGTCAATTTTAAGTGTTGTTACTTTCTTTAGTGAACCTGTTATAAAATGAAAATCTAATAAAAATGGGCATTTAGGTAAGAAAAATATGATATTTACAAAATAAAGCTTTAGTCAAGAAAAAGAATTACTGGCATGGCACACTGGCTGCTGTACTCATGAACTGTCAAGAGATGTGTGATATGCATCTCCTTAAGAAATAAGCAGCTGAGTTTATGGTGCTTTCTTTTCATCTTAACACGTCAGTCAGTTATACAGAAGATATAAATCTCCAGTTTCTAGTCAAGTAAATCAAGTCAATACTTTCTCATTCATTTATGAAGTTTATCAAAATAAAGAACTCTATAGCCAAAAAAAATAAAAACAATAATCAACTATGCACTATGTTTTTATTTAACATGGCTTCAATATTTATCAAAACAAGAGCTTTAAGACCATGTTTTGACTTCAGGTTCCAAGGGTTTCTATGCCTTTCCCATAACATTTTATACTATAGTTACCTTAATTTTTTAAGGCATTAATTATATGATGATACAAACCAATGGATTCTGGCAGTTGCTGAAGCGAATTACTAGATAACAGCAGATCCTGTAAGCTTTCACAGCCTGAGATTCCTTCTTCAACCATTTCAATGTTGTTTTTAGAAACATCCAAATAGGTCAGCTGTTTCAAAGTGCCTATGAACTAAAAAGGAAAAAGGGTTAATACTAACTTCTTGGAAACAAGCTAGTAGTGCTGACAGTGAACTCTCTCTAAAGTATTATGCTGCAGTAGAAGTAAAGCATTATTAGAATTACTGTGCTACTTGTATTCTATATCCATCATGCTATCAAATGTAGCATTTCTTTTTATGTAGAGGGCCTATCCTTAACCCACTGAAATCAGAGAGCCATTACATAGACCCAGTTTAATTCCTGGACATGTAAGAGGGTTAAGTAAAAAGTGATGAACAAAAAGTGACATACAATAATTGGTCTTCATATAAGCTCTCATAAAATACAGCGTGTGAATTCCAGTACAAAAATTCCTTTTTGAAATTAGTGACAACTTTCAAAAGCGATAATTAAGCAGGAGCATGACATCCTGGTTTCATGTTATGTTTAAAATGAATATCAGTTTGTAATGTACAAGTTAATTGATGGGACAGGTACCACTGCAGAGATGAAATATAGTGCATTTAAAACATCAGAAAGGCTTACCCCTGGGATAAGTGTTATTCTATTACCATCCATCCAAAATTCCTTTAACCCACTCAGTTGTTCAAGTACTTCAGGCTGTTAAAAGAAATAGTTTAAAAAAACCTGATACAAAGAAAGAAAATTTAAATGTAGCAATGAACTGATTTAGCAAATGACTGATTTGCTTTGTTACAGCAGGAAAGCAGAAGGGGGTGTGTATATGGCTCAAATAAAACATTTTATTAAAAAAGTAAATACTTTAAACTAAGCACTTGTATTACAACTCTTCCAAGTAGGAGGAAGAAGGAAGGCAAGATAATCTATTAATTTGTTTCTATTTAAATACAAATAGTTTATGTAAGACCAAAGAAAGAGGCAATACTGCTCAACATAGCATGTATGTAATGCCTTCTCTACTATACTTTGTTCCTTGCTGGTATGCCAGGGAGGGGGGAGGGGGGAAGAAATACAAATAGTGTATGACAAAGGTGCCAGCTGCAGCTCAGCAGTTACGTTTTGTACTTTGTATATGAAGAATGTAGCATTTTGTCCATAGAATTACCAATGTTGTTCCACTGGCAGCTTTTTTTATAAGGTTTTACAAGTAAATCTGCCAAAAAGCTTATGAATGAAAATTAAAGTTAAAATAGATCCCAGAAATTTAAAACTTTTTTTCCTCCAAAAAAGATATTACTGCAATAAGGGAAACCCAAGGAGGAGAACTAGAGGTTCAGGAAAACGAAGCGTCTTGTCCAAGGTGAAAACCCAAGTCCCTGGGTACTTTTTATACAGAATTCTCTGCTACCATGGCTAGGTAACTACTAAGACTACAGCTAGCTAGTTTAAAGCTACTTTGGATATTTCTACACTACTCTGTTGTCTCAGCAGTGACTGTAACATAGACATGCCTTCAGGATACTACCAGATCATGCTGCCTCTTACCCTGCTAGACACCTACTTAGGTACAGCACTTCTCAAACTGTGACCCTGGAGTGGAAGTGCATGCCTGTCGCAACAAACATGAGGAGAGGTGATCCACACATAGGAATAAAACTGAGAACTCCACATCAGTACTAATAGGAGATGTTTCCTAAAATAAAATCATCAGTATAACTCCCCATGAATCCAAATAGGTTACACATCTTATTCACTGAGGAAGGCATGCTCTTTGAGAACGGATCTTTGAGAACTCCTGGAGCTCTGGTGTATTGCTCGAAGACTGGAAGAAGGCCAATGTGGTGCCTATCGTCAAGAAAGGGAGGAAAATGGATCCGAGAAACTATAGGCCCATCCGCCTGACCTCTGTCCCAGGGAAGGTCTTAGAAAAGTTTATTAAACAGGCCAACCTTAATGGACTGGCTGACGCCAACATCCTGAGGGATAGCCAGTATGGGTTTGTTGTGGGTAGGTCTTGCTTGACCAATCTCATTTCCTTTTATGACAAGGTGACCTATCACCTGGACAAGGGAGAAGAGATTGACGTCACATATCTTGACTTCAAAAAAGCCTTCAATCTGGTATCCCATGATCACCTCTTGGTGAAACTGGCCAACTGTGGCCCTGGGTCTAGCACAATCCACTGGCTGGGAAATTGGCTCCGTGGTACAACCCAGAGGGCGGTGGTTGATGGAAGTCAATCATCATGGTACCCTGTGACCAGTGGGGTCCCCCAAAGCTCTGTCCTTGGACCCATATTGTTCAACATCTTCATTAATGTTGGACACTGGAGTCAGAAGCGGACTAGCCAAGTTCACCGATGACACCAAACTCTGGGGCAAAGCATCCACACCTGAAGACAGGAGGGCGATCCAGGCTGACCTGTACAGGCTGAGCAAATGGGCAGACGAGAACCTGATGGTGTTTAACATTGAAAAATGCAAGGCTCTCCACCTTGGGAGGAAAAACCTGCAGCATCCTTATAGGCTTGGCAGTGCTATGCTGACTAGCACTATGGAAGAAAGAGACTTGGGGGTCATCATTGACCACAAGATGAACATGAGCCTTCAATGCGATGCTGCGGCAAAACGCTGGCTTGCATCCACAGATGCTTCTCAAGCAAATCCCAGGACGTTATTCTCCCCTTGTACTCAGCCTTGGTGAGGCTGCAGCTGGAGTACTGCACTCAGTTTTGGGCCCCACAATTCAAAAAGGATGTGGAGAAGCTTGAGAAAGTCCAGAGAAGAGCCATGCGCATGATCAGAGGTCACGAAAACAGACCTTATGATGACAGGGTGAGAGCCATGGGGCTCTTTAGCCTAGAAAAGCACAGGCTCAGGGGTGATCTGATAGCCACCTATAAGTTTATCAGTGGTGACCACCAGTATCTGGGAAATGTTTGTACACCAGAGCCTCTCAAGGGATGATGAGGTCGAACGGTTATAAACTACTGCAAGACTGTGTCAGGCTAGACATAAGGAAGAATTTCTTTACTGTCTGAGCCCCCAAGGCTTGGAACAGCCTGCCATCAGAGGTGTTTCAAACACCTACATTGAACACCTTCAAGAGAAATGTGGATGCTTATCTTGCTGGGATCCTATCATGTATATGAGAGCCCAACAGGAAAAATTATGCTGAGGGGAAACCAGCACGGGTTCACAGCAGGTAGATCATGCCTGACTAATCTAGTCTCTTTTTACGACCAGGTTACAAAACACCTGGATGCAAGATTAGGGGTTGACGTCGTCTACTTAGACTTCAGGAAGGCCTTCAATACAGTATCCCAACCCCATACTGGTGAACAAGTTAAGAGGCTGTGATTTGGATGATTACACAGGGCGGTGGGTAGCAAATTGGTTAGAGGGTCATACCCAGAGAGTGGTGGTGGATGCATCGGTATCAACCTGGAAGGACGTGGGCAGTGGGGTCCCACAGGGCTCGGTCCTTGGACCGATATTCTACAATGTCTTCATCAGTGACTTGGACAAGGGAGTGAAGTGTACTCTGTCCAAGTCTGCGGATGATACAAAACTGTGGGGAGAAGTGGACACACCTGAGGGGAAGGAACAACTACAGGCAGACCTGGACAGGTTGGACAAATGGGCAGAAAACAATAGAATGTGATTAACAAGGAGAAATGCAAATGCTGTATCTAGGGAGGAAAAATGTCCAGCACACCTACTGCCTAGGAAATTATCTGCTCAGCAGCACGAAAGTGGAAAGGGATCTCGGAGTCCTAGTGGACTCCGAGATGAACATGAGTCGTCACTGTGATGAAGTCATCAGAAAAGCTAACTGCACTTTATCATGCATCAGCAGATGCATGACAAACAGAGCCAAGGAGGTGATACTTCCCCTCTATCGGGCGCTGGTCAAACCGCAGTTGGAATACTACATGCAGTTTTGGGTGCCACACTTCAAGAGGGATGTGGATAACCTGGAGAGGGACCAGAGAAGGGCCACTCGTATGGTTAAGGGCTTGCAGGCCAAGCCCTACGAGGAGAGACTGGGGCACCTGGACCTCTTCAGCCTCCGCAAGAGAAGGTTGAAAGGCAACCTTGTGGCTGCCTATAAATTCATCATGGGGGTGCAGAAGGGAATTGGTGAGGCTCTACTCACCAAGGCGCCCCTGAGGGTCACAAGAAATAATGGCCATAAGCTAGCAGAGAGCAGATTTAGACTGGACATTAAGAGAAACTTCTTCACAGTTAGAGTGGCCAAAATCTGGAATGGGCTCCCAAGGGAGGTGGTGCTCTCCCCTACCCTGGGGGTCTTCAAGAGGAGGTTAGATGGGCATCTGGCTGGGGTCATCTAAACCCAGCACTCTTTCCTGCCTATGCAGGGGGTTGGACTTGATGATCTATTGAGGTCCCTTCTGACCCTAACATCTGTGAATCTATGACCCCAGCTGACTTCCTGCCTCTCGAGCAGGGGGCTGGACTCGATGATCTTCCGAGGTCCCTTCCAGCCCTAATGTCTATAAAATCTATGAAATCTTTATGGTTTACTATGTATTAGTCTGCCATACGGATACAAGCAAACACTTCCACAATGTAATGATGTAGTTACTAAATAAAGAAACCATATACCTACAATTTAAATGCACATTAAAAAACAGCTTCCATCAAATGTTACATTCCTAGTGGACAAGATGCTTACTGCACATTAGCTTAATGCACAATAGTGTGGCGGTTAAAAACTGAGCTAATAGCCTACTGCGCAGTGTTATTAGGCTAATGCGCAGTAAGCATCACAAAATCTTTTTTAAAGAGAGGAAAAATATATTTACAGACAGATTTTTACAGTAGGTTCCCACAATACTGTAAGAGGTATATACAATATTTGTTTAGTAACAGAGCTCTTAAGCTGATTTTTATATTTTTAATGTTGATTAAAAATAGATTTAAGGATAAAGAAGTTTAAGGATGATTCAAATCTCTGCTACTTAGCTAAAACTCACCACTTCTGTGAATTCATTACTTCCTAAGTCCAGTCTTTCCAGCTGAGTCAGTCTGGACATAGTTCTGCACAGGGAATGAATTAACAAGGAATCAGATTTAAGAAAATACAAGTCTTTCTGCAAATTCCTGTATTCATACTAATATATCTTTAAATCAGCATTAAATAATGAGACAGCTCTGTAAACAGACTGATACTTAGAAAGGTACTGATACTTTGCATACATTATTCAATCAAATAACCTCATAATGATCCTATTGACTAAATCACACAAAGGAAATCAGAGTGCTGTGTAATCTTGTATCATTTAGTTGAATTTACCAAAAATTAAATTATAAGCAATATAGTCTTTTCTGTCAAAGTGACTCAGCAAAGCTACTCTTCTTTTTTTACTTCCTCCCATTTCCCAAACTTCACTGTAGAATGCTAGATAACCATCTGCTTTCTTCATATACCAACATGAGCATTATATAATAAGAATTGCTATAGCAAACAAGACTATAGTTGATACCTGGAACCGACTAATACTTTTCCATGGCTGCTAGCATAACTCATATAATTTGCTGCCACTATCTGTGGTTTAGAATCCTGAATATTCTTCTGGAATAGGAATCTTCTAGTATGAGGGTACTTTCTTTGACTATACTAGATTTCATGACATGCTCGATTCTAGTTTTACCCGCATAGTTCACATGAGGGCATTTAGTACGTGGATGAGATGCACCACATCTTGGGAGAGATATTTGTAGGATTGTGTAGCAGGACACTAAGGTGCCTGCTACTGTGAGAGCCAGGAAGGCTCGTCAGGTGCCGGTCGCCAAGACAACAAAAGGGGGCTAATGGGTTACACCTGCCTAGCCAGCTGAAAAGGGGCAGGGCCTGGCCTATATAAACCACAGGCAGGAGGCCAGGCTGTGGGTTCCCTACCAGCAGCCAAGGCAGAAGGAGCTCCCTGCCAGAAAGAAAAGAGAAGCAGAGCTGGGATGCCAGAGCAGAGTTGGTCACCACTCGGGGACAGAGAACCCTGGTAGGCCTGAGTGCAGTTTAACTGGAGGCTTATGTTTGCTTTGTAGCCCAGGGGCTTGTGTTTATGTTGCAGTTTGTTTACACTGGTGGTTTGGGTGAGGCTATAAGGGGATGGAGCAGTCCTCATAGGGGACTCATGGTACAGTGAGGATCCCAACCCCAGTGAGGGCATGGAGTTCAGGGGTACAGACCCCAGCTCCAGAGGAGAGCCCGGTGAGAGGGAGCAACCTTGCAGAGGGAAGAGCCTGGTGAGAGGGGCAGCATTATGGAGAATTCCCAGTGTGGGTGCGGAGAGCCTCAGTGAGAGGGGCAGCAGTACAGAGAAGGCCCTAGTGAAAAGGGCAGTATACAGAGAAGGCCTATAAGGCTTAAAGATACAGAACACCTGGAGCAGGAGAACTGTGGCCAAGTGGAAGAGAGGTAGCCTCCCTATAAAAACACAGATATCATCAAAGTCGTGGCGGGCGAGAATAGGAGGGTGCAAGTCCGAAGCTTGGCACAGCAGAGGAGGCAACAGGGGCTAGCACGGCGACCCCACCGTCCCTCCCGTTTCAGATTCATGGATTCTGATGGCTTTGTTGTGTGGGGGATATTGACTGTTGTAGCAGCCAAGATGTGTTATGCATCTATTGTGCATGTCCCATTTGATGTTTGTTAATCAGCAGGGAGTTTGCTTCTAAAGATGACTGGGCAAGGTTTGGGGGTTGCTTGAAAGCCAGGGGGAAGGGAGTGGGGAAAGGACTATTTATCTCAAGGTTTAATCTCTTTTGAGTATATGTTGTAATTGTCTGACGATTCCTCTTAGCAGTTCAAGCGTGGGGTGGCAAGTGGCCACCAAATGTATACAGTCACAGGGGGGTGGTTCTGCAGCCTATTTCAAAGATATAATCAGTTTCTCTGCTAGACTTGTTACATAAAGGCTATTTTAGGTTGAAAACATGGGTGCTACAAGTATTCTCCTCAGTGCAGATGCAGTATTTGAGGGCCTGACCGTAGATTATACCATTTTTGATGTGCTTAGGATGAATAATAATAGTGTGGACCCAAGTATGGTGGTCCATGTGTTTTCTGCATATGTTGCAGTGGTTCTCAACCAGGGTAATGCAATCCCTGTTCAGGGGTGCTATGACATGGTTGCCACCACAGCCAAGTTAAAACGCCCTACTTACCACCTATAGAGGCAGATTGGGAAGCACCCATGGTTGCAGTCTGCACTCTTTCTGCAGCACTTCCCCATCCACCCCACATGCTCCTCCAGAAACAGAGGCATGTCAGCCAGGTAGGACTATCCTGGACCCCATATTTCCACAAAGAGCATGCAGAGTCAGACCACGAAGGGCAAAGCCCTTCACTTTCCCAGCTGGAAGGCTCAGGCTAGACTGCAGAACAGCCCTTCACTTCCCTTCCCCAGGGAGCCTTGCGCCAGCCGCACCACCATAGCAAGGCACCCCCTGCCTGCTCAGCAGCAGTGGGGGTAGTGACGCAGAGCTGTGCCCACTGCTGCTGCCGCCAAGTGGACAGGGGACACCTTGCCATGATGGCACAGCCAGTGCAGGACTCCCAAGGGGAGGGCAGCAGGGCAGGGAGCCCCAAGTCTTCAGTGAGCAGACCATTCCCACTCCCCTCACAGGATCTACCTGGCTCTGCTCCAGCTGGGGGGAGGAGGGGGCACCATCACTTTAGCCCCCCCCCCCCCATCCTCCCCCCAACAAAAATAAAAGTCAGTGCCTATACTCAAAGCTGGACCCATCATTTGGAGCACGTGTCACTTGTTAAAATTGAAGTAGCGATTGAAAATATTGGTTGTTTTGGATGTGCATTAAAAAAAATGTGTTTTCTTTTCCTTCAACTACATAGCATGTGAACAGTCTGTACAACACTCTGCACACAACTGCTTTCCTTTAAATAAGCACTATTTTTATTGAGCCAGTTTGAATTATAATAGTTTCAATTCTTCAGGGTCTAAATATGAATCATTTTAAAACTAAGCAACATACTTGACAACATAATTTTGATTTAGTTTGTTGGTATTAATCATATTTTAATCAACAACCCTACATGCTAGTGTGAAATATTATGCACAGGCCTAAAAACCAGAGCATTTAACAGGACTGCTAAGCACTAAGCAGCATGTTGTAATAAATATGTCCAATTACATCTATGATTAAGAAACAAAAATACAGGTATATTCATGTGAAGAAACTAAAGAGGTAAAAATAAAAAAAATCCACACAAAAAGAAAAAGAAATGGATTCATACTGCTATGTTCCATTAGCTCCAAAAACACTTTAATATTAGCATATCCTTTTCAATTTATTTCTGTATTAGTGTTTAATGCTATATTGATTTTTCGTTTTCTACAGGTATGACATGCTTTCATTTCTGAACATATATCTAAACTTTTTAAACTGAATGTAGTCTTGTTCTTAACCTCCATTTTCACTTCATAATGAAGGCAGCAGTCGACTACTTTGCTGATTAAGTCAACTGCAAAACAGACTCAAGGTGCTGACCGATAGCTTCTGCTGGTATGCTGGGACACTGGCAAGAGAACAGATTTTTCTTCCATTAGCTGTAACCTATACATAGGTGCTTTACTTCTCTAGTCCCAAATCAGAAAGGTACTTAAAAGCATGCACTTAAAACACATGAATAGTCTCAATACTTCAGTCACTATTAATTATCTTACTGAACTGGGTTCTAGAAGAGATTAAAGAATGCGAGTGGGATGGTAGCATTTGTGTTTCCAGGAATATAATTAAGGTGCTCACAGAATCAAGTTTCGCATACAGTAAAACTTTTGGGGGCCTGCTGAACACAATGGCAGATCTCCTATCGACTTTAGTAGAGCCAGGATGTTGCATACAAAGCACAACATTTCTGTAATCTTCTCTCACCCTACTTTTTTTTTTTTTTTTTGCCTTTGAGTACCCCTAAGTTACTGATAGATATTCTAAACCTCAATGCCATATGAATGAAGTGTTTTGTCTGAGAATTAACTACATATTTACCTTCCAACCATATTTATCACTCATATGTCATATCTCTCTCATCTTCAAGGGATGCCAGTTTACATAAGTAACATCCAAAGTTAAACTGTCTCAATCACTTTTATTGCTGAAAATTTGTTACCTCAGAAATAAGTTATTATGAAGCTAAGGTTACCAAAAGAATTATACACATTACAGGAATGAAAACCAGAGCATTTTCATTTCCTTGTCTGAATACTCTTTTTGATGCCACTACTTCTGAGTAATTGTCACTCATTTCATCCCAGGCTTGTGTCTTGTTTTGTTTATATGCCCATCACTATATATGGCACCTCGGCACAAGTTAAAAGTCGCATTCATTTCTGTCCAAAAAAGGATTTCAATTACTCGCTTATGTCTCAAGTGTCTTAAGTGCGATCATTAGCAACACTGGCTAGCAATCCACACTGCAACTTACTGTAAACAATTATCTGCTGGAGTATGCTGTGACAAATAAGGCTTTGTTGTTTTTTCTTTCCCCACTCCACCATCACTTTTCCCTTTACCTAATTGTTAGTCCAGAGGAAAATCCTCCTTCTTGTACTTAATACTGATATGGGTCACACCTAACTTTTTAAGTTTCACCGTAACTACTTGTTGGGTTCACTCTATTAAATGTTCAAAGACTGAAGTGCAAAATATAATGACTCAACACAGTGCTAGAGTATAGAAGCTACAGTTACCTAGGTTTATTTGGCCAAGGATAAAAGTCAAGTAATCCAAAACCCTGCTTTCAATCAAGAGACACAAGGCAAGGACTAGAAATAATATACAATCTAAAAATAAAAGTATGCACAGCTAAAACCCATTAAAACAATCCCAGATAAAATTTTAGACAGGCATTTTATTACTGTGAAAAGCAAGACTGGGGATTATATTCACATTATGTTAAATAAGCCTCTGAACTGTTTTGGAACACATTTTACATAACAGATTGCACACGACAGAATTGTATTTTTTTCAGCAAGAAATGTATTAATAAACAAAGGCATTCAAAATTAATGAATCTTATTCTCAGTCACTGAAAATACGCATCGAAACCCCACATAAATGGATCCAATAATAGAATCTGAATAACACACTCAAGTCAAAATAAGACCCTAAAATAAAATTATAAATGAATACAAAAATGCATACAGGAATATGGCAGCAGTATACTGCATTTTTTCAGATATCTATATTGACAAAATAGAAAGTAAAAAATTTTAAGCTGGAATCAAATTCATAAATTAAAGAATTCTCAAGATGCAGTAAACTGGATAGGGGAAAAACAGAGATATGAGGAACATAAGTTTCTGACATGGAGTTGACCTGAAGAGAGAAAGGAATGGAAAGCTAATCTGGAGAGCTGGGAGAGAAAAATCGTGAGCACGAGGGGAAGGAAATATTTGCAACCAGAGGACCAGACAATTTGGGGTTGTGGTGTACCTTGGGTCACATGAGGCTCAATTCTCTTTTTAATAGTCATTAAGATGTTAAAATGCAGATGTTAAAAAACAAACCGCAAAATGGCACTTTTTAAAAAACTCGGTGTGCTGTACTGAGCCCCACACATGCCCAAAAGAGGCAATGCGTTGCTTCAACACGGCTCGTCCAACTTCTGTAAAGATCAGGCACTTTAGTGGGGCTTTTTTGACACTTATTTAATAGCTGATTGAATCAGCTCCAGCTAAAAGTGCCAAAAAGCCCCACTGAAGCACCTGATCTTTACACATGCTGCAGAACTGGGTTGAAGTAATGCACTGCTGCTTCCAGTGAAGCACTTTTTTTTTTTTTTAAACATCTGCAAGCAGCCTAAGAGATTAGTGAAATGGAAACCCAAGTATGTATATACCTTAAAGGTTTCATTTGTACTTACTTTGGCAATATTTTCAACTGGTTTTCTCTAAGTTCCAATATCTGGAGTTTAGTTAACCTGTAATATAAACAGAGAGTATACAATTAAAAGCTAAACACCACCCTTCTGTGACAAAACTCAGTGAAAAGAGTAACTGTATCATAATGAAAAAGGGAACTGTATTGTAGTTACTTTTTCTATAGCCATTAAAAATTATTGAAGATCAATATTTTTTCATTTAAGAATGCAAAGATATGCTGCCCAGAAACAGCCACGCTATTCTGATTTTGCCTGTTCAGTACATTTTTAATGGCTGTCTTTTGCTTTTTGAATTTGCATCAGCACCTGCTTTTCTCCACTGTGCAATTTTTTTTGCACATTTCAATTACTTCACAGGAAATAAACACCTTTCTTTGACACTAAAGCATAAAAAGTCATGGAGGTTGGATGGAATGAAGAGATGGGCCAGACTAAGCAGAACAAATTACATGTTAAATTTTTAATCCAGGATAAACACCATGTGAAAAGAATATCTCTGTTTTTGATTGCCACAAATATTTATCATCCATGTGGTCAAATTACCTTTGGATAGGTAGGATACCTTTCATCTTGGATTTTATTACAAATTCCCTTTTTAGTCAGCTCCCTAATCCATTCTGAATTTTTTTGTTTGGAGGCTTTCAGACCTTACCTACAGTAAATCCCTTCATGCAAGATAAATAAATAACCTCTCAATCTCTGAATTCAATTGCTGGCTAAGATAAATTCAAAGCAGTCTCAGTAGTTAGTCAAGTGATTTCAAATCCCTGTTGGATCTCCGTGGATCAGGACAGACGTAAACAAGGCTCGCTCTCCTTGTTAAATGAAGGGCTGAAACTGCCTTTGGTTTAAATTCAGGTAGGGTCACACAGATGAGAGGTTTTGCAATGACATACTGACAGTCCCTGCATATTGCAGAACGAGGCATTCAGCTCCATGAAGCAAGCTGAAGTAGCTACAAAAATCAAGACAGTGAAGTACAGTAAATTTAAGAATAAATTTAAGTTTGATTGAATAGTATGGGCCAAGTTTAAGGGATAAAAGAAAAGCTTAAGAGCACCATTTCCCTGCCCTCAAGATTGCTAACAGCTTTGATCCCATCCAGGTGCCATCCACAGAAAAGTAAAGTAGTCCTCCAGGCTCTATAATGCTGTAAATAGCTTCAGAACAGGCTTTTTACAGAAATGATATCCCAATACAATCCAGTTTTGGTTGCAGGAACTGCAGGATATCTAGAATTACAGGCAGGGAAGCATCTGGTTTTACTCCCCTGTGCTGTATGTAAGAAACAAGTTTCTGCAAACAGAAATCAGACACTGAAATAAAATTTTCTTCAAGTCAGTATTCTGGACCCAGATATTTCATTCAGTAGTGCATCCTTTCTCTTATGGGAAAAAGAAACTAAACACGTGTTATTCCTTCAGTATCTATAGATCTAGAAACTCATTGGAAGTTTTCCTGTTCTTCTGACCTGATCTGCATCCTGCCCTTCCAGCCCAGACCACTGTTTCCTGTTATATGAATCACAGCCAGAACAAAGCTGTTTCTGCTGCCTTCCTTAGATTTGAGTGGTTGCACTGTATGCCTGGAATTCGATTCCTGATCTGTCACTGGCATTGTAACAGGGCCAGGGTCTTACTTTAAGTTTAAGTGAACCATTTCACACTCTGTCTAGGTGCTTATAAGACTTCATCAATGTGGCATCTGAATGTCTTCAAGGTACAGATTAGGACCTGGTATTTAACGGAAAAAATAATTTGCATACCCTGGAGTCTGTTGCAACACCTCTTGAATGTCTGCACCTTCTCTGAGCCTGCCAGGCAATAACTTCCATTTCAGAGAGATGCTATTTGTAAGCGACTGCAATTTTGCATGTGTCAGTGCACAGTAAGAACTTAATGCTATGTGAACAGGAAAATATCAGATCTTGAAAAACAAATTTCAGTGGCTTTTACTCATTCAAAAGTTTTTAGGACTGTGCCAGGGTTTCAGGGGGAATTGACAGCTAGCCTGGAATAATCTGTCACATGTGGGACTAACATCATAATGGCTCATAAGATTACTTCCATGGCTGTGCCTGGGGAAGCCATAGATTTGGTTTCTGGGAACTGCTCTTTCTTTACCTGTTCAGCCTGAACAATAGTTGGCTATGTGAAAATCTAAAAAAACAAGCAACAAACCAACCTGAGAAAGCCCTGAGCTAAACCTGGTATCCTGTACTTGACAGCACAAACCTGCATGTCAGTTATCCTTCAGGAGATGCTTACTAGAAATCATCACAGATCACCCAACTTATTCCAATTTCCCCTTGACTGAAACTTTTCTCTTCACTTGGCTATACATACTGGAGGCAAACGCTGGAATCCTGGGGGCCAGTGAATCCCATATGCCTTGGAGAAGGATAATGTAATCCACAAACAGTTTTACTCTGCTTGCTGACCGGGAAGACCTGCATCTAAGCATCTGGACTAATATAAAGAAAATAAAGTGTTTCTGTAAAAAAGGAAAATACTCAAAGAACCTTAATTACTGGTATCCCTTTGGATTCCACGTACAGGAAGGAAACAATAAATCAAGATGCATAATGCATGCCTCATATTACCACAAAAAAAGAAATAGAAAAGAATGATATGCACTGTTGAAAAATGGCATCTACCACCTTACAACAGAAAATATGGTGTGCTTTGAAATACACATTTAACATACAAAATCAAGAAGTGGGACAACATACCACACCTCAAAAATAAGTTGTGGCATCTCGGTTTCTGAGTTTTAGCAGTAAATACAAGACATTCAGTTTCACCAACTTGCTCAGGATCCATTTTCAAATGGTAGATACATTTGTGGCTTCATTACAAAATTAGGTTTATAAAATCAGCTAACAAAGCCAAAAGCCATTCAGTTTAAACAATGAGCTAATTCCATATCCTGAATGTTTACTGAGTTATATTACTTCCAAGAATAATTTTGGTCACTGTTACATTAAGCAGCCTTAGCATACTACAGCTTGACTTACAAAGTCACAAAAAATCTTAATATTGAATATCTGACACCAACACTACAGTGAGTAGAAAGTTAAATAAATCTGCTTAATCAGATTCCCTCACTGATAGGTACAATTAGTTAGCAGATTCTGCAACAATACAACTCTGAATCACAAAAACAAGCTTTTACTGTATCCAAAGAGATGCCTACCAACTCGCATTCACCCATTCATTTTTCTTAGTCGCATCCAAAAAGAACTTATATATTCAGGTCACAAGTTCTTCAGCACAGAAAAATTATTTTGAAATAAAAACTATTAAAAAGCATCATACTGAAATAATCTGGTAGCATCTGAGTATTGCAAAGCCCAGTCTGCTGAAGTGAAGAAACACAACTAAATAAAATAATGCCTTGAAATCCCAACATCACTTTGTTAGTTTATGTAATATACAAAAATAATGGAAAATCAAGTTCTTAAGGTCCCTTTCTGAAAATTGATTCTACAACATTTGAAATCCAAAATTCAAAAAGAATTCATAGCACTGATTCCTAGGCCTGTGCAAATAGGGAAGTATTCAATTTGTATTTGGCATATTCAGAGGACAGCGATTTGATTCGGTGATTCAAATCACTGACCTCATTCAATATGGCTGAATCAGAATCAGAGATTCAGTGCCGATTCGGAGATCCAGATCAGCCAGGGAGAGGCAGGCATAAATGGGCGGCTACATGGCTCCTCTGGCTGTGCCTGCCTCACCCTGGGCACTTCAAGAAAAGCCCCATGCACACCACTGTAGCAGCAGCAATTAGGGCCTCCGACGGCTCGTGGCAGAGCCATCCCTCAAAGCACAGGGCAGTGGGAGGCAGCAGGGATCGCTCCCCCCCTGCTTGGCACACGCATCACCACTATCACATTGCACAGGTGCAGAGAGGCTCAGCAGGGCACTGTGCACTGTCTGGGAGCTGGGGACACTGGGGATAAGTGGTGCCAAGCTCTGGCTGGCAGGTGGAGCCACCCCAGCTCCCAGACAGCACGCGGCACTCTGCCACGCCTTACTGCACCCATGCAATGCAACAGCTGCCATGCGGGTGCAAAGCTGGGGGGAAGCAATCCTCACTGCCCCACATTGTACAGGGGGGCTCTGCCACGAGCCCTCAGAGGCCCTGATTGCTGCTGCTAGAGCTGGTGAGTGTGGGGTGGTTTTTTTTTTTGGTGTTTTTTTTTTTTTTAAGTGCTGGGAGGCTGGGCTGGGCAGTGGATAGAGCCAGGCAGGACAGCCATGGGGGCTTCTCCTGTGGCTCCCCCCACCAGGGGAGAAGCAGGCACAGCCTGAGGAGCCACGGGAAAACTTGCAGCCACCCGGCTGTGCCTGCATCTCCCCGGCTGATCTGAATCTCTCCGAATCAATTCAGAGGTTTCAGATTCACTTTGGACCTTTTAATGGATCTCCCAATTCGATTTGGATTCGGAGATTCAGCCGCTGAACAGGGCCAAATTTCCTCTGAACTGAATTGGTGACCAAAGCTTTGCACAGCCTTAATTATTCCTTTTAAGAAGAGGGAGGTTGCCTAAAAAAAGGCAAATTCTGAGTTTACAAAATAATGCCAAACACTGGGTCATGGGTGCCAGATGCTCAGAATGAACTTCTTGGTAATACACCTGTCAATAAGAAGTTTAATCATTAGTAGCAACAACTCCTTTACTGGTTCCCCTTCCATGTATTCTACCTTAGAGGCCAGAACCAGCAAAGGAACAAAAGCAATGGTTTTCACAGCCATGTCTATTTTTCACAATAATAAAGTAGGAATGAATACAGTTTTATTTGTCACAACCCAGTTAATCAGTGCCCATGCCACTAGCAAGAGATACCATTCAAGTTGTCAACTAAGGGTTAAAAAAAAATTCTTGCCAGAAACTCCTGAAACAAAATCCTGGTGGACAGCTGTATATAATTTATGCTCACGTCACAAACAAGAAATGAAACTTAAGACTGGTCAGGGTGAAAGGGGATAGCCCTGCCATAAATCCCTGCAATTGGTCAAGAAACAAGCGTAAGCCCCTCATCATAACCTCATACGTAACAGGCAGAAAACCTAACCCACTACCTTGTAACCTGATAGCAACCTGAGAGCACAAAGAACTGCTGCTTGCCAGAAAATTAAAGATTCCACATAACAGTTCATCATTGGGTATCTCCGTCAGACACCTCTGTCTATAAATAGTTTAGCAGTTTCCGCCCAAGCTGGAGAACCCTGGAGAAACCTCTGAGGAGAGACCTGAGTCCATCACCAGAGTAGACTGACGGTCTGATCAGCTGTCAATACTCCCTGTCATCATTAATTTTGACGTAGTAAAGCCCTGCAGGCACGATAGCACGTTTTCGGCGCCACGTCCGTCATTGCTTGGCTGTAACCCGTATGTCTGACTGTAATGGATGCAACTGTAACAGGAACAAAGGCTCAGCCTGTGTTGCAGGTCACTATCTGGGCGACCTAAGTAAACAATCTCCGATAACCAACACGCGTCTGTGCCTGGTTAATTTCACCCCATCCATCACTACCCACCTGTCAGGTGAAAGTTTTACTGCTCCAGTGTGGGGGGGGGGGGGGGGGGGGGGGGGGGGAGTCAGAAAGCAGCTGCCAGCGCTGCTCTGATCTCCGACATTATTGTGCAATGCTCATACTTAAAACATTTCAAAACACTTTATGAAATAACATATCAGAAAGCTGGGAGCGTAACAGCTATACACACATACCACAACCACTGTGTGTCAAGAAACTTAGCCATGGACTCTGTTCTGCTGAAAACAGTTACTTACTCTAGACACCAAGATTTCCATTGTAATCTTTTTGAATAGAAGAATGGACTGTAATTTCCAGCTGGACAATTGCAAGAGTTTAATATTCTACCCAAATTGTATTACACCTTAATCGTTTACTGCAATGTCAACATTCACAGTAAGAACTCAAATCCCACTTTAAGTCTTGAATACACTGCCTACAGATGTGTATATTTAGAGAAGGATGACCTGATTTTCAAAGGTGCAGAGCATTTGCAGCTGCCATGGTCTTCTGCATATATTGCAATGCAAGCTAACTCGTGTATCTTGACCAGTACTGATGCACTAAAAGTCAAGGAGGGAAGGTAATCTAAATACTATCCACACGTCTTAAGTTCTGAAGAAGCTGGCATAAAAAATTGCAATGCTGGTAGCAAAGATATTAAATAAGTCCCTCAACTACCACATGCCCTAAGAATAGCAAATGTAGTATCTATTTTTAAAATATGTGGGGGGAAATGGATTCAAGTAACAAGCCTAGTAGTCTCACCTTATTAGCAAAGCTTTAAAACAAATTTTGAAGGAAAAAAATCATTAAATACAGGGAGGAAAGTGGGGAAATGGGATAAAATGCAACAAGACAGTCAAACTGCTTTCTTACACAAAGGACATGTGGTAGATATGATCCAACTAGACTTCAAGCAAAACATTTCACACAATGCCATATGGGAAATTAGTAGAGAAGATAGGGATTGTATAAGAACTGCTAGAAGGGTAAAAAACAGCAGTAAGCAGTGATGAAAGGAGAAAAGTCTCAGGATGGAAGGAAAATTACTACTGGAGTTCCTCAGAGATGGGTCTTAATACAGATGTATATTTTCATTAACAACTTTGGTTTAAAGAATTACCAAGTATATTGATAAATGTGCTGACTGCACAAACCTAGGAAGCATCATCAATACAGAGTACTGGACTATAGAGAAAGAATGGTATGACCTTGGGAGACGGCTATAATAGAAATGCACTTAAATTAAATAAAATACAAAGTGCAAAACCACACTCTTAGAAAATATTAAAAAGAATCTCTGTTGTATGCTGGGTGACCGTCAGTTGGAAATGACTGAGAAGGACCATATTAACACCTTTGTAAAAGGCCCTGGTGAACCCTCATTTGAAATGCTCTGTAAAATTCTAGTCACACTTGTCCAAGGAAGATGAACTCAGGAGAGAACAGGTGCAGAAAAGAGATACAAGGATGACTGGGGGGGAGCAGAGCCCTTGTCACAGAGAAGATATCAGTGGGTATGTCCCTGGTGTATTCAGGGAGGAATGCTTTCTAGCATGGCCTCCTCATTTGGTCCTGTCCACATGCCCCAAACCCAGAAATAGGGCACTGAAGTTGCTCTAAGGGTGCCTCTAGTACCCTGGAAACTAAAGCAAGGCTGCTAGAGGTGCATCCCTTAGAAATGTTGCTGTATTTTTTGGACTCGGAGCAAGCAGTGAGGTCAAGATGGTCCTTCCCTGACAGCACCAGAAAAATGGTGTAGATATAGGTTTCCCTCAATTTATGTGGTACATGCGTTCCTGGAGAACACCACATAAATCGAATTCACATAAAGCAAACCTACTTTATAATGTAAAAAATAGGGATCAGTTTCTGTGTTGGCTGCTCCAGGGGCTGGTTGGGTGAGTGAGGACAAATGGAGCCCCAGACGGTGCGGGGCGCAGCACTCACCCCAGCCTCAGCTGCAGTGGCCCCAGGAGCTGCCAGCAGTCACTGGGCTGCACCATGCCTCGAACCCCGCAGGGCTCTACCTGTCCCCACTCACCCCAGCTCCTGTTGCAGCTGTCCTGGGAGCGGCCGATGCACCATGCCCCAAACACCCTGGAGCACTGTGCCCCAAACCTCCCAACACAGTGGAGCCTAGCAGCTGCAAGCAAGTGGTGTCCGTGACTCCCAGGGCTGTAACAAGGGCGGGCAGCCGCCTGCAGCCAGATGAGAGCAGGCTGGGGCCGGTGGCCACTGCAGGCTCAGGGGCTCCAGGCTCTTCCCAGCACTCTGTCCATCTCCACCACACACCCCTGGCTGCAGCAGCCCCAGGAGCCAACTGCCTGCACCAGGGCACAGTGCAACCCAGCAGCGGCAGCTCCCACGACAGCTGCAGCAGGAGCTAGGGTGAGTGGGGACAGCCAGCAGCCCAGTGGCTGCCAGCAGCTGGTGCCGGCAGCTCCTCGAGCCGCTGCAGCCGGGGCTGGGGTGAGTGTCATGCCCTGTACCACCCACGGCTCCACTTGTCCGTACTCACCCCAGCCAGACCCAGGAGCAGCCGGCAGGGGAACCTATCCCTATCACTTACATTATAAAATAGGTTCCCTTTATGTGGCATTCTCCAGGCCTATGCCAATCGCATATATGCAAATTTACCTTGCATATAACGAATTTCAAAAGGGTACAAAAGGGTCATTGCATGAAAGCAAATTTGAATATATTGAACCCTCATAAATGGAGGGAAACCTGTACACTTTAAAAGAATTTGGCTTGTTTAGTCTCTTAAAATAATGGCTGAGAAGGACTGCTCTTTAATAAGTAAATATCAGGGTGGTACATACAGGAGAGAGGAGAGCTACCTGAACTAATGGGTAACGTTGGCACAAGAACAAAGGTGCATAAAGCTGGCAATTAAAAAATATTAGGCTGGAAATAAGAAGAAGGTTTCCAGCCATTAACTCACGGAGATTCTAGAACAGCCTTCCAACAGAAGTGCATGGGCAAAAACAGTAGCTATTTCTAAAATGGGACTTAGTTTATGAAAAAAGATTATATTATATAGTTACCTGTGACAGCAGGGGACTGGACTTTCTAAGTTAGGAGCCCCCCCCTACTATTCTCATGTTATGTAAACTTATAGTAAGACAGATTTCTACATCTATGGCTCTGTGTAAACTAAAAGCAAGCACAGAACAGTTACTGCGCAGTACTGAAGTGGTCTCAGAAATTCCTGTAAGGTCTCTGTTTGTAAGGATACCACCTCTTATTTAGTGTTTTATCTACAGATCTCCAAAAGCTTTACAAAGGACGTCAGTAACATTATTCCCAAATTACAAGTGTACCAATTACTACAATGTCTCATGGGCCAACTTCACCAGGGAGTAATTTGATCTGCCTGTAAAGCAGCTGCAAAGGAAAAGTCTGATCAGTCATCCAGTATTCGCTAACTACGCAGCAGAAGTATTCACTGTCATACGGGAGTCACGTGACGCAGATAATATTATGAGAGAAAGAAAAAAGATCAAGGACAAGCGAAGTAAGAAATGGTGCTTTGACACTTCATTTGTCTGACTGAGAAAAAAATGTGGACATTACTATGGGACTCTTCAGCCTGGAGAAGCATAGGCTCGAGGGTGACTTGGTGGCAGCCTATAAGTACATAAGGGGTGTGCATCAGGAACTAGGAGAACATTTGTTCACCAGAGCACCCCAAAGGAAGACAAGGTCCAACAGTCTCAAACTCCTGGAAGACCATTTTAGACTGGACATAAGGAAAAAACTTCTTTACTGTCTGAGTCCCCAAGGCCTGGAATAGACTCCTCCCAGAGGTGGTGCAAGCACATGCTCTGGACACTTTCAAGGAACATTTGGATGCCTATCTTGCTGGGATTCTTTGAGCCTAACTGACTTCCTGCCCCTGGGACAGGACCCAATGATCTTACAAGGTCCTTTCCAGCCCTAATGTCTATGAAATCTATGACAATCATATGAAGAGTAACACTCTAACCAGTGAAGCTTTAAATTTGTAACAAATTTACCAAATGCTTGATGATACCATGAACTTCATTCACGCAGGTAGGGCCTCACTTTTCGAAGTAGGTTATGAAAATGGGAAAACATGAATAAATCAGAATAGTTTTTCTTTTTTTATATAGGTTGTAGAAATGAAATGATTTCAATATACTTTTGAAATATGTATAGTTAAGTACAACCCTTAAGTATGTTAGAATTAGCATATATATTATTCAAACCAAAAAGTTAATTGACAAGAACATACATCTTGTGCCTAATAAGGATACCATTAGTTCCTCATTGCCCCCTCCCCACAGTAAATGCATCATCAACTGATCCATCTATGGACCTAACCTAATGGAATTTCTCATTTGGTTTATAAAACATGATATATAAAAGCCCACTGGCTCCAGCCAATACAGAGAAACCTCTCTCAGGCTGGTGTGCTCAGCTTTAAACCAACTGCCTGATACAGGAAAACACTTTTTCCCCTGGGTCAGATAAGAAAGAACCTACAGGTGTTTTTTTGGCATCCTCTGTAGTATGCAGCATGGTCTACCTCCCAAATTACATGGGCATATTTTACCTAACAAATTATCTGCAACTATAGGACCCACGGCATTGGTGGCCTCCTCAGTTTCTCCGGTTTCATTTTTATGGAAGATTTCAGCTCAAGGCCTTTGGAGTTTTTGTACTACAGGTGCTAAGGCCATATTTACACCACAAACTGCAAAGCAGTGATGCTTTCACGCATACTTCCCTGCTTCACAAGCACTACTCCCAAAGAAGCAGCAGTGTAACTACATCCACAAGGCACCAAGGACAGGCACTGTCCCTCAGCTGTGACAATCAGCCTACCCTTAAAATTGTGCTGAAAAAGCTACATTACATCCAGCTGGGTCTGCACAGAGCAGCATGGGTGATTTGAAAATGCTCCTGCTAGGCAGGGTAAGTCTGTAGTCTAGACCTAACCTATGTATGTTCCAAGGTGCTGGGGGGTGTCAATGGAACAGATTTCTTTGCTGACTGTTTATATTTGCTGTTCTTTATATGGTTACCTGTGATTGTAGAAGACTGGACAAGTGGCCCCTTCCAGTTTTATGTTTCTAGGGTAAATTAGCCATGAGGCGCCATGATGCCATCACTAGACTGCTACGACTAGTACTTGAGCCATAGTGCAAATATTTCTGCACTGCTCTGCCTGCATATAGACATACTTATGGGAAAAAATATCCTTCCTGGTACCAAGAGAGAAGCATCACAATGTTGCATTGGAATCTAGGGGTGCAGACCTGTCTTTCTGCACAGGCTGGAATAGCATTCATACACAGTATATTTGGGTAAAATGCAGAGCAGATAAACAATCTGGTTCTGGGGACAGAAAGTGCTAGAATTCACTTCCCCAACCACTCGCCACACTACCTCTATAGAACTGTAGGTGCTGACGTGGACCCCTTGTAAATATGCCTACCTCCATCTTTACATAAATTAAAATGATAAAAGGGAAAACTGTCTTCAGGAAGACTGGACCTAACTACAGATTAGCTCTCCAACAGGTTTCAAATTCTAGTTCAGATTTTGCTGCATTGTCATAATGACCTATCCTATGAAATGCTGAACCCCTTCAATCCTCAAACTCTATCAAGGGTCCTTGAACACTCCATAAAGCAGAGCTTTGTGAAAATAATGCCATAGCCATTCAAATCTGAACCAGACACTGAAATCTGGCATAAAAGTATGTTTAATGCCTAGAATTGCACAGGTACAGATTGAAAAAAAAAAAAAAAAAGTCCCAAGCTAACATAAGCTTTTATGAACATCTACTACTGATGTGATCAGAGTCAAACCATAGCGTCACTGTCTGTAATCAGCTGTGAGGCCAGGAATCAAGAGATACCTTGAAGATCCCCTATTCCTCTCAGAAACCAGTAACTGCTGAGCTGAGCGTGGGAGTAGGCAAGATTCCTCTTGCAGAAGAACCCAGTTTGTATACAACTCCCAGGCAGATGGCCTTCAGAGTATAATCCTGAAGGGAGCAGAAGAGATTACACAGATTTCCCCTGAAGGACTCCCAATCCTATAAAGTAGCTAGGCCCCTGCAAAAAAAAAAACCCAGGTCAGGGGAAAGGACACAAATGATGTTTCATTTGTTTTATACAGTTTTTTACTTAAAGAATTAAGATCAAAACCCTGATGGAAAAGGACAGAAATGCTGTGGTTTAGAAGATGTACTTTGGCATATGGTCCAGTAAGATAGCACCACTGGGGTTCTGTGTCTATTAACAACATCCCCTGCTCCAGATCAGTTTAACCTGGTATCACATCACTCCACACTTCTGTTTTGTTCCCATGTTGAAATGAATAGCAAGCTAAAACTCAGCTCAATTAACAAAACCTCACAAAGCGCACCAGTCAATTACAAAGACGAGATGAGATGATGGTCCAGGTAAATCTGCTAAGTATATAGCTGAAACAAAAAAACTACTTGCAAGTGCATGTTAGGATTTTTGTTTTAGATCTAGCTTATTCTAGGTCTAATTTCTAATATTCTAAAATATGCAACTAATATTGTTTCAAAAGATTCACTTGCTTTGCAGTTTCTAAATTTTCTCCAAAATGCTATTTCTGCACAAGATCAATTTCCAGAGTAACTAAACAACAAGCACATTAATAATCAGCAAATTTTGCTCTAAATTTAGCATTTTAAACCAGTTTAAAAAATAGCAATTGACTGTATTGGGTCTCTTAATTCCAGTTTGGCTCCATCAGCCTAATACTTAGAGGTGTGTTAAATTAATACGTAGGTAGGTAGGTAGGTAGGTAGAGCAACAGGTCAACCTTTCACAGCTCTTACAGGATTTGCATCCCAATATTGATTTTTTTTTTATTATTACTACTTTCTATTATACTATTATTAAATTTTTATATTGCATTATCAGCCAAGTCAGGTACAAGAATGATCAATGACAGTTTCTGAACTAAAAAGTTTACTATCCAAGTCAGTGTTGTTCAACTGGCAGCCCACAGGCTGCATGCAGCCCAAGAATGGCTAACATAAATGCTTTCCCCCCGCCCTTTTAGGTTCTCACCCAGCCAGTGCTCCCCCATTACTCTAGCTGCAATAGTAGCTGGAGTCCCTCTCTCCCTCTTCCAGCTATCTTTTCCTGCCTTTGTTCCAGTGGTCAGAGCAACGCAGCAACACAGAGTGCTGAAGGTGAACTGGGGACACCCCCTGGAGGGAAATCAGGATTGGATGCAGTGTGGCATTAGGCACCCACATGGGGGAACTATGTGCTGTGCATCTGATGTGCCCTCTGGGGGCTTAGAATTTGAACAGCCCTGGTCAAAATCACAAGAGTAGCTGAAACAAGCATGTTGGGCTGAGGTAGTGGAGATGAGGTAAGAAACAAGACATGGTGAGAGTAATTCTTAGACAATTGGGGGTCTCTGGCATGCCAGCTGGAGGAGCTCCAGGCCACAGTCCAGAGACTGCGTGCTGTCAGGGACTGCGAGCAGGAGATAGACTCCTGCTGCCAGGCCCTTCTCCCCCAGGAGGTGGAGGGTAGATCACAGTCTCCCTCCACGCCAAAGGAGGACTCTGGGACCTCCTGCTGTGTCCAGCCAGGGGCATGGACCAAGGTGGTCAAGGGCCCTAAGACCCGCACCAAGGCTCCTCCCCCACCAGAACTGAGAAACAGGTACGCACCTCTTGCTGCCCCAGCAGAGCCTGCCGAGTTGCCAGCCCCCACAGGCAACATGGGCCTAACTGCAGCTCCCGTCCCTGCTCTCCGCAAGACAAAACATAAGGTGTTTGTTGTGGGAGACTCCCTCCTGAGGGGGACTGAGGGGGCCAGTCTACCACCCCGACCCCTTAGCCCGGCAAGTCTGCTGCTTCCCAGGGGCCTGCATCTGGGACATTGCGGAGAGGATCCCAAAGCTCCTTAAACCCACAGACTACTATCCCATGCTCCTTATTCATGTGAGCACCAATGACACGGCTCGGAGCACTCCCAGCCAGGTCATGAGGCGCTACAGGGATTTGGGAGCGGGGCTATAGGCTCTGGGGGCACAGGTGGTGTTCTCGTTGATCCTCCCAGTCTCAGGCTATGGGCTGAGGAGGGAGAGGAGGATCCACATGGTCAACCAAAGACTGCAGCGCTGGTGTCGTCAGGAAGGCTTTGGCTTTCATGACCACAGCCTGCTCTTTGGCAAGAGAGGCAGCGAGCTGCTGGGAAGAGATGGCCTCCACCTCTCTCCCCTAGGGAGGAGGCTCTTCTCAGCCAGACTGGCTGACCTGCTCCACCGGGCTTTAAACGAAGCCCATTGGGAGACGGGGGGGGGGACTACCGCTACTGCTGGCCCACTGAGCAATCCTTGCAAAGCCAGCGGATCACGGCACTTCAGGGAGCCCACCCCTGCCCCAGCCCTGGTAAAATCTGTGGGCAAGGAAGGAGCCCCCCAGGGGGCACTTGACTGCCTGTACACTAATGCCAGGAGCTTGAAGAATAAGCAGGAGGAGCTCATCCTCCTGCTCAGTGCAAACAATTACAATGTCATAGGGATAACGGAGACCTGGAGGGACTCCACCCATGACTAGACCACGGGTATAGATGGCTATACCCTGTACAGGAGGGATCGTGTACAGAAAAAGGGGCGGGGGTGCTGCTCTCTATGTTAAGGAAAGCTATGCGTCCCTGCAAGCCGATATTGGTGACCAGGGTGGATGACTGGAGACCCTCTGGGTTAAAATCTGTGGGGAACACAGCACAGGGGACACAATGGTGGGAGTCTATTACAGACCTCCCACCCAAAGTCCTGAGCTTGACCAGGAGTTTGCCCGGGAACTGGCTGAGGCAGCATGCTCCAGGACCATGGTTGTCATGGGTGACTTCAATTACCCGGACATCTCGTGGGAGGATCGCTCAGCAAAATCTGAGCGGTCGCAGAGCTTCCTCTCGTGCATGGATGACCTCTACCTGACTCAAGAAGTCTATGGGCCAACGAGAGGCAAAGCGCTGCTCGACCTGGTACTGGCTACTGGGGATGAACTAGTCAGTGACCTAGTGATCGATGGGAAGCTGGGTGACAGCGACCACGAGCTGATCACCTTCACCATCCGCCGAAAAGCTGGCAAGTCAGTCAGCAACACAGAAATCCTTGACTTCAGGAAAGCCGACTTTGACAAGCTCAGGAGGCTTGTCAGTGAGGCCCTAAGGGACTGTGACCACAGGGAGAGGGGAGTTCAAGAAGAGTGGTTGCTCCTCAAGGGAGCGATCCTCAATGCACAAACTAAGTCTATTCCATCTTGGAGGAAAGGCAGCAAGAGGGCACAACAGCCCCCCTGGCTCTCCAGGAACCTAGCAGACCTCCTGAAGCTAAAAAGAAAGGCCTACAAAGGATGGAGGATGGGAGTCACCTCCAAGGAGGATTATTCTGCACTGGTCCGGTCCTGTAGGCAGCAGACCAGGAAAGCCAAGGCTGCAACTGAACTCCAACTAGCTTTGAGCATCAAGGACAATAAAAAGTCCTTTTTCAGATATGTGGGGAGCCGGAGGAAAAGCAGGGGCAACATTGGACCCCTGCTGAACCAGATGGGGCAACTGACAACTGACGCCCAGGAAAAAGCCAACCTATTAAATAGGTACTTTGCATCAGTCTTTCAAAAGCCCCATGGGACGCCCATGCCCGCTATAGGGCCGGAACGTCCGGGTGAGGGTGATCTACTGCCCTCCATTAATGCTGACTTTCTGAAGGAACATCTTGAGAAGCTGGATACCTTCAAGTCAGCCGGCCATGACAATCTTCACCCCAGGGTACTCGAGGAGCTGGCAAGCATCATAGCCCAGCCTCTAGCGCGGATCTTTGAAAACTCTTGGCGCTCTGGTGTAGTGCCCGAAGACTGGAAGAAGGCCAATGTGGTGCCTATCTTCAAGAAAGGGAGGAAAGTGGAACCAGCTAACTATAGGCCCATCAGCCTGACTTCTATCCCAGGGAAGATTTTAGAAAAGTTTATTAAAGAGGCCATCCTTAATGGACTGGCTGACGCCAACATCTTAAGGGATAGCCAGCACGGGTTTGTTGCGGGTAGGTCTTGCTTGACCAATCTCATTTCCTTCTACGACCAGGTGACCTATCACCTGGACAAGGGAGAAGAGATTGATGTCATATATCTTGACTTCAAAAAAGCCTTCGATCTGGTGTCCCATGATCGCCCCTTGGAGAAACTGGCCAATTGTTGCCTTGGGTCCTCCACGATCCACTGGCTGGAAAATTGGCTCCGGGGTCGGACCCAGAGGGTAGTAATTGATGGAAGTCACTCAACGTGGTGTCCTGTGACCAGTGGGGCCCCCCAAGGTTCTGTCCTTGGACCCATACTGTTCAACATCTTCATTAATGATGTGGACACTGGAGTCGGAAGCGGACTGGCCAAGTTCGCTGATGACGCCAAACTTTGGGGCAAAGCACCCACACCAGAAGACAGGCGGGTGATCCAGGCTGACCTGGACAGGCTCAGCGAGTGGGCGGACGAGAATCTGATGGTGTTCAACGCCGATAAATGCAAGGTTCTCCACCTTGGGGAAAAAAAACCCGCAGCATCCTTATAGGCTCAGCAGTGCTACGCTGGCTAGCACTATGGAAGAAAGAGACTTGGGGGTCATCATTGACCACAAGATGAACATGAGCCTGCAGTGCGATGCTGCGGCTAGTAAAGCGACCAAAACGCTGGCTTGCATCTATAGATGCTTCTCAAGCAAATCCCGGGACATCATTCTCCCCTTAGTACTCCAGCTGCGGCCTCACTAAGGCCGAGTACGTGTCCAGTTTTGGGCTCCACAATTCAAAAAGGATGTGGAGAAGCTTGAGAGAGTCCAGAGAAGAGCCACGCGCATGATCGGGGTCAGGGAAGCAGACCCTACGATGACAGGCTGAGAGCCCTGGGGCTCTTTAGCCTGGAAAAGCGTAGGCTCAGGGGTGATCTGATGGCCACCTACAAGTTTATCAGGGGTGACCACCAGTATCTGGGGGAACGTTTGTTCACCAGAGCGCCCCAAGGGATGACGAGGTCGAATGGTCACAAACTACTTCAAGATCGTTTCAGGCTGGACATAAGGAAGAATTTCTTTACTGTCCAAGCCCCCAAGGTCTGGAACAGCCTGCCACCGGAGGTGGTTCAAGCGCCTTCATTGAACACCTTCAAGATGAAACTGGATGCTTATCTTGCTGGGATCCTATGACCCCAGCTGACTTCCTGCCCTTTGGGCAGGGGGCTGGACTCGATGATCTTCTGAGGTCCCTTCCAGCCCTAATGTCTATGAAACCTATGAAATCAACAGTCATGACTACAGCTCTCCATTTGCCTAGCATTAATCAGGTTATAATTTTCTATATGTACCAAACTGATTGTAATGGAAATTCAGAGTGCAAACAATTCTGAGGGAGCCTTGAAAAACTTCTCTCTCGTGTACTTGCTTAGTCTGCATTTCTCCTACAGCATGAATAAAAATACTTCATATTAGTTTAAATATGATATGCTTAAGAGTTTAGTATAAGGATACCCAATTTAGCACCAAGCAGATTGTCAGCTCAAAAAAAACAACAACTCTGAAGGAAGTAATTCTTTAATTAAAGATTAACTTACAACTGACAAAAGTATTCATTTACTTCCCTTTCAAACAGAATTAACATGGACATATCATTTAGAACAAGTCTGCTCTTAGAAAATGCAAAATGGCGTTCTCTTTTTCTAAAAGTTGCTAGACAAATATTTTCAATCTTAACTCTCTCTCCATGTGAGCAGAAGAAAGCCAGGAAATTATCATTTTTCTGCTGAATGCATTCTTAAATTCTTATTTAAAATGTTGCCAACATAGTTATTCTAATCAAAATGTCTTAAAAACTATCCCTAAGACATCTATTCACAAGTTCAAGAAAAAGAGAATACATTTCCCAAATATTTCTGCTTAATGCAAATATATGAAATGGAGATTTTCTGCATCATGAAGAATAAATATACCAGATGTCAGAGAGAGCAGTCAGATCTTGGGTGCATTTCCTAGAAAACACCTCCATAGATCACTTCTAAGAAACAACCAACCAGAGGCAACGCTCTGCTAGATTTGGTCCTGGCCAAAGGAGATGACCTGGTGACCAACATAAATATAGAGGGAAGTCTGGGCAACAGCGACCATGAAACCATCATGTTCACTGTCTGACATAAGGCAGACTAATCAAAGCAGGACTGAAGTCTTGGACTTCAAAAATGCAAATTTCAACAAGCTTAGGTCACTAGTAGGGCAAGTGCTGCAGGACCAGGGACCGAATGCGAAAGGTGTTCACAAAGAGTGGTTTTTCCTTAAGAACACGATTCTTGAAGCACAAAGTCCATTCCCATATGGAGAAAAGGTAACAGAAGGACTGTGAAGCCCTCTTGGCTAAACAGGGAAATCATGGTCCTTTTAAGAAAGAAGAAAGATGCTTATAAGCAATGGAAGTTTGGGGCGGGCCCCAAGGAGAACTATTCCACGACAGCCCGCATTTGCAAGGAATGGATAAGAAAGGCTAAAGCGGCGACTGAACTTAGATTAACAACGGGAATCAAGGACAACAAGAAATCCCTCTTTAGGTATATAGGGAACAGGAGAAAAACAAATGGGAGTGTGGGGCCATTGCTCAACAACTCAGGAGAGCTGGTTACCAGCACCCTGGAGAAAGCTGAACTCCTGAATTACTACTTTGCCTCAATTTTTCACCAGACCAAGGGGAAAACCATGCCAGATAGAGTAGAGGATGAGCATGGTAGGAATAATCACTTTCCTACTATTGCCATAGAATTGGTGTTTGACCAATTAATAAAATTAGATGTATACAAGTCAGCAGGACCAGATGATCTTCATCCAAGGGTGTTGAAGGAGCTGGCCGAAGCCATTGAGGAACCCCTGGCAAAACTCTTCCACAATTCATGGCGCTATGGAGAAGTCCCTAAGGACTGCAAAAGGGCCAATGTTGTGCCCATCCACAAGAAGGGCAGGAGGGAGGATCCAGGTAGCTATAGGCCAATCAGCCTAACTTCCATCCTGGGGAAAATCCTAGAAAAATTCATCAAGGAGTCTATCTGCAATAAGCTTACAGAAGATAAGATTCTGAATGATGGCCAGCATGGCTTTGTCGTGGGCAGGTCTTGCCTTACCAACCTCATCGCCTTCTATGACCAGGTAACTCGCCACCTGGACACAGAACAGCAGGTTGACATTGTATACCTAGACTTCCAAACAGCCGTTGATCTAGTATCCTATGATGTCCTAGTGAGAAAATTGGAGGATTGTGGGCTTAACTCTGAGACAGTCAGGTGGGTGAGAAACTGGCTGCAGGATAGGGCCCAGAGTCATAGTGAACAGATCTGTGTCATCCTGGTGAAAAGTGGGCAGCGGTGTCCTGCAGGGGTTGGTGCTTGGTCCAGTACTTTTCAATATCTTTATTAACGATTTGGATGTGGGGGTGAAGAGCTCACTGGCCAAATTCGCAGACAGCACCAAGTTATGGGGAAGCATGGTCATGCTTGAAGATAGGCTAGTTACAGGCGGACCTAGACAGGCTACCAAATTGGGCAAATTGGAACCTGATGAAGTTCAATGTTGAGAAATGTAAAGTGCTCCACCTCAGGACACCCAACCCTCAACACACCTACAGGCTTTGCGGCACCAAACTGACTAGCACCACGAATGAAAGGGACCTGGGGGTAATAAAAGACCACAGTATGAAGATGAGTTGGCACTGTGATGCTGTAGCCAATAGGGCAAACAATACTCTGGCATGCATCAAATTGATGCATCTCCAGCAAAGCCAAGTAGGTGATTCTTCTACTCTACACAGCACTGGTGAGACTGCAGCTGGAGTACTGCATCCAGTTCTGGGCACCTCACTTTAACAAGGACATGGACAAGCTTGTGGGAGTCCCAAGAAGAACCACCCATATGATCAGAGTCTTAAAAGGCAAGTCATACGAGGAAAGGCTGAAGGATCTGGGACTCTTTGGCCTGAGCAAAAGAAGGCTGAGATGGAATCCGGTAGCAGTTTACCGCTACACTATGGGAGTACATCAAGGGCTCAGTGAGCAACTGTTCACCAGGGCATCCAAGGGGAAAACCAGGAGTAATAACCACAAACTTCTGGAAGATCAATTCAGACTCAACATTAGGAAAAACTTCTTCATAGACAGGGTGTCCAGACTGTGGAATAAGCTCCCCTCCAGAGGTAGTGCAATCGCCTACCCTGCAAATCTTCAAGAGGAGACTAGACAATCACCTTGCTGGGGTCACCTGACTCTCAGTTATCTTTCCTGCTTGGTGTAGGGGGCTGGACCCAATGATCTTCCAAGGTCCCTTCCGCCCCTTACAATCTATGAATCTAAGAACATAGTAAAGGAGAACAAACAGTCCCTCAATCTATTTGGTAATCGCAATAAATAATGTGCTGCATATTTGGGGGTTTGTTTTTTTTTAATGACTACAAGGAATGTCTATTTACCTGGATAGATCTTAGCCAGAAGTCCTAAAACTGTGGGTCACAGATGTTCAGTAAACAGATTACTGTTCTTGCCTTTCACTGAGTGCCTACTTTATGTTAAATTATGGAGTAATTTTATTTTAAAGACATCTACATATCTGAGAGAGAACAAAATATTTATAAATAGAATTATTAAAGATTAAATTACTGATTTGCTCTACTTTGGTCTCCAAATGATTACTACCCCAGTTCAGCAAAACCAGTTTCCCATGCATAAAAAGCCTTGCGCCTCATGAAAAACAGGCATCTAAAGTCTTCTTTTTACGCTATTACGTTTACAAAGCTTTTTAAGTACAGAAGAAAAGGCAAAAAACCCAAAGACAACAGTGGTGGTTTCTTTAAATTAATCAATGCATATGAAAAAGGCATTAGTGATTTTCCCTATTTTGTTTGAGACACAGCAAAGTTTGCTCTGCAAAGTTAGAGTAAAAACTAATACTAATCTTTCAGTCATAAATTCAACTTACCTGCCAAAATTGGCCGGCAAAAACTCAAGGAAAGCATCATTCAGGTACAGCTGTGTTAGATTTAACAGTTGGGAAAATCCATCTGGAAGCCTACATAAACAAACAAAGAAAAAGTTATGCAATGCTTTTTGTTTCAGTGTGGTTTAGGCCATTAAGATGTGTTACTAGGTAATATGTTTTGACTGCACATTGTTATGAATAATTGTTAAAGTTAAGGTTGCAGCAGCATTTCAATGAAGCCGTCTTAAAACTAAATTTTTTGGTTATTCATTATCTACAGATAAGGACCTACCAAATTCATGATTTCACATTTTCTAAGGAAACCATGAATTTGGTAGGTCCCCTGTGAAAAAGTGTAGGAACCATGAAAAAATGGGAAAGCCAGCAAACAGAGGAGGGAAGCCCTAGCGCCCTGAAGCACAGGGGTGGGGAAGAGGAAGAGAGGGAGGGATGGGGGTGAGGTTTTCATGGCAGAGCACATTGGGCCCTCCCACACCTGATTGGCCAAGGGCCCCCAGAAGTCCCACCCTTCCCTGGAGATTGACAGGTGGCCACCTGTCAATCTCCAGGGAGGGATATAACATCTGGGGCCGTCCGTTGAGAAAACAGCAACCAACACTACACCAGGACTGCAACATCTGGAGGCAGCCTCTGTCCTATCTTTAGGATCAGTTTCAAGACCCTTGTTCAGTCTGTCTGAATGACCTGTTATCACACTGCAAACCCCAAGGGAAGATACACCTCCAACAGAACTGCCTCCCCCACTTCTTTTTCCCTAGAAAGTGGAAAAAGTGTAGAGAGTGAGCCTGAATCTTATCCATCGTGGAGGAGTAATGCAAAAAAGAGTTCTTCTGGTAAATTTGCACTGAAATTTGCTCAGGTAAAAAAGGATAGTTTAAGACAGCTTTATACCATCAATAAATTTAGGTGAATTTTCACAGGACCAGTAAAGGACATTGTCCCCTACAACAAACTCCCCTTGCCAAATGTAATGTCCCTGTTCTAAAGCATGGTACATTATAGTTTCTAAATGGAACAGACATATACCATTGTCAAAATAAAAGTTTCTCTAACGTAGCTCTCCAAAGTGGTTGAATTTTTTTTTTTTTGGCTGAAATTTTAAACACTCAGCCCGAGACAGATCCCATCGTGAAAAATTCTAAACAAATGAACTTCAAAACAGGAACATCCGGGCAACCTTAACTATAGGAAGCACTATCAGCTCTATGCATATCACTAGGTAATGACCAATAAGAATGCTCAGGTTCTGTCATCAGAATAATTGACTTACTTTGAAATAGGGTTTACGCTGGCCTCAACAATTGTCAAAACTTTACAGTTTTTGATATTTTCTGGAAACTCCTGTATGCCTGTGAAGTAAAAACAAAACAAAACACAAACACCTATATTAAATGCGTAGATTAAAATCACATGCAAAGTAATTGATGTTAAACAACAGTAATCCTTTTTAAAGGATTAATTAATGTAACAAACAACACAGAGGCTCTCCCATTTTTCAATTTTGTGGCCTACTTCCACAAGAAAAATATCATCTCCCAGACTACCCACCCTCACAATACCAATTCTTTCACTATTTGATTCTGAACATGTTTCAAACTGTGGATTATCTTCCAGTAGCATCTCCTACTGCCACCACAGGGAACCACTGCTATAGTGATTCTCCTTGATCACTAACACAGATTAAACCTGGACCCAGAGCCCACTGAAGCTAACAGGAGTCTTTGTAGCAAGACTATTTCCTTTATGGCAGCCTTTCAAATATTTAAAAGGTACAATCATGTCTCTGATTAATCCCCTTGTCATCAAAAGTAAATATATATTTTTTCCCTTTTTTTGCCTCATACAGCTTGGTTTTCAATCACTTCATCTTCTTTGTTATTTGCTTCTAGACTCCCTTCATTTCTATGTCTTAAAAATTCTGTGCCTCAAAATGGACACGGTACTGCACATCATATTTACATAAGTGCCAAGTAAACTGCTACTGCCACCTCCCATGTTTTGAATACGTTTCCATCACTGCAGCCCCTGCCCAACAGCAATGGGGGCAGCTCCAGATAGATGCCCACACTAGGGCCAAAGCAATTGTGCTCTATGCCCCAGGCTGGAGCAGGTCTAGAGCCAGGGTAACTGGTGGTGCAGGGTGGGGGACAGAGGAAACAGGAAGCATGGGAATCCAAGGCTGCAGGCAGGGGTGGGGGGCAGAGGTAAGGGGACAAGGGGATGAGGGGACAGCAGGGGAAGAGGGACAGGGGTCAGGCTGTTCGCCTCCTGCTCCCCTGCTACTGCTTTCCCAGCTGCAGAAGTAGGAGAATAAATTTAAGATAACTTTCCAATAACTGGATTCTTTCTCTACACGGCAAATTGTAACAAATTTATTATTTTCCCATGTAAAGAATCTAATTATTGGGTGTGTCATCTTAAATTCAGCATCATCTTGGATTGTGGTAAATATGATAGGTAACATCCACAACATTTCATAGAAGCATAGAATCGAAAGACTGGAAGGGACCTGCAAGATCAAGTCTGGTCCCCTGCAATGGGCAGGAAGGAAGCTTGACTCAGATGAACTCAACAAGATGCTTGTCCAGCCTCATCCTGAACACCTCCAAGGATGGCAACTGCATCACCTCTGCTGGGAGTGTGTTCCAGATTCTGGTGACCCTTACAGAGAAAGGTTTTTCTTATGTCCAGCCTAAATTTACTCTCTATTAGCTTGTGCCCATTGGTCCTCATCCTCCCTTGAGTTGCCTTCCTGAAGAGTTGCTCCCCTAGATCTTGATGCTCACCCCTGACATACTTGTAGGTGGCTATCAAGTCACCTTTCAGCCTTCTCTTATTCAGACTGAACAGGCCCAGTTCCCCAAATCTCTCCTCATAGGGCCTATCCTCCATTACCCATATCATACAGGTGGCCCTTCTTTGTACCCTCTCAAACTTGTCCAAATCCTTCTCGAAGTGCGATGCCCAGAACTGGACACAGTACTCCAGATGTGGTCTCACCAATGCTGAAGAGAGAGGGAGAAACACTTCCCTGGATCTACTGGCAACACATCAGCTGATGCACACCAGTTTTATCTGCCCTGCTGGCAACTTCATTACACTGTTGGCTCATTCTTATCTTTTGGTCGATTGTGACCCCCAGAGGTCTTGTTCAGGTGCGGTGCCAGCCAGTGGACCATCACCCATTGTGTAGCTATGGTGAAGGTTCTTCCTGCCCAGATGAAGAACCCTGCACCTCTCCCTGTTAAATCTCATCTGCTTCTGTTCTACCCATAAAACCAGTCTGTCAAGTTCATTCTGGATCTTTACCCCATCCTCTAATGTGCCCACATTTCCCCACAGCTTAGTATCATCCACAGACTTAATCATTGAGCTTTCCACTCCCTCATTCAAATCATTAATAAATATGTTAAAGAGCACGGGTCCAAGCACAGATCCCTGGGGGACACACCTGGAGAAGGCCCTCAAGGATGAGGCCATCCCATCAATTACAACTCTACAATTTTCCTCATTCGACAAATAGTTACCCAGTCAAAAAGGGGAATCAAGTGATTTAGCATGTTTTGTTCTTGACTAATGGGTTAGCTATTAGCAATCCTAATAGAAATAAGCCATTGAGTTTATTTGGTGGAAAAACTTTAAGGCTGCTTGCAGACATTAAGAAAAACAAAAACAAAAAACCAGTGCTTTACTTTAAAACTAGGTACACTCCTACACTGAGCACAGAGCATTCACAGAAGACGCAATGCATTAGCTGGCCCAGCTCCCCCGATGTCTGTATAGATCGGGCACTTTAGTGGGGTTTTTTTTACACTTATCTAATAGCTGATTGACTCAGCTTTAGATAAAAGTGACAAAAAGCCACACTGAAGCACCTGATCTATACAGATGCTGAAGAGCCAGGTTGAAGAAACATGCTGCTTCTTCCAGTAAAGCGCATTGTGGGGGTTTTTTTCTTTTAACACACACAAGCAGATAATGCGACATCAACAACAGGTAGAGAAACACTGTTGATTTAATCTGGAAATAGATATATTCAACTTGTGGAAAAGGCACTTCCTTCAAATACCTGAAGGGATGCCATAAAGAAGAGGGAAAATAACTTTTTCTCTCTTGCTGCAAAGAGCAGAATATATTAAAGTGGTTATCACGAAAAACTTCTTAACTGTAGAACACTGAGGCAGAGGAACAGATTGCTTAGGGAAGCTGTGGAACATCCATCACTGGAGGTGTACAAGAAAAGGTTTGGTAAGCATTCGTCAGGGATGATCTAGGCCAGGAGTGGGCAAAATCCGGCTCGCGGGGCCACTAAAAAAATTTTGAAAATTAAAATTAATCTGTCCTGGGTTCCTGTCAAAGATGACAGGAACCAGTGGCAGTAGGACCCAGGGGAAGCCCAGCAGGCTCCCACAACAGCAGGGCCCACCGGGGGTCCCAGCTGGCAGGGGCTCTATGGACCTGGGCCAGTTCCCGCCTCTCCCTGCTGGTATAGTCCAGCCCAGCTCCACAGATCCCTGCCAGCCTGTGGCCTGCTCTGGGCACCACCGGTGCTGGCCCTGGGACATTGGTCCCAAGACATTGGGACACCAGACCCAAGATGGTAACCAGGGGGTGGGGCACCTGTCAAGGGGTGGGGCTACCCATGTGGCTCTCGACAGCTTGCCAAAACTGGGTAAGCGGCCCTCCGCCTGAAATAATTGCCTGCCCCTGATCTAGGCTATACTTTTGCTATCATTGCTATACCTATGCTATAATTGTGGGCATTTCCTTATGCTTCTTGGTTTTGCTGTTACCACACAAGGCCAAAAAGGATTTTTTCTCCCTTCCAGCTGCTACATGCATCAGAATTTGGGGGGGGGGGGGGGGGGTCCACTTTCCTCAAAAGCATTGGGTATTGGCTGCAGCCAGGCCTAAGGATTTTGGTGTGCCAGTGCTTTTGCTGGCACTAAAACCTGGAGATTCCTGGATGAAGTGTCTTGCCTCCCTGCTCAGGGTCGGACCAATAGCTATATTTCGGGCGAGAAAGGAATTTTACCCCATGATTAGATTGGTATGGACTATGAGGGGGGTTTGCTTTCCTCTGTAACAGAAGGGTGGCCCATTTCCTTGGATCTCTCAAGGGTATTTTAACAACCTTTACAAAAGCAGGACATTAGCCATCCTGGTTCCCCCTGCTTTACCTGTGGCAGGTTAGGGTGTTATGCCTGGTGTTTTTATCAGGATTGACAGTTTAGTTTAGCTAATACAAGGGTAGGCAACATTTTCGTCCAGAGTCCCGAAAAAACTGCAACATCTACCTCGTAAGGTGCCAGAGTGCCAGCTGGCCAGAAAAACAAAACCAGGGCAGCAAGTACATGGCAGGACATGCTGCATGTTAATAGTTAATAATCATAAATGTTGTTTGTTTGTTTTTAACAGCAAATACCAGGTTTTCTAAAAATTCTAAGCCTGGTGACAGTAAAAAAACTTCATATATTACCTTTGTTCTTGTGTATTCTTTTAAGGATTCTGTAATGACAGACAGACAAAGAGAGAGAGGGAGAGAAAAAGAGCGAAAAGAAGAAGAGCAAGAAAAAAGGAGAGGGGAGAGAGAAAGAGGTAAAGAAAGAAAAGAAAAAGAGAAAGAAAAAAAGAAGAGAAAAATAGGAAAAAAGAGGAGAGAAAAAAAGAAGAGAGAAAAAAAAGGAAGAGAAAGAAGGTGTTGTCCTTCACCACCCACATCTCCCACCACTACTGGCTGCAGCTCGGGTCCACTGGTCCTCCCCAGTCCAACCTGGCCTCCCCAACGGCCCTAGAATGGGGGGAGCCCTCCCAGCCTGGGCCCGGGAAGGCCTGGGCTGGGCTGAGGCAGACAGACACCCCGTACCACCCAGGCGGGGGCAGCACCAGGGTGCCGAGTACCAGGGCCAGGCGCTTGAGGCAGCCACGGGGCCCAGCAACAGGAACCCCCCCAGGAATAGCCGCCATGGGCAGTGCTCAGGGCTGAGCCAGCAAGGAGCCTCCAGCACAGCAGCCCCCCACAGCACCTGCCTGGGCCCCAGCCTCACCCACCCACAGCTGACCTCCAGGGGCCAGGTTGGACTGGAGAGCACAGCTCGGGGACAGGGAGCAGGTGCAGCAAAACACAGACTGCATTCCTGTCTGCGTTCTTCTGTCTCTGCTCCCAGTGCCTGCCGTGGCACTGGGACCTGTGGCCGCTCTGGAGAGCCCGAAAGCAGCAACTTAATAAAAAAAAAAAATTTAAACAATTTCCTCGCATGCCTCCTGATATGCTGAGGAAAACGTGTCCACATGTCGCTAACTGGCATGTGTGCCGGGGGTTGCCTATCCTGGTGCTAACAGGTTAGACAATGGATTTGTATAGGATGGTCAGGATATGGATGATTCTGCCTCAGGCAGGGGGTTGGACTACATGACCTCTGGAAGTCCCTACCAGCCCTATTTTTTATGATTACAAGAGCTATGCATAATAAAAAAAATGCAATATCTTGTAAAGTCCTGATGGAGATAATCAGGTATTCTAACACATGTTAGTTATCCCACTGTAATAAAAGAAAAAAAGAAAAGATGCCCATTGGGATTGGGATAATAACTTAAAAAGCGCAATGATGACTTTTGGACTCTTGAGCAACTACACAACCTTGCCCTCCTCAACAGACCTATTTCCCACCCCTAAACTGAGAGATGTTATAACAACTTAGCACAAATCCTCAGGCTCAGATTAACTAATACTATAAATGATGCAAGGTGTGTTATTTGTTGTCTATGTCAAAAATGGTCAAAGATTTACAAACACAGCACGCAATCAGAAAATAAGGAAAATATGTAAATCATGTCATATTTTTTATACACACACACACACACACACACACACACACACACACACACACACAAATGTCCTAATGGGCACAGAAGCATAACATTCCCAGATCACAAGACCCTCTAGGATCAGGAGTATCAAACTTATCTGGTTTCCTTCCTTCTCCTCCCTCCCTCTTCCCCAGCATACCTGATCCAGTGGATGCTTCAGAAGGTTTGGGACTCAGTATGCAAGACATGGATTTGTGCTGCTTGTGGAGCAGTCCAGTTGGAGCAGTGTACAAGGTGGCTGTCCTGGCTGGACTTGTGCCTGGCCCAGAAGCTCCACTGAATGTGGCACTTGCTCCAACCAGTTCAGGACCAGAATTACACTGCTTATGAGCGCCTTGTGAAGTGTGGGTCCTGAATCAGCTGGAATGGGTGCTGTGTGGCCTGTGTCCCAGACCAGGTGCCACATGTGGCACACTCCAGCTGTGCCAGCCACTGCGTGCAAAGCTCCTACCGGTCCAGCTGGACTGCGCCACATGCAGCATTCATTCTAGCCCTGTGGGACCCTTGCCACATGCAGCACGGACTCCAGACCAGCTGAAGCAGGTGCCAAGTAAGGTTTGATGGAGGAGAGAGAGAGGCAGGGGAAAGAAGAGGTCCCCAGGGGCCTGATCCAGCCTATGGATCAGCCCCACTTCCGGGTAGGGAAAAAAGTCCAAATTACCAATCTTTTCTCTTTATTACCCAGAAATCTCCATAAATCTCTTATAATACCTAGTGGATTTGTAAGCAACAGAATCAGCCAAAACACATATCTGAACAAGTTAGAGATTTGGGAAACAAAAATTCCTTACAAACAAACAGGTACTACTGATGCATAAGTAGTATGCATATCCTATATTCTATTTTTACTGCTTAAATGCTCCAGGTATATTATTCATCTGGATCTTTATTATCCTATAATTAGGAAGCACAAGACTTTTATTAAAACTACATTTCCTTTTGCAGCACAGTATGCTATATTTCTCCTACATCCTTGGACACGTATTTTTATTTTAAAAGGTTTTCATATTTTTAAGAATCATAACATTTTCCCTGTGATACTGTACTTGAAATAAACATTCAAATGCTTACCAATCACTACAATTTTTAACTTTTAGTAACATGTAGATTTTTCTGAAAAATTAATTTCACTAAATGCTTTTATTCCAACTAGTTCTGCAGGTACTATAATGTTAATAATTTTATGGTCTCTCTCCTGTGCTTGACTCCCTCCCAAGCATTATAGTAACATGAAGAGTTAAGAAAAATCCATTCTCAAAACATTGATGTTAATATACAGCAGTGCCTCTCAACCAGGGTGCCTCCAGATCTTTTAATACAGGGGTGGACAATTATTTTGGGTAGAGGGCCACTTACTGAGTTTCAGCAAGCCATCAAGGGCTACGTGACAGGCAGATTAATATTCATTTTCTAAAATTTTTAGGAGCCCTGCGGGCTGGATAGAATGGCTTGGCAGGTCGCTCTGGCCCCCGGGCCACATTTTGCCCGCCCCTGTTTTAATGAGTGCCATGAGGCGTGAGGAGATAAGTGACATGTTAGGAGATAAACAGCTAAACTAAACAGTTAAGTGAAGGCTGAGGTTTGCCCCTGCCTGGATGATCCCCAATCACCACTGCCAGGCCCCTTTGCAAGATGGTAAGCACTGTAATCTATAAATGACTTTTTGCAAGTGGGTGCCACTCAATTCACAAAAGTAACAGAGGGGTGCCTTAAATTCAAAGAAGGTGAGAACCACTGATAGGGTCTCATTCAGTAACATACCTATCAGAGCTTCAAATCTAATGGACCAACATTTCTATATTGGTTGGTATAGAAAAATACGGAGCAGAAAGGATACTGCTCCTGTTCTGAAATTAGGAATATGGGGTATGTGGTGAAAGAGCTAAGAAGCAGCTGCTCTCTAAGGAAGGCTCTCTTTTTCTGATTCCAGTGATACCCGTGTAGTACTTAATGCTGTTCTAAGCAACATCAACTTCCCTTGAGTCCTTCCTGCAGCTTGTAATATCCAGCTGCAAGGGAGGCATTCAAGGGCAATCTGGTTCCCGAGCCATACTGTCATGTAAAATTGAGGCTCACAGTTCTCCCTATAGAGACTGAGAATCTTGAAGGAAGGACTTAGCCCCTGAAAGTGTTTTAATTGCTTACATAAATTTCTGATGCAAGTGAAAATGTACCTCCACTTCTGAGCTTAGTATCTGTGGGGGAGGGCGGAGTGTTTTGTTTGTTTTTAAATACAAGAAAAAAAACTAAACTGAAATGGTAAATTAGTGTTGCAAAAAAGCCATCACAGGCTTTTAATAAGTAAATCAGGCATAAACTGTCATTTTTAAATGAAGTTTCCTGGTTACCTTGAAGATACTAAGTCATACCACTGACTTTTCTGTGGAGTTGTACTCAAACAATGAATGCCTAACCTGCCAGTTCAGAACCCTAAGTCTCTCTTGTAAAGAAGCTGTTAATCAATCATGCCAAATGTCTTTCCCTTTAGACTTGTACCAGGGCTTGAAAATCTACTTCGCTACACAGAGCATCCAGGTGTTCACATAATAAGCTACAACAGCTCACTGACTTCAAGGGCAAATGATAAGACAGACAAAAATAAATAAAATAAGCCATCATTTGTAATGCCAGCAGCATCTAGAAATTCCTTTCCATACTCCCAGGATACAGATCCCCCATCTCTTTGCTTCCTTTGTTAGACCCTATTATCCACTTGCCCTCAACTCTAGGCACATTCCTGACACCTACTGCCACCACCATCTGTACAATAGTTTAAGCACTCCCTTTCCACAGATATATCTTCCTGGGGAACTCTCCCTTTCTTTCTTTTTAAATAAATAGGTAAGTAGATGAAGACGTGTCCATGACAGCAGACAGTTTTGACTAGGAGAAGGCACTATGAAGAGAAAGTTGTTTATGTTGCACTGACTACAAAACTTATTTTTTTTCAGGCACTGATGCATGTATCACACCTCTAAAAAGAAAATTCAAGGTTGTGGCACCCACCATTTGGAAGTAACTGTATGTAAAAATCAAGGTGGCTCAAGTGGATTAGCGTGCGTCTATCTCAACTTCTGATCTAAAAGCAAAATTAAATCTGGCTACCACAGAATGAGGAATAAAAGACTGTCATGCCCCTTGTACACATGCACTATATCAACATTTAATTAAATTATCATAATCCTATTTTCTAAGACAAAATAAAGCTAAAAGAAATGTGATTTCTGTCGGTCACACTATACATGTGTGTTTATACCCAGTGTGTTATGTGGAATTTCTTAAAAACAAGCACTTGTGAAAGCTACACAATTATTGGCATCAGTTGGTAGGAACAGAGAATCTGGAAATCATAGTTTTCTGGTTCCCAGGGCAATTGTATATTCCCTTAGGCCAGGGGTGTCAATTGTAGGACTCCTAAACCAAATCTGACCTGTGGGGCCCTGGAGGGAACAGGAATTTGGAGGTGGAGCAAGAGATGGCTGTGATAACCTCCAAAACCAACCTCTCCCCTTACCCAGTTACTTAAGCTAACAAAATGGCTCAATCACCCAGGGAGATAAATGCTCCCACCATTTGCTCCAAGACCAGAAGTGGGTTTGGATACAGCCTGCAAGAAGCTCTGTGGTCTGGATCTAGCCAAGTGGGACAAACAAGTTTGACAGCTCTGCTTTAGGCCAAAGGATGTGTTGATAGGGGAAAAACAGGAGCAAGAAAAGATTAAATTCTGTGCCCTACCTAAGAGCAGTCCTGAAGCACATTAATTCATTGTTGAAAGTTTTTGTATGGGAGGGAGGATGAAAAAAAATATCTTTCTGTGAAAACTACAAATGTGAAATGGTGATTTGTTTTGTTTTGGTTGTTGTTGGGGTTTTTTTGTTGGTTTTTTTTTTGTTTTTGTTTTTTTTACAGTTTATAACTGCTAAATCTGGATAGTGTTGATTAATTGAATGCTGCACCCTGCAAAAAGATCCAAGTCTTGTTGCAAACTTTGGAAGCAAAACTCTTCAAAGAAAGACTGAAAGGAAAGTGCAAGGCAGTCTTAATGTAAACTTTATCAATACTGTCCATTTGATATTGTATATGTATTTACCTAGCCCCCCAAAAAATGTGTGTTAAAAATTGAGCTGTCACTTCTTCCATCAAAGAAGCTCCATGTATATCAACGGACAATTTATATGAACAAAAGTCAAACACAATCAATGTAAACAATGTGCCCAAGAAGAAGGTTTGGTTTGGGTTTTTTGTGGGATGGGGAATAGATGGGGCAGAGAATAGGACAAGTAGCTTTTCATTTAAAAAACATTTTAAAGTGTTCTAAAGTGTCTAAGGGGTCACAGGAAGGCTGCTGGTAAAAACGTATTTTTGGCAATGCCTAAAAAAAATAAAGCTTGTGAAAGGTTTTAAACCCTCCTCAACTTCAACAGTGGCTTTAGAGACCCTTTAGAACAGTAGTACTCAATGTTTAGGCCCTGGAGGCCAGGGACTGTCCACAGACCAGATCCCATGGGCTGGGTTGGTCCATGGGCTTGACTGATCCAGTGTGGGGTTGATGCACCAGATCTGGCCATGGAGCAACTCCACATGCTGGCCTGGCCCCGCTTGCCAAATCCAGCCACAGAGTGAACCCGCACATCAGAGCACATAAGGCTGTCATCTGGCCCACAGAGCTCCACACAGGTCCAGAAATTTGGTACTGGGCGAGTGATGGCCATGTTAACTGCCACAGCTTGGGGTTCCAGCAATTAATGCCGTCACTACTCCTCTGCTGGCAAATTTCTGGACCCATGGGAAGTCTCACAGGCCAGATAAAAGGGCTTTATGGGCCAGATTCAGACTACTGGCTAAGGGCTAAGCAGTGCACCACTGCTTTAGAAAAAGAATGGAATTACTAAGCCTGAAGTTGCAACACATAAAATGAGTACAGGCAGTCCTCAGACTTACGACACAATTGGTTCCTGAAAACTGCGTCTTAAGTCAAAACGTTGTAACTTGGAACCAATTCTCTCATAAGAATCAATGTCATAAATGGGGGATTGGTTCCTGAACCAAGGCCCAATACCCTATTTTCACCAAAAATACTCCAGAATTTTGTACTCGATCAATTATAGATGAGTAATATAGCTACATTAATGTATTTATATTGTAAATAGCAATCATATTGATTTGGAAGGACTTCTTTGAGGTGACTCTGATAGACGTTTTGAAAGGCTCTTGGTTGGACTTTTGGAAGGTTCTAGGCTGGAGTCTTGGCTGCTTTCTTAAAGAAAGTGTCCAAGGAGGTTTTGACAAATGTTTTCTAGGGAGATGGGTGACATAGCAAACGTGTTCACTGGCATGGCGTTGCATCGGATCAAGAGTTGTAAAGTCAAAACTCGTGTCATAAAGTTGAAACAGGGTGTCAATTTATAAACATTGTAAGTGTGAAATGTTGTAACTCGAAATGTTATAAGCTGAGGACTGCCTGTATTCAGGTGGAGTATTCAAGTTAACAGGAAACTGTGTTTAGAAATTGACTGTTCCAGACAACAATCAAGAAACCAAACTTCAAATGGCACAAGGAAAAAATGAATGAGAAACTCTTAGCCAGCATCAGACCTTTTTATACAGGTAAATGAAGCAGGTACATTCTGTTCCACTTGAATAAGGGAATAATTTTGGAACAATATTAAATCAGGTTGTTAAAATCTGAAGGAGTCAGTACTCACATCTCTGTTGGCAGAATCATCACATAGCAATAAAAGAAAAAAACCAATGTGACACATGCAACATTGCTTTGTAAAAGCTTATATGAACTTTTTATATACAATTAAACATATGCAGTATGTTAACATAAAAAGTAAGCTGGTAAACAAGTTTAAACAAATGGAAATATCTTAAATACAGCAGAAATACACAGTTTGCTTATCTTAAAGATTCCAAATGAATATGATATCAGTTTAATCAGAAGCAGTATATGTTAGATTTCTGAACAACTTCTAGTGACTGTAAATCATCATAATGGCTTTATCGTTACTGTTTTAAAACAGAGATTGAATTAAGCTGCTCTTCCACTACTTCTCAGTTCAAGATGCAGACAAGAACTACACACATTTATTCAAAACATTCAAATGTTTTTATAAACTTTACTGTTGCTAGTCCATGCAGGAGTTAAAGAAAGGCTCTTGTCAAAATCCTAATCCCTGCCTGTGTGACTGGAAAAGAAACAAAGTTAGGACAAGACACTAAACCAAGGTGCTGATGGCATGAGAACATTTATCTTCGGTTTGTATGAAAAAAGGTGCAAAATGTTACTCATACACCAGAGCTACCACTCCAAATTTTTTTTGGCAAGCAAAAACGCATAGACATCTGAGTCTGGAATTTTTTTGGAAAAAGTTTCATCTTCTGAATTTGCTCATAACAAGGTAAAACATGCATGAGAAGCTGGAGGAAATGGGAAGCTGGTATAATGCTAGGAATCCTCTTCTAGGAGAGCAATCTAGCATCTTTCTACCTGCCAGTACATGCCACGATGGGTGCTGCTCATAATTTAAACACCCAACAAATTGATTTAGGTTTTTAATGAGCTGTTTAATAGCTTTTAGTTCAGAGATGCTGTCAAGTTCTCTCTCTCTGGACAGCCAGGTTAAACGCTCTCTGAAGGTGGTGTAAAGAATGCTCTCCAGACTTCCAATTTAGCATGTTGTCCCTACAGCCCTCACTCAAAAGAAGCCTGCTCCTAGAAAAACCCATTTGAGGCTGATTAGAAATCTGATGCTGATTAGAAATAAAAATCTGATTATTAAAGACAAAAGCATCTTCCTCTAGTCATTACACAACATAATACTATGGTTTCTCCCGGGGGGCTGATATGAATATGCTCAGCTTCCACTAACTTAAGCAGAAAAAGTAAGCACTAAGCATATTACAGGATCAAGCCTGAAAACCACATACTAAGAAGCAAAAGATAAAAACCATGCAAGTTGTTTTTTTCTAAGATATGTCTGAGTACAGGTGAACATGATCCTAAAGGGCCATATTGAACAAATCTATTTCTCTCCTTAAAATGTTTGGTGCCACACACAAAGGAGACCTTGATTTTGCCAGGGACCTTTTAGATACTACTCACTTTTACTGAGACAGCAATGCTTATAAAAGCAATAAATTGTCCAATTATTATTTATTTACCCACAACTTAAATGCTACATCTTGTGAAGAGAGAGACAGTATAGAAAAAAATACCCTTTCCCCCAAACTTTAAGTACAAATAGTCACAAAGCCCAAGGCTGAACCGATTCAGCCTTCACCAGTTATTCTAAGCACCAAACTGATAAACAAGTGAACAGACATTTAACTTCTGATTTCTGAAATGCAGCCACATGCCTGCAACAGCTCAGACCAGAAGCCGAGGGGCACTAGAGTATGCCTCCCTGCTTGGCTGGAGCAGACAGCTTGGACCAAGGCTAGCCCACCCACCCTGGAAGGGGGAGTTTGCAGGGGAGGCGTAAAGCATCCTGGCATGCTAGGGAACTGAGAGTTAATCTGAATCTGAAGAGGATCTGGGACAAAAGTGCAATAAAGTGATTTAACCTAAATCAGTTAAATCTGACACTACATCCATCCAAGTTTATCTCAAACCGGTTTTGGCCATTTTGAAAACTCTATGTGCACCGAACTTCTGTTGTGTTACAGATTTGAAAATTTCCACTCATTTATACCAGTTTGTGTAATTTCTGTCCCTAGTCAAAAAGCTTATAAACCAGCCTATAAGGACATCTTCATTTGCAGCATATTTGTGCATAAATTATCAAATCCCAAACGAAGTTTTCAGCAGAAAATTATGGCTGACAAGCCAGCTCCTTAAGTGTAATGGAGCTTTATCCCAAGGGCAAACCTCAAGAAAAGAAGGTTACTTGGGGCCTGGTTTAACTCCCAAAGAAACTAAAGATCATCCCAAACTTTACCACCTCTATTCTAACTAAATACAAGACATGCATCTTTGACCTTGCTTTCTCTAACCCACAGCCTGAATGGCAAAAGAAAGTAAAAATATACATGGTTGAGACTCAGATAGAAAATATATGCTAATAGCTGTAACAATTACATTAACCCGAAATCACTCCAGTAACTGGGCAAAGACAGTGGACAATTAAAACTTCTATCAATAGTTCATACAGTAATTCCTGATTACTAATAATCAATAAGTTATGAAAAACTGAGAAAGAATTGTGGAAAGTGTCACTGAAAGAAAGGCTGTTTACATTCATAAACAAGAACAGAGATAACAACGCATATACAGAACAGCACGGTGGGTAAAAAAAAAAATAAAAAATCAGCAATTAAAAAAAGTTTTTAAAAAAATCAGTTTTTTATTTAAATCAGATTTTGTTATTTAATTGTATTTTTTAATTTTTAAGATCCTTTTTAAAAAAAACCTATATAAGGATAGTTTTAATTTAAGATAGATTAAAGCTCAAAGATATAATCATGGAACCGGTATTATAACTTCTAATTATATATACTATTTAAGACAATATATTCATGTAACCTTTTAAAAAAGTTTTATAAAATTGGTGTTCTCATTGATCCTCCCAGTCTCAGGCTATGGGCTGAGGAGGGAGAGGAGGATCCACGTGGTCAACCAAAGACTGCAGCGCTGGTGTCGTCGGGAAGGCTTTGGCTTTCATGACCACAGCCTGCTCTTTGGCGAGAGAGACAGCGAGCTGCTGGGAAGAGATGGCCTCCACCTCTCTCCCCTAGGAAGGAGGCTCTTCTCAGCCAGACTGGCTGACCTGCTCCACCAGGCTTTAAACTAAGCCCGCTGGAGAACAGGGGGGACTACCGCCACTGCTGGCCCGCTGAGCAATCCTTGCAAAGCCAGCAGTTTAAGGCACTTAAGGGAGCCCACCCCTACCCCAGGCCTGGTAAAATCTGTGGGCAAGGAAGGAGCCCCCCAGGGGGCACTTGCCTGCCTGTACACAAATGCCAGGAGCTTGGGGAATAAGCAGAAGGAGCTCATCCTCCTGCTCAGTGCAAATAATTATGATATCATAGGGATAACGGAGACCTGGAGGGACTCCACCCATGACTGGACCACGGGTATAGATGGCTATACCCTGTACAGGAGGGATCGTGTACAGAAAAGGGGCGGGGGTGTAGCTCTCTATGTTAAGGAAAGCTACATGTCCCTGCAAGCCGATATTGGCGACCAGGTGGACGGCTGGAGACCCTCTGGGTTAAAATCCGTGGGGAACACAGCACAGGGGACACAATGGTGGGAGTCTATTACAGACCTCCCACCCAAAGTCCTGAGCTTGACCAGGAGTTTGCTCAGGAACTGGCCGAGGCAGCATGGTCCAGGACCATGGCTGTCATGGGTGACTTCAATTACCCGGACATCTCGTGGGAGGATCGCTCAGCAAAATCTGAGCGGTCGCAAAGCTTCCTTTCGTGCGTGGATGACCTCTACCTGACTCAAGAAGTCTATGGGCCAACGAGAGGCAAAGCGCTGCTCAACCTGGTACCGGCTACTGGGGATGACCTAGTCAGCGACCTAGTGATCGATGGGAAGCTGGGTGACAGCGACCACGAGCTGATCACCTTCACCATCCGCCGAAAAGCTGGCAAGTCAGTCAGCAACACAGAAATCCTTGACTTCAGGAAAGCCAACTTTGACAAGCTCAGGAGGCTTGTCAGTGAGGCCCTAAGGGACTGTGACCACAGGGAGAGGGGAGTTCAAGAAGAGTGGTTGCTCCTCAAGGGAGCGATCCTCAATGCACAAACTAAGTCTATTCCATCTCGGAGGAAAGGCAGCAAGAGGGCACAGCAGCCCCCTGGCTCTCCAGGGACCTAGCAGACCTCCTAAAGCTAAAAAGAAAGGCCTACAAAGGATGGAGGATGGGAGTCACCTCCAAAGAGGATTATTCTGCACTGGTCCAGTCCTGTAGGGAGCAGACCAGGAAAGCCAAGGCTGCAACTGAACTCCAACTAGCTTTGAGCATCAAGGACAATAAAAAGTCCTTTTTCAGATATGTGGGGAGCCGGAGGAAAAGCAGGGGCAACGTTGGACCCCTGCTGAACCAGATGGGGCAACTGACAACTGACGCCCAGGAAAAAGCCAACCTATTACATAGGTACTTTGCGTCGGTCTTTCATCAGTCCCATGGGATGCCCATGCCTGCTACGGGACAGGGAAGTCCAGGTGAGGGTGATCCCCTGCCCTCCATTAATGCTGACTTCATGAAGGAACATCTTGAGAAGCTGGATACCTTCAAGTCAGCCAGCCCTGACAATCTTCACCCCAGGGTACTCAAGGAGCTGGTGAGCATCACAGCCCAGCCTCTAGCACGGATCTTTGAAAACTCTTCATGCTCTGGTGTAGTGCCCGAAGACTGGAAGAAGGCCAATGTGGTGACTATCTTCAAGAAAGGGAGGAAAGTGGATCCGACTAACTATAGGCCCATCAGCCTGACTTCTATCCCAGGGAAGATCTTAGAAAAGTTTATTAAAGAGGCCATCCTTAATGGACTGGCCGACGCCAACATCTTAAGGGACAGCCAGCACGGGTTTGTTGCGGGTAGGTCTTGCTTGACCAATCTCATTTCCTTCTACGACCAGGTGACCTATCACCTGGACAAGGGAGAAGAGATTGATGTCATATATCTTGACTTCAAAAAAGCCTTCGATCTGGTTTCCCATGATCTTCTCTTGGAGAAACTGGCCAATTGTCGCCTTGGGTCCTCCACGATCCACTGGCTGGAAAATTGGCTCCGTGGTCGGACCCAGAGGGTAGTAATTGATGGAAGTCACTCATCATGGTGTCCTGTGACCAGTGGGGTCCCCCAGGGCTCTGTCCTTGGACCCATACTGTTCAACATCTTCATTAATGATGTGGACACTGGAGTCGGAAGCGGACTGGCCAAGTTCGCCGATGACACCAAACTCTGGGGCAAAGCATCCACACCAGAAGACAGGCGGGTGATCCAGGCTGACCTGGACAGGCTCAGCGAGTGGGCAGACGAGAATCTGATGGTGTTCAATGCCGATAAATGCAAGGTTCTCCACCTTGGGAAGAAAAACCCGCAGCATCCTTATAGGCTCGGCAGTGCTATGTTGGCTAGCACTATGCAAGAAAGAGACTTGGGGGTCATCATTGACCACAAGATGAACATGAGCCTGCAGTGCAATGCTGCGGCTAGTAAAGCGACCAAAACGCTGGCTTGCATCCATAGATGCTTCTCAAGCAAGTACCGCGACGTCATTCTCCCCCTGTACTAGGCCTTAGTGAAGCCGCAGCTGGAGTACTGTGTCCAGTTTTGGGCTCCACAATTCAAAAAGGATGTGGAGAAGCTTGAGAGAGTCCAGAGAAGAGCCACGCGCATGATCAGAGGTCAGGGAAGCAGACCCTACGATGACAGGCTGAGAGCCCTGGGGCTCTTTAGCCTGGAAAAGCGCAGGCTCAGGGGTGATCTGATGGCCATCTATAAGTTTATCAGGGGTGACCACCAGTATCTGGGGGAACGTTTGTTCACCAGAGCGCCCCAAGGGATGACGACTAGGTTGAACAGTCATAAACTACTACAAGACCGTTTCAGGCTGGACATAAGGAAGAATTTCTTTACTGTCCGAGCCCCCAAGGTCTGGAACAGCCTGCCACCAGAGGTGGTTCAAGCGCCTACATTGAACACCTTCAAGATGAAACTGGATGCTTATCTTGCTGGGATCCTGTGACCCCAGCTGACTTCCTGCCCTTTGGTCAGGGGGCTGGACTGGATGATCTTCCGAGGTCCCTTTCAGCCCTAATGTCTATGAAATCTATGAAATAAATAGGTCACAACAAGCCATGGACTGTACTAGGGGCCCAATCTTATGGGGCTTCCAGAGGCTCCTTTCTAAATTAGTGAAGATTAAAGAAAACCACTCTATCCAATGGGACTCAGTGCTCAGTCTAGAAGATCCCATTAAGCAAGTCTGTGATGCTTAGTTTCAGTTCTCAGACTGGATTTCTCTCTCCAGAAATAACATCCTTGTTAACAGCAATATGTGGAGATGAGAGATAACAGACCTGATTACCTTCCCAATCAGCCCTATTGGCTCTCTGCACATTTTTGTACAGTCAGGACCTGACCTCTCTCTAAAAGAGTACAAAGTTTTCAAAAAGTTAAATGAATAGAGGATTGTTGGGCATGGAGTCCGGGCAAGGAAGAGGAGTCAGGAAATAAATGCAAGGAAGAAGAGGCAGTAGAAACAAAAGAGAAACATTTTGAGCAAAGTATTCCAGAAGTCTTGCAGGATAAGTTTCTGACTATAGCCTCCCCCATTGATTTGAGATCCAGTGAGGGAATGTATGGTAGAAGGGAAAATCTATATGGCAGAAGGCTTGCCAGGCTATACAAGAGACATGAAATCTAGAAAAAAAAAATCAAAGAAAGCCCCATACTAATAACATATGGCTGCAGCACTCATTTGAGGTCTTCCTAATACATTTGGGCAAAAACATCCCCCAAATATACATGATTAATCTAGTGAAGTATCTGCTGCAATTAGCTTTGCTAAATCATAATTCAGTTTTCTGATGTAGCTACAAAATTAATCTGAAAAAATATCAAAATAAATCACAGCTTTAAAATGCATAGTTGTGTACCTTCTAAAAATTAAGCCTACATCTACCTCTGAGTTGTAAATAATATGTATTAAACTTATAGCAAACAACAAGAATACACTTTTTGGAGAAAACAATGATTAAATCAAGGCTTCCTGACCAGTGGTTTAAATCACAATTTAAACTGATTTAAATCAAACCCACCCTGCAATACAGTCCAATTTACCAGTAGATACAAAATGTTTCTGCACGGACACAAATCAGCAAAGGGTCTGACTGTATGCATACTTGGCCATATATCAGCAAAACCACCTCCTCAAGTAAATTCATACTAATTCAATAAGAATAAAGAATAACAAAAACTCAAGTGGTGCTAGTAGGCTGACTGAAGTAAGTCAGGAATTAAATTATGCTGTACCTGGTGATTTATTTGGCACTCTGATGTAGGTACATGTGCAGTAGTACCCTTTGGAAGATTATTTGAGAACAGTGTTTCTCGACCTGTAGGTTGCAACGCAAAAGCAGGTCTCAAGAATATATGAAAGGATCATGAACAAACTTTAAAAATGGATTTTTCTTTAAAGAAGAAAAACATGGGCAACCATGGCTTTTCCCTTGTAGGCTGGCAGAGTTCCAGCTGGGGCTTGGAGGGCTGGGTCCTGGGGGAGGAGGATAACAGGTCGGGAGTGAGGGGCAATGGGTTGGGACCGGTCACTGATGTTTACAAATGGGTCCCGGTACAAAAAAGGTTGAGAACCACTGTTCTAGAATATGTGAAAGTTGCAATCTGGTGACCTGATTAGAAAGTGTGAGCATGTACAGTTGGGAAACCAGGTCCCTTCTTCTGAGAAGTAGTGATGCAACAGGTTTGACCGACAGGTGAATGTTGCAATTTGGGGTGGTGATTATTAAAGATATGAATGATGGATGGATGGCAACTGATGATGACTGGATAACACAGGGTGGTATGAGATGAGGCGAGTGAGAGTGTAATAGGTAACCGCTGAACCAACTGGGCACGAGTGAGAGTGTGGGCATGTGGGAGAGTATGTGGGTTTACATCTCTGTGGGAGCATGGCTGTATTGATCACCTTGGCTAATAATAAATCTCGCTCACCACTCCTATCTGGGCTTGACAGAGTTGGGGACCACTTCCCCTCTAATACTGGGTTCAAATCAAATCAGGCCCAACAATGCCTGTTTCATTTAAAAAAAAAAAAGATTCTCCTGGTACACAGTACTGATTGTTATCTGCTAAAGAATCCCTATTGGTTTTATTCATTATTTCAGTACAGATAAGTGCTATCATTCATAACAGCATGAAACCTCATGAAAGCGAATATAACAGAAATGCATAGTGAAACAATATTTTTATTTTGTCTGCTGTACAAGTATTATAGATTCTAATTATTATTTTTAGAAGTCAATTAAATGGCTGTTCCCAATATGCTGGGCTTCAGAGCCTCTAATGATCAGGAAATTGGAAGCAATATTTATCAATTAATTGCACAAAGGACTCAGGATGCCTACTTCCCCTCAGCTGTAGTCATATCAGCCTTGTTCTATTAACTCTTCTTTAATCTTTACTTTTAACAAGAAAACGAAACCTAAAATGAAGGATAAAAAGGAAAAAAAAGAGCACAACACACAGGAAGGCAAGAAAGCAAGACAGAAGAAATACAAAGAAACATAAAAAGAACAAGGTCAAAATAGGGCAATAAACAAAAGGAACCATTTCTCTGATTTTTCTTCTGTACTTAGTGCTCTGAATTCCAAATAGCTCTCTTCAGCTCGGAGGGAAGCTCCCCACCTAACCAGAGATCAAGCCAAGAGAAGTCAAGTGCTCCCACTCCCTGCCACCACACATTTTGCTTCCATTGGCTTATGACATCTACTGGGCACGTTACATGACTCTTCCTGCACCATGTCCATCTTCTGGGTGTGGAGACCATGATATCTGCTCAGTTTCTTTGGTGGATACCTGGTCCTCCACTAGCAACTGGCTCTAACATTAAAAATCAAAAGTGCAGTTCAAATTCCACTCCAGATATGCCCTTCTTCAAGACTTCTGCTTGTTACATCCACTTATAGTTCATGTTATTGGACTCACCCCAACCTGGCATCTGAACATGCTCTGCCCTACAGCTCCCTCAGGACCATCTGCCGGGGAAGGGAAACATCCTGGCTTCATCATGGTGAGCCCTATTGGTTCACTATGTCCTAGCACTCTGGCTCAGCTAATTTCATGGATTTCATAGACATTAGGGCTGGAAGGGACCTCGGAAGATCATCGAGTCCAGCCCCCTGCCCAAAGGGCAGGAAGTCAGCTGGGGTCACAGGATCCCAGCAAGATAAGCATCCAGTTTCATCTTGAAGGTGTTCAATGAAGGCGCTTGAACCACCTCCGGTGGCAGGCTGTTCCAGACCTTGGGGGCTCGGACAGTAAAGAAATTCTTCCTTATGTCCAGCCTGAAACGGTCTTGAAGTAGTTTGTGACCATTCGACCTCGTCATCCCTTGGGGCGCTCTGGTGAACACACGTTCCCCTAGATACTGGTGGTCACCCCAGATAAACTTGTAGGTGGCCATCAGATCACCCCTGAGCCTGCGCTTTTCCAGGCTAAAGAGCCCCAGGGCTCTCAGCCTGTCATCGTAGGGTCTGCTTCCCTGACCTCTGATCATGCGCGTGGCTCTTCTCTGGACTCTCTCAAGCTTCTCCACATCCTTTTTGAATTGTGGAGCCCAAAACTGGACACAGTACTCCAGCTGCGGCCTCACTAAGGCCTAGTACAGGGGGAGAACGACGTCCCGGGATTTGCTTGAGAAGCATCTATGGATGCAAGCCAGCGTTTTGGTCGCTTTACTAGCTACAGTATCGCATTGCAGGCTCATGTTCATCTTGTGGTCAATGATGACTCCCAAGTCTCTTCCTTCCATAGTGCTAGCCAGCGTAGCACTGCCGAGCCTATAAGGATGCTGCGGGTTTTTTTTCCCCCAAGGTGGAGAACCTTGCATTTATCGGCATTGAACACCATCAGATTCTCATCCGCCCACTTGCTGAGCCTGTCCAGGTCAGCCTGGATCACCCGCCTGTCTTCTGGTGTGGATGCTTTGCCCCAAAGTTTGGTGTCATCGGTGAACTTGGCCAGTCCACTTCTGACTCCAGTGTCCACATCATAAATGAAGATGTTGAACAGTATGGGTCCAAGGACAGAACCTTGGGGGACCCCACTGGTCACAGGACACCATGATGAGTGACTTCCATCAATTACTACCCTCTGGGTCCGACCACGGAGCCAATTTTCCAGCCAGTGGATCGTGGAGGACCCAAGGCGACAATTGGCCAGTTTCTCCAAGAGGTGATCATGGGACACCAGATCGAAGGCTTTTTTGAAGTCAAGATATATGACATCAATCTCTTCTCCCTTGTCCAGGTGATAGGTCACCTGGTCGTAGAAGGAAATGAGATTGGTCAAGCAAGACCTACCCGCAACAAACCCGTGCTGGCTATCCCTTAAGATGTTGGCATCGGGCAGTCCATTAAGGATGGCCTCTTTAATAAACTTTTCTAAGATCTTCCCTGGGATAGAAGTCAGGCTGATGGGCCTATAGTTAGCCGGATCCACTTTCCTCCCTTTCTTGAAGATAGACTGGAAGAAGGCCAATGTGGTGCCTTCGGGCACTACACCAGAGTGCCAAGCGTTTTCAAAGATCCGTGCTAGAGGCTGGGCTATGATGATCGCCAGCTCCTTGAGTACCCTGGGGTGAAGACTGTCAGGGCCAGCTGACTTGAAGGTATCCAGCTTCTCAAGATGTTCCTTCACGAAGTCAGCATTAATGGAGAGCAGGGGATCACCCTCACCCGGACTTCCCGGCCCTGTAGCGGGCATGGGCGTCCCATGGGGCTGATGAAAGACTGATGCAAAGTACCTATTTAATAGGTTGGCTGTTTCCTGGGCGTCAGTTGTCAGTTGCCCCATCTGGTTCAGCAGGGGTCCAACGTTGCCCCTGCTTTTCTTCCGGCTCCCCACATATCTGAAAAAGGACTTTTTATTGTCCTTGATGCTCAAAGCTAGCTGGAGTTCAGTTGCAGCCTTGGCTTTCCTGGTCTGCTCCCTACAGGACCGGGCCAGTGCAGAATATGGGGTCCCCTGACCCTGGCATTCTGAAAACTGCTGCAAACCTACACTGTATGACTGTCAGTCTGCTGACAGGAGGGTGTGTTGGGGGGGGGGGGAGGGTGTTGGCTCTGCACGCAAAGCCAGGGGGTGCATCCCCATGCAGGGCTACATCACATGGCTGTCAACCAGCCCCACCACACAGCTGACACTGGCAACCCTGTGTTCAATTGCAATGGAAGCCAACAGAAACCAGTAAGAAACTATCCAGATCCTCTAGGAATAAGGATTTTTTTAAAGCCAAACTCTACCCCCAATCACCATGTTGTGTTTCCATGAATAAGAAGTTGGGTCTTTGATGCACCTTAGAATAGAAAATGTATGTGCAGTATTCTTTCCTTAGCTATGGCCTGATTAATAACAAGCCTGTAAAAACGCATAAGCTTACAAATCACCAGTACAAATTTGAGGCACAAATAAGCATGCTTTCTTGTCATTAAGGACTGCAAGCCAGTTGTACTGCTACTAACAGTGGTCTGAATGTTAGGACACTTAAACATAGTAGACAGTACTTCCAAAATTAATTTGTGCTGAATTAACTGTTTCTATTAAAAGCAATGATTTTTTTCCCCTATTAGCTTCACTGGGAGATCAATGCAGATTATTACTGGAAACAAAATTTGATTGTATTATGAAAGTTGCATCTTTGTTGTTCCTTCTTCTACTGCCTGTTAGGGAACCAAGATCTTTGATTTTTCTGATGAGTCTGCTATCAGTTTCATATATGGATTGAGTAAACAGTTTGTCCCCTCCCCCTACTAGATATCATAACTTGGCTTAATGTTTTTTAGCCTGAGGTTGTGACGTCCAGTTCTGGAGCCACATGTTGGCAAACTACCACATTACAGCCTATGAGGCTAGCTGAGTACTAGAGGACATCCAGAGATGCATTAAAATCCAAAGTCCAGCACTTGAGAACATTTTGTTAAATAATGCAAATTAAATGCTCTTCTGAACTTTAGTAGTACTGTGTCAGAAATGGTCAACACGTGATAATACTAACTCCAATAAAACCAAGATATAGACAAAATTCAAATGGTAGCTGATGAAGCATCAAAATTTCTTTTTGCCATTCATTCAATCCTACCCCAACCGTAGGGTCTGCTAGCAACATGCTCTCTCCAGCCCCACCACCATGGGAAGTGTAGTCTCTGACTAGAGATGACTTGATAGCATCAAGCTGAGGAGAACTCAGATATAATTTGTATCTATAGATACTATAGCTCCATTTAGCCATGCTACTTGGTCATTCTACCTTGCTTTGGAGCTTCCATTCCTCTTTTATAAGTTTTCAATAAAAGGAAAATTTGTAGAAATGTAAGCTTGCTTCGAACCAATGGAGCAGTACTGCTGTGGGGTCTCCCCTCTATTAAATTTGTTTTCCTCCTTTTCACTTATGAGGATTTCCTCTGGAGGCAAATCTAGAGTAGCTGCTTCTTTAAACAAAATGTGCAAACTCTCAGTAGGAATGATTGTTCTAAACTCCTTTCTGACTTGGATTGGAAGCTGAAAGCTGAGAAGTGTATTATAATTGATGCCACTTGTGGTAAATAGATTTCATTTTGTGCCCTTTCAAGTGCCTCTTACACCAGTCCTTTCAAAGGTGAACCGAAGGCTCTTTTACTTCCTTTCATGCTCTTTCCTTGCTGACAGATGAAACCTGTCAATTAGGATATAGGTAAGAGTAAAGTTTCAGCATATGTAATAGAAAAAGGAGTTGAATCAGAAGTCCTTCCAGCAGACTCTCCTTGGTCTGCTCTTTGGCAGTCTGCTGTCACAAAAGCTGCTATCGGAGTGGCTGCGCAGGAAACTTCTCCAGCCTTTTGATGTTGTCCTTCTACTTGCATTTCTCCCCAAAGAAGAGGAAAAGTGGAAACTACCATCACATGGACCAGAGAAAAAAAATGGAGGCTGAGATGCTGGTGATGCTTCTTAGGACCTTTTCTGTTCAAAGGAGGGAAACTACCAAAAAAAACCTATCCTGGATTAATTGCTTAAAATGCAAGGTACTACTTTGAAGTGGTTCACTTCTCATTACATCTGTATTGGTATGGAGGCGTAGGGGTAGCATAGATCCTCCCGAATCCCAGTGTTCTATCCTTCCCCCTGCCCTTTCACTGAAGAGGAAGAGAGAACTGGGTGAACAATCAGACAGGTTGCCTGACAGCCTGCCAGACAAGACCAGAAGCCAGCAGCTAGACAGATGCACAGGGCACTGCAGACATCACATGCCCAGGCACTCAGGGACTGCAGACTGTTCTGCTTCTCTCTGAAGGGGTGAGGGTGGAGTGGAGCTACAGGTCACTGCAGCCTACCTGTAGCACTCCCATACTGCTGTGGTGGTGATTTTAAAGTGTTCCAGCGAAGGGCATGACAACAAAGAATGTATACAAGTCTGGCAGCTGAAACACTACATTGTTGAAACATTTCCAAGCCTGTTATATTTAGAAACATTTCAAATGTTGCATCTGTCTGCATCCTAACACTTCAGAAAAGTTGAACTGTTGAATATTGAGAAAGAGAACCCTCACAGAAACTTTCTATTGATGTTCAGCTGTCAGAAGGCTTTCCAATATCTCCAACATAAGACCTTCCAAGGTACATACATCCTCAGCTTCACAAATTCATCCCACCTGTCAAGGGGAAACTTTTTACAGGCAATGTTATCCACCCTCTAAAGTCCCCAACAACATTTTGAATATGCAAATTAAAATACAGGACACATACTTGTTAATTAAGTAGCTAAGTCATCAGTTTATCCAGAAATTCTTTTGCAGAGATTAATCACCTAGTTTTATCCAAGTCAGTAAAACTGGCTACAGACTCACATTTGTCAACTTACACAGGTAGAAAAACTAAAAGGAATGGGAAGCTGAGCCAGATTCACCCGTAAGCTGAGAGAGGGGTACGGAGATAATAGTACTGCAGTTTGTTCAAAGGAGGCTTTGGGATAAAAAAAAAAGGGAAGAACAGAGTTGTCCCACTTCCATAGCTGTGGATAAGGAAAAGGAAGTGAAAACAGTTTCCTCCATTTCTTTAAGAAGTATTAAAAACAGCTTCAAATTTATCAAGACATTGGAATAAACTCCAGTACCTATTACCTCATAAGCCAGGATGAGTCAAGACACACTCCTGGAGAAGGGGGAGGGGGTGTATCCTAAGATAAAAAGCAATTTTTAAAATTGGAGGAAGATTTGGGTAGGGATGGGACCTGAAGATTTCAGGTTCCGGCAAATGACTGAAAAAATAAATCAGGCTTATGATAGAAAGCCATCTACAACATGGTTACAAATTTTTCCTGGGGGACACTGTAAATTCAGAAATAAAGCTGCTTCAGTTTATTCACATACCAAATTATACAGCTACTGCCTTCTTAAAATACTTTATCTGCCTTTAAGAAAGAAACATTCTTTGAGTAGATTTTTTTTAAATTTGACTAAAGGTTACATTATTTTGGATAGATAACTCTCTACAACTGGTAACTTATCAGTGGTCTACTTGTACGCAAATAATTTGTAGCACCCAAACAAAGAAAAGCTGTTGCTGCTTTCAAATTCCACTTAATAACAACTTCTATGTTAGAAATAATTAATCCTTTCAACAGTACAGTCTATGACAGAAAAACACTTCTTTTAGCTAACTTAATCATTTTGTCATAGTGAAAGTGTTTAAGGACTGTCCCATTTAGAAAATACTATTATATATTTGTACCAGGAGCACAGAAACAACAATCAAGTTATTCTACATTCACAAATGCCATATTCATTTTTTAAAAATATACACACATAGTATTAAGCTGGTCATAATGGACAATGAAAGATAATGCAACCTCTTAGCAGCTGGATTTTTTTTTTTTTTTTTAGAAAGAAGAATCTTCTCTAATTTTTTGGTATCAATGCTGGATGTAAGCATTTCATCTTAATGAAAGTAATATACTGAATACAGATCAGTGTTGCAAAATAACTAGCTAAAGTATATAGAAGATTATTTAATGTGATTTAACTGAAATTTAGATCTCTTCTTTTCTTAGAACTCTGGACTTTTGCATTAGAGAAATATGCAAAGAAAGAACACCATGTATTGATCAAGAGGTCTACAACTGCTACAGCTTTTAACAACAACCTACCTCTGCATCAACAGCTTATCAGAACCACTGTTCATTCTTTTTGTTCAAACTCCAATTTAGACCTCTTCTTTAGGAGATACTTTAAATACCTCATAAGCTTTCTCCTATCGGCTCTTGAAAAGGTTAATACCTGAATGCAGGGAACTCGCACAATAGATAAAAAAATTTCTGGAAATTGTGCTTTTAACAGCAGAATCCAGGAAACATTAGAAAGAATAGTCTACTCAACAATACTAAGAGGCCTCAGAGTTGAACATTTTTCAAGGAACAATTCTCTTCTCAGAACAACACGTGCATGACAATTCGCTTGATTATATGGCAAGGTTTTGCCTTTGAACGCGTTAAGAGCTTGTAAATAAAACTATTAATCAAAGCACAGAAAACCTTCACGATTTTAGCAGTCCCTATCTCCCTGTTTGTTTTCTTTTGATTTTTTAAACTGTAGGCTGTATCAGAAGCTTATTATAGCAAACTCTGTTAGTCTGCAATAAGTCCCCCTGCATTCATGTGAATTAAAGTGGCAATAAAACTTTAATAGGGAATGTTGCATCTTAGCCCCTACCAAAACACTAAACATTGTTCCTCAATTGTTCTGATTGGGCCCACCATGCTTGAATACACTCATAGTTGCATAGAACTACCAATTTGCCAAAAAGCACCACTAAAAAACCAATATATTTTAAAACAAAACACAGGCGCATAAGAATCAAATGCGAATAAGAATCAAATGTCCAATTTTCATTTGGAATGAGTTACATAGTGCATTTAATCTTACAGTATTAAGAAAAAGAAACTGTTTATATTAGAGTTCAGGAAAAGAAAGCCATAGCTGAGACAATATACAACAAAGGCAACAACAATAAATATAAGCCAACAAAAAAAAAATTGGGTCCAGTGTCTCAAGAAGTCACTAAACATGTTTACACTAGTGAAAAAAAAAAAATGGGGAAAGAAGAGCAGATAGCATAATGCTGTCCTTCATAACTCACTCAAGTGCAATGCAGAATTAGTCCTGGAAGTCAGGGATAAAATTACATCACTGTAGGCATTTTATGTCCACATCTTGCCTCATGACAGCTGTTTACCAAGCTAAACAAGCTTGCCACCACCCAGTGTAGGTAACAGCACCTACTCCATGCAGCTACCCAGAAGAGCCAGTCCCCTGACCATCCCCCTATGATCTGAACAGGTTTTGTAAACAGATGTACTGTATTTACCCAAATCCAAGATGACTTCCAATTTAAGACACACCCCAAGCCTCCCAATAATTAGATAATAAACAGAGAAATTATAAATTAGTTATAAATTTACATGTACAGAATCTAATTTTAAGAGAGTCGTCCTAAAATTTGCCCTCCACCCACCACGGCAGTGGAGCAAGCAATGGCAGGGCAGCATGTGGCCGGAGGGTGCGGGGGGAAGCCAGGGACCAGCGGCAGGGAGGCAACCGCCCTGGGCTCCACATTTTGGGGGGCTCTGCACAGCTGGATGGAGCGGCCGCGACAACTCTGCATTGCCACTGCCGGTTTCGCATCCAGCCGCTTGCTCCCCTCTCCCCCGCCACCACCAATGCAAAGAAGCCACCACTATTGGTGGTGGCTTCTTTGCATCCATGGCGCATGGGATTGGGGCGGGGGCAGAGCCCCGGCCCTGCACCTTGCTCAGGTCTGCTCTGCTGGTAGTTATGCCTGTACCTAATGTCTTAATCTTACAAATTATGTACGTGGGACACAGATCAATGTTTCTACTTTATCGGATTAAAATCAAAACCTCATACACCTCTATACATATCCATTGTTATCAGTAAATCTGAGCATGTACTTAAGTTTTTTTGTAGAGTAGGATTTCATTCTACCATATTATTTTTTCTGTACCAAATTTCAAAGAGATAAATCAACCACTTGGCAAGGTATAAAAATCAATATCCCATGTATTCTAAAATTCTATTTTTTCATAAAGCAAATTTGATACATACTTAGGTTAGTGATCTAAATCTTAAAACAAATAGTTGTTTTCTGATAATGATAATTTAATCTGTAAATCTATACATTCGTAGTATCTTGCCTTTTAGTTCATTCAAAGTAATAAGCAGAATAACTTACCATTCTTGCTGACATCCAGTTCCCTGAGATTAATGAGATTTGCAATGGATGCTGGCAAAGTGGTTAGATCATTGTCTGGCAAACTCAGCTTGTGCAGACACTGACAGTTAAAAAGTTGCTATTGAAACAAACAAACAAAAAGAAATAAGTGAATGTGACCTTTTAGGAGTTAGTTTATAAGAGCATATATTTGTATTATAGTATACTATATTATATAGGTGTGCGACTTTTGTTTTTATTCATTTTCTGAAAAGCCAATGAGAAAGACAGGATACCAACAAATTTTGACTACAACTTAGTATATTAAACCAATTGTTTATTTAACTTCAATTAAATTTAGCATGTTCATCAACATGGGTTCATTAGAGGCAGGTCCTGTCAGACCAACCTGGTGGCCTTTTATGACCAGGTCACAAAAGCTTGGACGCAGGTGTCATAGTGGACATAGCGTTTTCCTGGACTTTAGGAAAGCCTTCAACACTGTCTCTCACCCGATCCTCATTAAAAAATTAGGCTTCTGTGGTGTCGACACCTACACAGTCAGATGGGTTGCAAACTGGATGGAGGGCTGCACCCAGAGAATAATAGTGGATGTGTCACTTTCGACCTGGAGGGATGTGGGCAGTGCGGTCCCCCAGGGCCTGGTCCTCAGACCCACACTGTTCAACATCTTCATCAGTGACTTGGACAAGGGGATGAAAAGCACCTTGTTCAAATTCGTGGATGACACTAAGATGTGGGGAGAAGTGAGCAAGCTGGAGGAGAGGAACAGGCAACTAGATCTCTACAGGTTACAGAGGTGGGCAGATGCAAATAGGATGGCTTTCAATATGGACAAGTGCAAGGCGTGCACCTGGGGAGGAAGAACCAGCCGCATACATACAGGCTGGGGAACTCCCTACTCGTCAGCACAGAGGCAGAGAAGGATCTTGGAATCACTACTGATTCCAAGATGAACATGGGCCGCCAATGTGGGGATGCAGTCAGGAAGGCTAACCGCACTTTGTCATGCATCCATAGATGCATCATGAGCAGGGGCAATGAGGTGATCCTTCCCCTTTATGTGACATTGGTCAGGCTGCAGTTGGAGTTCTATGTCCAGTTCTGGGCACCGCAGTTCAGGAGGAATGTGGACAGCATCAAGAGGGTCCAGAGGAAGGCCACTCGCACGATTAGGGGGCATCAGGGCAGGCCCTACAAGGAGAGGCTACAGGACCTGAACCTGTTCAGCCTCCACAGGAGAAGGATGTGAGGGGATCCGGTGGCCATCTATAAACTGGCCAAGGAGGACCAGCAGGCAATGGGAGAGTCCATGTTCCCCCAAGGACTACTGGGGTAACAAGGAACAAGGGCCATAAGTTGACTGAGAGTAGATTCAGGCTAGATATCAGGCGGCACTACTTCACTGTCAGGGCGGCTAGGAGCTGGAACCAACTTCCAAGGTAAGTGGTGCTCTCCCTTACCCTGCGGGTCTTCAAAAGGAGGCCAGACAGCCACCTAGCCGGGGTCATTTAACCCCAGCATCCTTTTCTGCCCACGGCGGGGGGGTTGGACTAAATGATCTGCTTAGGTCCCTTCCAACCCTACCAACTATGAAACTATAAAGTTTAATTTACAAGGATAAGCTGTTATACTGGATTGTACCGTTATTGGTTATTATATTGTACAATATTATATGCTAGTGCCCCCACTACGGAAAGAATGTAAACAAATTGGAGAGTCCAGCAGAGGGCAACAGAAATGGTTTGGGGGCTGAGGCACATGACTACTGAGGAAAAGCTGAGGGAATTGGACTCGTTTAGTCTGGAGAAGAGGAGACTGGGAGGGGATTTAATAGCAGCCTTCAACTACCTGAAGGGTGGTTCCAAAGAGGATGGAGCTAGACCAGGGGCAGGCAAAATACTGCCTGTGGGCCGGATTCAGCTCACCTGTCAATTTCATCTGGCCCATGGGCACCCACCAACTAACTGTACACCACCCAGGCCATGCACGTAGCTCCCACCCTTGTTCTACCTTCTTGTTGGTAGAAGGACTCAGCCCAGTCAGCGCACAGCTTCTGGGCAGGGTTGATGCTGCCACTGCTGCAGCCACTAAGGGACCTGCTCAGCTTCCATGGCATCCAGCTCCAGGTACCAGGTAGGGAAGCGACAGGGGCAGGGGAGAGGGACCTGCAGCTGGGTGGCGGCACAAAGCATCAAGCTGGGGCTGGCGACAGCATGGAGCCCATATCCAGGGGACAGCAGGAGCTCGGCTGGGCAGGGTGTGGCTGTGAGGGAGTGTGTGGGGGGTGCGGGCCCCCCCCATTCCCAAATCCCCCCCACCCAGCACACAGCCCCCATCAGCAATGGCAGAAGCAGCAGCACACGGCAGATGAACATGGCCCATGCAGGCACTCTCACCCAGTGGCGCACAGCTCCAGCCAGCACTGCATGTAGTGGCAAGGAGCACAACCTGGCCAGCCCATCTCTTATCACACAGAGCTCCCTGCAGTTCATGTGCAGCTCCCAGCACTTGCATGCCAGTGGAGGAAACCCCACACGATAGAGCCAGCTACCTTCTCCACTTCCTGGAGTGCAGGTCTCGGGACTCTGCCAGAAATGGTGGGGAGACCCGTCCCTGCCCTCTGCTTCCTGGTGTAGTCCCAGGACCTGCATGGCAAGGAGCAGAGAAGGCACCTGGCTTCATCATGTGGGGCTTCCCCCACTGGTGTGCAAGTGCCAGGAGCTGCACATGTACTGCAGGAAGCCCCGCATCATAGAGGCAGGCTGGCCTAGCTGCACCCCTTGTCACCCGGTGCAGTGCTATTTGGGGCCATGCACTGCTGGGCAGCAGCACCTGCATAGGCCACAAGTGCCCTAAACACCTGCTGTCTGCTGGCTGGTGCTGCTCCTGCCACCGCTGGCAGGGGCTATGCACCATAGGGAGGGAGTAGGTGGGGGGGTCCTCACACCCCCCACACACATCACACCCCGCAAAACACTGCTCCCACAAGCCCCCACATATACACACACTCCCAACATACCCTATTGCCCCTGCACACAGTCACACCCCCTCACAAACCTCACCATACACACATCCCCCAACCACACCATGCAAGAGTAAGACACTTTTTAGATATTATGCAATTACCTTTATATACAGTATGCAAACACAAAGCATGACAAAAATATTTTTTGTAATAAAATGAAAATAAGTTATAGCACATGTTTATCTTTTAGCATAATTTCTTTTTTTTTTTTTCTGGTTCCAAGATGGCAACCCTCCCCTCCCAAAAGGAGTACTTTCAGGGGGCAAAGGGAGAGGAGTCTGGTAGCAAAGGTCAGGGGTTAGGGGACAGGACTTCCAATCCCAAAATGGCAACCAGGGTGCAGGGCTACCCTTGAGGCCCTCAACAGCTCACCATAACTCTGTAAGCAGTCCTCCAGCTGAAATAATTGCCCACCCTCAAGCTGGACTATTCTCAGTGGCAGCAGGTAAAAGAAAAAGGAGCAATGTTCTCGTTGCAGCAAGGGAAGTTTAGGTTAGATATTAAGACATACTCTCTCACCAGGAGGACAGTAAAGCACTGGAACAGGTTACCCAAAGAGGTTATGGAATCTCCATCCTTGGGGGTTTTGAAGACTGACCCAGATGAAGCTTTAGCTGGGATGATCTAGTTGGGGATGGTCCTGCTTTGAGCAAGGGGTTGGCGGTGGCAATGCATAGGGGGTGCATGTGCACCCCAAGAGCACCAGTGCACCCCCTGACAGCCATGCTCACTGCTTAGGTGATAGGCGGAGGGGGCAGGTGGGAACACCAGTGCCGCCCCTGCAAGCAATGGCCGATCGCTGCAGCCACTTTCACGAGTGGCTGGGGCTGCTTCTAGGAGTGGCTGCAGCAATTGGCCAGTGCTTGCTCCCAGAAGCGGCTGCAGCAAGCACAGCAATCTGCCGGCACGGGATCACCCGGGGGATACCCACCCCAGTCCCCAGGATCAGCCGCAGAGGGACTCCACTGGTCAGCAGGACTGGTTACAGGGAGGGCATATCCCTCCCCCCTGACTAAGGCGGCATCAGTTGCCCATGCTCCTGAGGCAAATTCAACCCCAATTTTCTGTGATGATTCTATGACTGTACTATTGGTGAAGTACTAATACTCTATGAACATCAATGAAAGAAAGAAAACCCTTTCTCTAAATATGGGTTGGAAGAGAGCCAACCAAATGTAAAGCCACCACCACACACAGACAAGGGGCAAGCAAAGCACAAGATAATACCGATATGATTTGCCCTACCAACTTATATAACAACCATTGGTCCTAGCACTTCAGCTGTCACAACGCTGTTAGCTATGATAGTCTAAACGGTCCATCTTTACCCTTGCCTTGTACCTAAACTCTGACTGAATCAGAGATGCATAAGCTTTCATGAGCAAAAGATGACTTCATGAGATGCTACCATCCCTGATTCAGTTAGTCTATAAGGTACATCTATACCTGCTTTGTTCCCAACACCGTGAAAGTGTTGTAAGTATCACCACAAGGAGAATTTTAAAGAGGAATCTGAAGGACAAAGTGAAAGCACAGGTGTTTAGAGTGATCTATTCCCACATACAGAGTTATACAGTCATAGAGAAGTAGGGCTGGAAAGAACCTCCAGAAGTCATCTAGTCCAACCCCCTCCTGATGCAGGATCATTCCTATCCAAATCAACCTATACAAACCATAACCTAAACTTTACATTAGACTTCCCTAAACCCTGACACAACATTAACCTAATACCCTAACCTGCCACAGGTAAAGCAGGGGAACCACAGCTGTCAACATCCTGCTCCCATAAAATATTGTCACTATAGGCCCAAGACATCTGGGCAGAGTCCTCCCCCTCCCCCCCGAGGAAGGCAAAAAACCCCATAGTCCATACCAACCTGACTATGGGGTAAAATTCCTTCCTGACCCCAAATATGGCGATCGGTTGGACCCCGAGTAGAGCCAGGAGCCTCCAGCTTTGCTCTTAGTAAAAGAATCAGCACACACCACTGCTGAAGTTCCCAGCCTTAGCTGTAGCCAACACCCAATGCCGTTGAAGAGGCTTAAACACCCTGACAACACAAGAAAGGATGGTGGAGGGGAAAGCAACCAGCAAAGCCCAGAAACATGGGAAATACATATGGCAGAAAACAGGCATCAGTACTGATCCTGACCAGTGGCTGTACAACCTCTTCTTGAACACCTCCAATAATGGAGAGCCCACAACTTCCCTAGGCAGTCTATTCCACTGCCTCACTATTCTCACAGTTAATACGTTTTTCCAGATAGCCAATCTAAGTTTACTTTGCTGCAACTTCAAGTCATTGGTTTGCATCCTCCTCTCTGCAGCAGAAGAGAAAAGATGCTTTTCCTCCTCTTTATGGCAGCCCTTCCAGTATTTGAAGGCTGCTATCATGTCCCCTCTTACGCAACTTTTTCACAAGCTGAACATGCCTAACTCCTTCAGTTTCTCTTTGTACGACTTACTGTCCAAGCCCTTGATCATCTTTGTTGCATGCCTCTGGACCCTCTTCAACTTCTCCATGTCCTTTTTAAGATATGGTGCCCAGAACTGCACACAGTACTCCCAATGAGGCCTAACCAGTGCTGAGTAGAGTAGCACTATCACCTCCCATGTCTTGCACCTAATGTTTTTACTGATGCAGCCCAAAACCACATTTGCCTTTTTTTGCAGCTGCATCATACTGCAGACCAGATGCTTGCAAATGTCTTCCTTAGAATATGCTCCAGTAACCTCCCAGGTATTGAGGTGAGGCTTACCAGCCTGTGGTTCCCTGGGTTCTCCTTGCCTTATTTAAAAAGGAGCACTACACTGGCCCTTTTCCAGTCCTCTGGTACCTGGCCTGTCTCTCACAACTTCATGAAGATCATTGCAAAGGATTCCGAGATCTCCTCTGCCAGTTTCTTCAGGAGCCCTGCTAACTTTAATTCATTCAGACCCAACAAAAGCTCTTTGACCATCTCTTGTTATCTCCTCCTTTAGTTTGCCCCTTCCTTATTATGATAATTTCTATTTGGTGTCTGGCAATTCAATTTTTTCATGAAGGCAGAGGCAAAGTAGCTGTTGAGTACCTCTGCCTTCTTTGCATCTTCAGTTAGGAGTTCCCCCTGGCTTGTTAACAGAAGACCCAGACTCCTTGGTTTTTCTTTTCTAGCCAGCATACTTACAGAACCTCTTCTTGTCCTTTGCCAGGCAGGTGCACCTCATGCTTTATCTCTGCCTTCCTGATTTTGTCCCTGAAGGTTCTTGCTATTTCCTTGTACACCTTCCTTGGTGACCTGCCCATTCTTCCACTGCCTGTATGCTTTTCTTTTGCATTTGAAGCATTTTAGAAGCTCCTTGGGCAACCACATTGGTCTCTCACCATTCTTCTTGTGTTTCCATCATGCCAGAACTGTTTCTTGTTGGGCTTACTGTGCCCCTTAGAAGCTCCCAGCCCTCCCACTTGCCTTTATCCTTCAATCTATCCTCCCATACCACTGTGCTTATTAGCTCCTTGAGTCAGATTAAATCTGTCTTTTTCAAATCTAACATTGTGGCAGTATCATTGGTGCATATGTGGATAAGCAGGAAGGGATAGTGGTCTGAAGGATGGAGGAGCTTTGACAGACTTTTGGTGATGTTCAGAATTCAGGCTTCAGGCAGGCAGCACACCTCCTAGGCCCCCAAAACTGGATGACAACTTGGTGCCCATGATCATGCTCCTACACCAGGCTTGTCCAGTATACGGCTCGTGGGCTGCCATGCGGCCCACCAAGCCATTTTATCTGGCCTGCGGCAGCGGCACCACCACCACCGTGGAGCATGAAGCTGCGGCCGTGGCGCCATGGAACGCGGACCCACAGCAATGCAGAGTGCAGAGCACAGAGCTAGCGGCAGTGGCGGCGAGGCAGGCAGGGAGCGCTGCAGAGCAGCAGCAGCGGTGGCGCAGAGCCGCAGTGGCGAAGCAGGCAGAGAGCACAGAGGGAGCACAGCGAGGCAGGCAGAGAGCACGGAGGGAACATGGCAAGGCGGGCAGAGAGCGTTGCGCCACAGCGGCAAGGCGGGCAGGGAGCGCAGAAGGAGCATGGTGAGGCGGGCAGGGAGCGCGGAAGGAGCGCGGAGCCACAGCGGCGAGGCGGGCAGAGAGGGCGGAAGGAGCGCAGCGAGGCGGGCAGAGAGCGCGGAGCCGCAGCGACTAGGTGGGCAGAGAGCGCGGAGGGAGCACGGTGAGGCAGGCAGGGAGCGCTGTGGAGTGCGAAGCCACGGCAAGGCGGGCAGGGCCAGCCCGCGGGCCCCAGCCAGCAGCGAGGGGAGGAGAGGGGAGGTGGGCTGCTTACCCCCGCTGGGCCCGGGGGAACGACCCTGCGTGGGAGGCGAAGCAGGGGCCGCTGGCAGTGCCGGCCTGCACCTGCCTCCTCACCCCCCCCCCCCAATTTCAAGTCAGCCCCGCTGCCCTGCCCTGCCCCACAGCAAGGCAGCACCTGCTCCCCCAGCCAGTCTCCCCCCAGGCACTGCGGCTCTCCAGGCCCAGCTGCCCACGCGCGAGGCCCTGAGGGGGCCGCTGGTTCTCACGTGCTGCTAGGGATGGAAGGAGCCCAGCTGGGTCTGCATCGGCCAGCAGAAGCAGCGATGGAGCCACGCGCCGCTTGAGATGGGATGAGCCTGCACCGGTCAGTTCTGAGTGGCACACAGCTCCGCTGCCACTTCTGCTGGCCGGTGCAGACCGGGCCGGCCTCTGCCCGTCCCCAGCAGCACATGGGAAGCCAGCTTCAGCTGCATGCTGCTTTTCCTGGCCAGTGCCAACCCAGTTCTGCCCAGGCGGGTCCTGCAGCACCATGTCAACCCGGGCATGGCACCGGCAGGCTGGGCGGGCCCCAAGTTAACCCCAGCCTGGCCCCGCAGCTTCTCCAGCACCAGGTCAACCTGGTAGTCGCCAAGCAGCTCCTACAACACCATGTCAACCCCAGGCATGCATGCCATGTCAACCAGCATCTTGTCAACCCCTGCAACTTCATTGGTGTCAAAGGTCACGTGACATCACTTCCTGATATGATACCACTTCCTGTGACGTCTTTGAATACAGCTCGCCGGCCCACTGAGTGATAAAAAGTTCGTGGTCCAGCCCCACATTCAAAAAGGTTGGGCACCTCTGTCCTACACACATGCACGCATGAGGACACACACCAACACAGACACACTCCTGATCCCTGGCTCTCTCTTCAGGTGAACTCCCCGGGCAAATTCTTCCTCTGTTTGCTGCCCTCTGTTCATTGCTCCTACAGTTCACTTTTTATAAGGTTGCCTAGCCTAGCTCCACCCCTCAATTACCTAAACTAGTCCAATCCAAAGCAAGCCCTGTCACTCAGTCACTCCAGGAGGGGAAGAACAACAAGAGACCCGGGGGGGGGGGGGGAACGGACGACGACAACACATGATAACCCAAACACACACGAGGTACTAGGCAAACACTTTAGCAGTAATCAGACACCCCAAGTCACAAGCACAGAGGAAAAACCTCTTCATAAGGGCTAGCATGGGATAAAGGATAACAACATTGGTTGGAAAAGTGTAAAATTGGGCATCAAAACTGGTATTATTTATGAAACAGAAACAATTGTCCAGACAAACAGGGATAGGCCATGAATAATAATTCCTGCTAGGATATGCTAAATCCAGGGATTGGTAAACCTTTTGCCCCACAGGCAGGACCCAGGTGTTATACATCTCCACGCCCTGTTCCAAATTCAAGCCACCTGCTCTTACCCTCAGATACTCTGCCCCTCTGCATCATGGGTAAGCACAAGCACAATAGCAGTAGGAGGCCTGCAGCGGGGATGGGCAGCTTGATTCACCGTTCCCCATGCTGGGTCAGACGTTCCCAAGTCAGGCCTTTTCGCAGGCCAGATACAGCATAGGCCAGAGATTGCTGACTCCCTGATCAAGTCCAGCAGCACATATCATGTGTGCAAAGTTGGTTTGAGTTTTATATAACTATTTACTAATTATCTAATTTGTATTTTCCTTCCCTCATTTATGTTCACTAGAATTCTGGAAAACCACCAAGAAAGCATTAAGAATGCAGGAAAACTTTATCAGATTTACTCTCAGTTTGAGATAATGCCTCCACTATATAGTAAAGGGCTGCTTCAACTTTAGAAAATGTAGTTAATCTATGACTCAAAAATAGGAGGATGACTTAAGAAGCCAGGCTCCACCCCTGAAAAGCTAACACACAAGGCCTTTTCAGCTTGGAGCATGTGTTCTCATTCTGGAGTTTTCCACTACCTGGAAGCAGAAAAGTTATACAACTACAAGGGAAGTTTTGTCATTTAGGTTACTTCTGTGGCTACAGGACAAAAACAGACAAACAATTAAAAAGGATGTTTGTTTAACGCTCCCAAGTCTTTCTGCCTCTTTCCCCTTCACAACATTTAATTTAAATCTTTGATTCACAGTTCACATCAGCAGGATCAATATTAGAATACTGAACACAGTTTTGGTATCCATGTTCTAAAATGGATGTTAAATTTGAAAAGCGAAGAAAAGAAAAGCACAAAATCAGTGGGTAATGTTGTTTCAGAGGGAGACACTTAAAGAGTTCAACCTGTTCAACTTAAAAAAAACCACCCAGAACAGTGACAAAGTACATTCCTAAAGAGAAAATATAAGGCACTAAGGGTTCTTCAAGAAAGCACCTTGAACAGAAAAAGCATAATAGAACCAGTGGCAGGAAGCTGAAGAACAGCGGTTTTTTAAAACCATGAGGGAGATTAACCATGAGAACAAACAAGCCAAGGAAGTAACAAATTCTCCATCACATGATTTTGTCACAAGTCAAGACTAGATGCCCTTATGAAAGATATGTTTCATCAAATAAGTTTATTCAACTCACCCTGTTGTTCCCAAAGTTGAAATCAAATAGCCTGTGACAAACAAGAGGTCATACTAAATAAACAGAAAGTTATTTAGATTGTCCCTTCTGGCCTTGAGCTATAGAAACCTAAAGAAAAGGCAAGTGTGTGTGACAGGGCCCTTTTCCATATTTTAGAACTTGTAAAACTCCAAGGTATTAGAGCACTCTCAGCTTCCAAGGTAGACAGACAGGTTCTTCACCTGTAGGACTTCCAGTTGGAGTCTTTATAGCTATCCCTCTATACGAAGATGATGTCTAGAAGATGGGATAGATTATTGTTGAGCTTTAAGATGGCTGAAGAGTCCAATCCATGCTCTGCAAGTTTTTCCACAGATATAACAGGTGCTGCCGGGTGGGGGGGGGGGGGGGCGCGCGGCACAGTGCACAGCTGTTGGCCAGGATGTTTTGAGATTTTCTTCCTCCTCTGCTGTTTCTCAGCTTCCTGGGCAAGATGGTTCTCTCTTCAAAGTGGACTATAGCTTGATGTATGGTGCAGCACCATTGAGACCTGTTACCAGCCAGCACTTCCCAGTTTGTAAGGTTGATGCCAACCTTCTTAAGGTATGTTTACAGAAGGCTTGTCCAACATACGGCCCGCAGGCTGCCATGCAGCCCTTCAAGCTGTTTTCTGAGCCCCAAGGTGCTACAACAGAAAATGAAAGTAAACTCTGTACTTTCGTTTGGGGGGGGGGGGGGGGGGAGGTGATGTGATATCGCTTCCTGTAAGGTCTTTGAATACGGCTCGCCGGCCCACTGGGTGATAAAAAGTTCATGATCTGGCCCCACATTCAAAAAGGTTGGACACTCCTGGCTTACAGGGTGTCCTTGTAATGCTTCCTCTGTCCCCCGCAGATCCTCTTACCATGACTGAGTTGAGAGAAAAGGACTTGCTTCAGGAGACAAGTGTCAGCCATCCACACACAGCAGCCAGCCCAGCAGAGTTTATGTTTCATGATCTTTGTTTGTCTCAATGCTGTTTACATTAGCTGCGGAGCGGATGCTAGCATTCGTGCGGTGGTATTCCTGTCTACTGCGAAGGATCTTCCTGAAGCAACACTGAAGGAACTATTCCAGGCGCTTAAGATGGCTTTGCTATGTCACCTACATCTCACACCTGTAGAGGAGTGTGGGGATAATTACTGCATCGTAGATCAGGATCTTAGTTTCCATCTGCAGATCTTGGTTGGCAAAGACGTGGCAAAGCAGCTTTCCAAAGGATATACTGGCACAGAAAATCCTAAGTTTGATTTCTATGTTCGATCAAGACTGACTGACTGGGAGAGTTGGCTGCCAAGGTATGGGAAGTGCTCAACATTTTTCAGGAGTTCTCCACCTATAGTGATTTGTGGCGTAGGGGGGCAGCTTGTGCTGGGGCAGGCTGATGGAGCACCTTTGGTCATCCCAGTATTAAGTGAGAGTCCCAGGCTATGACTGGCACCTAAAAAAAGGTCAAAGATGGACTGCAGATCGGTCTCAAGTGTGCGTGAGGATAATAGTCATCACCATACTGAAGGCTGACAATGCCAATCTTGGTAACTTTCGTCTTGCTGTGAAGGCACAGCAGGTTGAAAAGCTGACCAACCCCAATTCTGGGAGGAAGGCAGCCACAGATGAGAATCAAAATCACAGCAAGACAGATGGAGAAAATGGCTGGAGTGATGATGCGGCCTTTCTTGACACCAGTATGGATGGTAAATGGGTCTGTCTCTGATCCATTGCAAAGGACTGTAGTGGTTATCCCATCATGGTGTAGCCTGAGGATCCTGATGAACTTCAATGGACAACCAAACCTAGCCAGCACTTTCCATAAGGCTTCACAATTGATGGAGTCAAAGGCCTTGGTTAGATAAATGAATGCTATAAATAGCTTCTGATGCTTTTTTCTACACTTCTCCTGGATCTGTTGTGCAACAAAAATCATGTTGGTGGTACCCTGTGATGGTCTGAAGCCACACTGGAATTCTGGAAGGACATCTTCAGCAACGGGGACATTTCTGGCAATGGGCAATACCTTGGTAGTTCCCACACACTGACTAGCCCCCTTTCTTGAAGATGGCCACAATGTTGGCATTCTTTGAGTCAGGTGGAGCTTCCTTGTTAACCCATATTTTGATGAGAAGTTGGTGAAGTTTTTGCACTAGTGCTGTTCCACCAGCTTTGAAGACCTCTGCAGGAATGTCATCTGGTCCTGGTGCTTGTTGTTTTTGGTCGGAGTGATGGCACACCAAGCTTCCTTGAAGGATGGGGGATCAGCAAGAGATTCTATTACCGCGTGTTGAGGGATGGACTTGATGGTGACAGATGAGACCCCAGGTTCAGAGTTGAGTAGAATCTTGAAGTGCTCCTTCTGGCATTGTTTCATAGATACATTACCTGTGAGAAGGGTAGAGCCATGCTTGGTTTGCCAGGTGTTTGGGCCATTGGAACATGGCTTACGAATGGCTTTTATTGTGTGGAAGAAGCTCCTCATGTCCAGCTATAGTACAACTATCAGTTGCTTACAGATTCTATGCAGCAAGAGCGGCTCATATAAAAGGAACTTAAATTTCAAGTCATTTTCTTAAAAAATGAATGTTAGATTTACTACTTCATTTTTTTTTAATATTCAGTGCAACAATTTATTGAGTCTTTGCATTACCTTTAACAGGATGTGTGTACTAGGATCCCATGAACAAGTTAAAGCCAGATGAAAAGTCTCAGCGATATGTGCAAAAGGCTTTTTAAATCAAAAACGTATGAAACCAATCAGCCACACGAGAGCAGGAAATACTTTTTTGGTGGATACAGATAAATGGAATATCAGAAGTTTCAGACCCCAAAATATCTTTGATAAAATGTCCACTGGTAATATACGAATAGCACTACTAAAAGTTTAAGGGTGGATTCCCAAGGCAGACTTTCAAAGGCACTTAACTGTGAGATTTCCAAAAGTAGCTTAACACTGCTTCCCCACTTTAGGCCAATGCTTTTAATGAACTATAAACTGTCTTTTTCTAGGTAAGTCAGAAATTTAACTTCCTCATTAGCTTATGCCACTTGGACTTTCAATGATTAAAAGCCATTAATCTACAGAACATAATCAACCTTTCAAAGAAGGTAACAGAGCATTTCACAATGATAACTTTTTCGTGTGGTAATGAACACTTCTTACCCACTCACAAGATACTAAGCTCTCTCAAAGATAAAATGCTTGATAGTAACAATTTACCATGAGTGTTTGTACCTTTAAGAATTCTCTCTGAAACTTCATTACAAAATGACAGCATTGTCAGATCTAACCTTTGAAGACAAACTCCAGACTATACACCTAAATTGCCAAACCAACGTTCCAGCTCTTCAATTCTGAATCTATCAAATAACTAGAAATACTTTCAAAATAATTTCTGTGGACACGTACCCGAGTAAAAATAGTGACTTGAAGAAAATGAGTGATTTGTAATAACCTATAATAATGCCTATAATAGCACAAGGCAGTGCCATGCAGACATACCAGAGCTGGCTTATTCTGAGTTAGTCCAGGAAACTCCACTGCACTGTGTAAATGTATCTAAAGCACACGGTAAGCAAGCACGGCTAGTTAATGAAGAGAATGCTGCACTAACAGAGCTATCCTGCTTCTCGTACCCAAGTAAAAACTCCCATCACATTATTACCACTGTGCCTTATAGACATATCTTCAGATTGCAGGTTTATTTTAGTGCATTCAGAGAAGAGATAATTGAATACATCATAAGAGATTAAAAGAAACAAAGCAACATAATCGTCTCCAGTATCACATTTAGAAGGTTAAACCAACGAGCTAAATAAAATAAGCATGTCACATGGCTAGTGTCCTCATGTGACACCACATACTTTTATAAGTACTGACCTGCTGATAGAATAAAGCAATAGGGTTACTAGAGAAAATTAACAGGGTTAAGATTAAGGGTGCACTGATAAATATTTTCTTGGCCAACACTGATGGCTGATTATTAACAAGCCACATTGGCCGACACCAATCCAATACTCGATTTACAGGAATGCAGTCCAGCACCACAGAGAGCAGCTGGTAAGTCTGTGTGGGGAAGGGGCGTTGGGGGAGGAAAGAAGCAAAGGGGGGGGGGGTCACAGATTGAGGCCCTGACAGTGAGGCAGGGAGTGGGACAGGGTCTGCCCAGCCAAGGTGATGGATGCGACCCCAGGTCCAGAAACAGGACAGAGCTGCAGGCTGTAGGGTGGGTGGCTCCCTTGCTGCTGCATGCACCCCCTGGGGGAGGCATAGGGGGCATGTGCCCCCCAGATGTGTGTGCAGGGTGAGGGTGGACTGCTGGCTTGGGCCTGCACTGGTCTCTTCCCAACAGTGGGCTGGGCCAGGGCTGCACTGAGAGCAAGTGGGAACAGGGCAGGCGGCGGCGGTGCTAGAAGGGGTGGCTACAGTGAATTTTGGGGTAGCTATAGCTCACCTTGTAGCCACCCCTGCCAGTGCTACCACCACCCACCCTGCCCCGATCTGCCCCAAGCACAGCTGAGGCCCAGCCCCCAACCGGAAAGAGACCTGTACAGCCCCTGGCCCTGAGCCCGCAGCCCATCTTTGCCTCACACAAATGTGAGGGAGTGGCAGGGAGCTGTCCTCCTCCCTACCCACTGTGGATGAGCCGCCCACGGGCCCACCCCACTTCTGGCCCTAGGGTTGCATCCACCTCCTTGGCTAGGCAGTACCTGCCCGTGTCTGATCCCTCTCTCACTGTGAGGGCCTCAATCTCCACCCCGCCCCGCACCCCTGACTTACCGGCAGACTCTGCTCTCCACGCTGCTTGGCTGTATTCCTGGTCATACGCATTCTGCGGCTGTGCATGTGCACACAGCATTCATCGGTGACATTATTGGCTACATTGGCCAAAAAAAGTAGATAGTCAATAATGTTAATTTTCCTTTTATCAGTGCCAATCTGTATGCTACCAATATATCAGTGCACCTCTAGTTAAGATACATCTCACAAAACAAACAAACAATACACTATAAACCTACCTTTGGAAGCTCTTCAATCTGATTAGCATCTAAATAGAGCTCTTCCAAGGTCTTTTCAAAGGTAAAAATCTCCTTAGGCACCTGTTCCAGGCTGCAGTGAGAGTAATCAAGCGTAGTAACAGTTTCTTCTTCCCCACGCAGACAGCGGCATGGCACCAGCCGCACAAACAAGTTCCGCTTTGTCGTCATTTTCAGGCACTGCAAAGGAAAAAGAGGAGTTTATACATTATAAATTACTTTACCATTTGAAAAACTGCTTAATGAATTCAAGTGTTATTAACCCAAAACTTACATAATGCACTAAAAACAGGAGGGGAAAAAAACAATAATTTTGCTAAAAGCATGGAAAGTGTGTTCAGCACAAAGCTGAAATATTTCAAGGGCTGCAGAACACCTACAAGTTCTACTTAAATCCATGGTTACGGTGGGTGATGAGCAATTCTGATGAATCAGGCCCTAGATTTTTATATGATCTTTTTCTCCTTTTTAAAAAAGTTATTAGAATTTTTGCTTTATATTATGAAGTTTCACTATAAAAAGAGCATTACATTTCAGTTACCAGAAAACATAACACTGGAGTTTGAAAATTTAAATTACTTTTAAAAGCAGAAGGTAGCATGGCAAAACAGCAGTGAAGATCAATTTATAGAAACCATGTTATGACACCATCTCAACAAAAAAATGGAGCTTTTTAGAAATGTTTAAAAGGTACTTAATCACAGAAAGCTCAAGAAAATTCTACATTTCCATCTACAGTCTGCAAAACTTTTATATATAAATACCTGTGAACTTTTGTCATGCTCCCTGAAAAACATTCTATAGTAAAAAATGTTATTGGAAAAGAAGGAACCCACTTTTTCGAAAGCACAAAAAGTAGCTGAATTCAATGACCCAACTTAATGGACTTGTAGTTAGGGGATGCACTGATAAAGATTTTTTGGGCTGATACTGATGGCCAATTATTAATGAGTCAATGCACGAGTATTAACTAGCTGGAGTACTGCATCCAGTTTTGGGCCCCCCACTTCAGGAGGAACATGGAAAAGCATGAGAGAGTCCAGAGAAGAGCCACTTATATGATCCAATGCCTGGAGGGCAGGCCATATGAGGAGAGGCTGAGGGATTTGGGACTCTTCAGTCTGAAAAAAAGAAAGCTCAGGGGTGGCTTGGTAGCAGCCTACAATTATATAAGTGGGGTACATCAGGACCTGGGAGAACAGCTGTTCACCAGAGCTCCCCAAGGGATAACAAGGTATAAACGACCACGAACTCCAGGAAGGCAGATTTAGACTAGACACAAGGAAAAAGTTCTTTAGGGTGTGAGTGTTCAGGGTCTGGAACAGACTCCCCCCAGAGGTGGTATAAGCACCTATTCCAGCCTCTTTCAAAAAACATCTGGGTATTTTTCTTGCTGGGATCCCAGCAAGACTTCTTGCCTATGGTGGGGAGGCTCGACTCAATCTCACAAGGTTTCTTCCAGCCCCTAATGTCTATGAAATATTGGTGGATACCAATCCGATTGCTGATATGCAAGCCTGGCAGCTTGGAGAGCAGCATGCAGCTAATAAGTCTGTTGGGGGGGGGGGGGGGGGGAGGAACCAGGAGGAAGGGACAGATAGAGGCCCCTGTGGTGAGGGAAGGAATGGGGCTGAGGCTGGGGCAGGGGCTGCACAGCCAGGGCAGGGTATGGGACAGAGCCGTGAACAGCTCATTGGGGGCGGAGGTGGGGGGAGCAGCTCCCACTACTGCACGCACACCTGAGGGAGGCATAGGGGGCATGTGCTTCCCAGATATGTGCATGGGGCAAGGGCAGGCTGCCACTGCAAGCTGGGGCCAGGTTAGTGCCAGACTCTTCCCAGCAGGGTGATTGGGCCAGGGCTGTGCTTGAAGCAGGTGGTGGTGGCACAGGGAGAGGGGCTACAGAGAATTTTGAGGTAGCTGTAGCCCACTCCATTGTCCCCCTCCCAGCGCTGCTGCCATCCACCCCAAGCACAGCCCTGGCCCAACCCTCTGCTGAGAAAAGCCTGGCACCACCACTGGGCCCAGCCCCCAGCAGCAGCCCACCCTCCCCCCACACACAGATCTGGGGGGCATATGTCCCCCAGTGCCTCCCCTGGAGGTGTGCACAGAAGTGGGAGTCACACAACCCCCGCACCCCCAGACGAGCCATTGCTCCTTCCCACACTTCAATTAGGGTTGCCAAGCCTCCAGGATTGCCTTGGAGTCTCCAAGAATTGGATATAAATCTCCAGGAGACTGCTGAGAGTCATCCTGGAGATAAATGATAGGACATTAATTAAAATAAATATTAAATGTTGAATCTGGTTTTATACAGTAGTCAAGTGGGTTTTTAAAATGTAATAATAACGCGCATTTGCCTTCCTGGCATAAAGTCTACACACTGTCATAACTGATACGCAAGCACGTGGGCACGCAGGGATAACAAGCAATTAAGGACTGCAATTCTTACTTAGATTGCTTAAAACTTAGTTGTTCAGTCTTTGCTAAAAAAAAAAATTTCTTTAATGAAATTTCAAACAATTTTTAGATTCTTCATTTTGTGGAAAATATAAAAAAGAATTTGTTTTCATTGTCTTTTGGAATAAATGCATGTCAAAACCTCAAAATCTCTCCAAAAAAAATTCAAAGTTCCAAGCAGCTTTAGTTAACATCCCTAATCTTGAAATGTTTTATGGTGAAGAAAGACAGTTAAACTAAGTGATCTTGAGATTTCATCTGGCCTGGGACAGAGGTCACATTTCAGCAGCAGCTAGTTTGGAAGCAATTGTGACAGCAACCAATTTTACAAGCGGCAGCCAACCTTCAGACCAAGTTGAGCTGATTTGAGCCACCACTGCTAAAAGGTTACTGGTCCCTGAACTTATCTCTTTATATAGCTTAAACAGGTTTTGAATCAAGAAGGCTGCACTTCCTTTTCTACTTCATAACTATGGGAATTTACAAGAATTCTTGAATTCTACAGAATCTCAACTTGTACATAAACAAGGAGTCCTAGTCATCCCCAACAGTGTCTTCCAAAAATGATTCTTAAGTAACCCAATTCTCCCCACCCCAAGAGAAATCCCACTTTTCCCCCTCACTTCCCACCATAGTGTTTTCTGAAAAATGGAGATGTGAACACAGAAAGGAACTTCAAACACTAGGCTGGTCCAGGTTGGATTCTACAGCTATTTGAGAGACTCTCTCCAACAGTAGGAATGAAATGAGATTTGCCATTGCAGGCAAAAAAGAGGGTTATTGAGACGTTAAAAAGAAGAGCTCTCTTGGGAAACCTTTTTTCTAAGAGGAGATAAAACAATATTGTTGGGAAAATAAGGCATGTAGGAAAGGACCTATTTATCCAGACAATATCTCCAGGATGAAGAGATTCTAAGTGAAGAAATGGGGAAACTATGGAGAAAACCTAGCCATCTCCCACTTAATTGTATCATATTGTGAATCATTATTCATCCTCCTTTGTGCGTGTGGACCCAAAGAAACTGACTTGTCTCATCTGGAGACTGCAGTATTTTGTCACCAATTCAGTGCTACTGCTACTCCTGCCCCAATTCAGGTCTGGTTGCAATGGTTCCATAGCAAAGGAAAGACCAGCTTGTCAGAATGCCCCCACTGTTGAAGTTTGCAAAGGAGAGGCAAAGGCAAGCTATACTCGGTCTTGTATTTTGTTCTTAATATTAATTTTGCCTGTTCAAAATTAAAGGGTGTTACCTCTAAAGCCTCAAAACTTACAAACAAAACAGCTTTTGTACGTTTCATCTCAAGGTTTTCTAGCACTCTTGAAATACTCAATTGTATCTTACACACAAGTCAATTCACACCCCCCAGAAATTCAGCCAAACCCTGGTATAAAGCATGAAAATAGCAAACAGCACAAAGCAACATGACAAAACAATTTAGCACAAATATACAAGGTCTAGTCAAACTGCTTGAGACTTAAGAAGAAAGTGAACTTTCTATTAGATATCAAATTTAATAACCTAAACTAGGTCTTTTTACAAGTGGCAGGGAATCTTTACTGAATCCAAATTATCAGATCTTTTGCTTTAAGTTCCATCTCAATGGGTATTTCCAGATAAACAGTGCCCCCAATACCATTCTTGGACTTGTGCTTATTACTAGCTAAAAAGGATAAGTGTCATCAGTAAATCATGACCCCTTCCTGTAACACCCAATGGTCCCTAGAACACTCCCATCCAGCTCAGCTCCATTCAGTTTACAAGATCTGGCAGGGTTCCTAATAAGGTTGGATATTTAAATATGCAATTAAAAACAACTACAATCATAGAAAATTAGGGTTGGAAAGGACCTCAGGAGGTCATCTAATCTAGCCCCCTCCTCAAAGTAGGACCAGCCCCAACTAGAACTAGGACCAACCCCAACAGAGAACTAGGGCTCTGTCTAGCTGGGTCTTAACTTCCAAGGATAGAGATTGCACAACATCTCTGGGTAACCTATTTCAGTGTTTTACTACCCTCCTAGGAGGAACGTTTTTTCTTAATATCTAACCTAAACTTCCCTTTCCGCAACTTGAGACCATTGCTCCTTGTTCTGTTATCTGCTACCACTGAGAACAGTCTAGCTCAATCCTCTTTGGAATAACCTTTCAGGTAGTTGAAGGCTATTAAACCCCCTTCACAGTCTCTCTCCTCCAGACTAAATAAGCCCCGTTCCCATCAGCTTCTCCTCATAAGTCACCCCTGCCCCCTAATCATTTTCTCTGCCCTCCACTGGACTCTCTCCAATTTGTCTACTGTGTCTTGATAGCTATTTAAAGGAACACCATCAACTTCAAAACTGAACTGATATTTGAAAAGTTTAAATTTACTAGTATTACAAGCAACACCTAAGATTACCAGAAAATAATTTGTATTTGTTTACTTTGTCAGGATTTTGTCTATAATTAAACTGTGTTGAGTGTCACTTGAATTTCCTGTCTATCCAACTAGGGACTAGCAGGATGTAGTCACTCATGCACTATTCTGGGTGGACGTATGTTTTTCTTTTGGTCCTACAGCAAAGTATTTAACAGTTATATCAACAGCAACACTGAAAATGAAGCCTAACAACCAGCAGTCACAATTCTGTACATGGAAGGAAGGTGGGATGGGTGCAAGTATGTTTGAGTAGTACGAGGAACGTGACCTGCAAATAAGTTTGCGAAAGGCAAATTACAAGCACCACTCCTTTAGGACTAGATGGGAAATGTCCGCAATTTTTTCTGTTATGTGTAATGTGGAACTGCTGTACAGAAAAAATGAGTACCAATTTAAATAACATGATAAAGAAACACTGAGAATTTCATTTTTATACCTTTCCTTTCACTTAATTCCACTGAGTCAATATAATGGAGAAGGTATACAGTAACTACAAGAAACTAATGCTGGAAAGGAAGGACTCTGCATCCAAAAGCTCTACCTAAAGCAAAGCCATGCATCAACAATAAATTTTTAGAGATGGCATAAAGAGCGAAATTTCAGTCTCTTGTGGTCTTTTCCCTTCCTTAAGTGGAAGGTAAAGCACAATGGCACCTTATACACTCGCTGGTTCAAAGAGGCATGAGCTATATGGGAGAGGAAAATCTGGCAGTAAAAAAAATTAAAATCAGAAATTAAGAGGCGGCAGAAATCAATTCAGAGACTAAGAGGTCCAACTTCCCAGAGGATTTATAGACTACAAACTCTTGTTCAAGTATTTTGTTTTGTAAAGTAACTTAAAACTTCATTCTACCAACTTATCATAATTAGAAAGATTAAGAATATTTAATATGCTTAAAACTGGTCAAGTCCTAACAGATTAACCTTATTTTTGGTATCGGGTCATATGGAAAAACAAAAACACTTCTAATGAAAATGGAGAAACACATAGTCAATGCCTAGCTTTAACAAGAATGCATTTTCTTTATGAAAAACAGAACCATAGCCATTGAGGAATTTTTGCAATGGTAACTCCCACACCTGTTAATTAGTCAAACATCCTCAGCTTACTTATGGTAAAAATTCAATAAACAAAGTCCCCCAAAAGTACCTTAAGAAAAATCTCTGAAACAATTGTTTCTACTAGTTTCCATAAAGATAATTATATAATGCTTTAATTAGAAAATTGGCATTTGACCTCTTCCCAAAATTTACAATATAATGTTATGATGTCACTGTTAAAAGATGTTCTTAAATTTGAGATGAGAAGCAGGTAATTACTTGGCAACCCCCCTCCTAATAAAGTAGACATTTTTAAAATAGCATTAATGTATTCCAATGAAAGTTGTGAAGGTTGTAGAATTTCCATCCCTGGTTCAAGAGCAGGTTAGACAGACATGTGGCTGGGCCAATTTAGTCAGGGATGGCCCTGCCTTGAGCAGGGGGCTAGACAAGATGACCTTATAAGTTTCCTTCCATTCCTATTTACCTATGACCCTATGGTCCTAAGCTATGTTCTCATTGCCACTCTACTGCCCAAATGTGGCCTCACTGTAGTTGCTTATATTCCTTCAGATCCAACTGAGAAGTCCCTTCAGTCGGGATTTGGCCTGGTGCGAGTTTGATGCCCCCAATCAAAGGGTGATCTAACCCTTTGTTCATTACTCTCCCTGGAATCCACCATCATTAGCTTAAAGAAGTTGTGCCAAATCTTTTTGGCCAACAGGCCAGATGAGCAGTGCTCAGTCTGTCTGCAGGCTGGATCTCACCAGTGGTCCCAAACCAGCACCAGGGAAGGTATGGTGAGGCCCCATCTGGCAGCACAGGGGAAGGGGAAATGGCCCAGCCCGAACCTGGCCCCATGGGGGTGGGGGTGGAATTGGAAGCAGGGGAGAGCAGCAGTACTGTCACTGCTCCCCTGCTGATAAATTTCTTGAACCATGGAGAGTCCTGCAGGCCAGATGCCATGGCTCAGTGGGCAGCATTTGGCCCACAGTTTTAAGCATATTAAATATTGAACAGAGATTGAACACCCCTGATTTAGAAATGCCAGATGATACACTTCTGTTCTATTTAACAACTATTAATAGATTGGTCATTAATCCATATGGTCCCTTTTTGAACCTATATTGAACCTATATTACCTGTTTCTATAACTTCCTGTTTTGAACCTACAGTATCTGCATCTACAACTTCCTGTGGTAATTAGTTCCACAAGTTCATGATATGCTGCATAAAAAAGAAGTCCTTTCTCTTGTTAGTTTTAAATGGTGTCCTACTGATTTCAGTGAGTCTCTCTTAATTCTAGTACTCTGGCACCTGGTGAATAACAGTTCCTTATTCACTCTGTTCACACGCTTCATTATTTCACAGAACTCTATCATATCCCCCTTAACCCTTCTCCTTTTCAAATTGAACAGTCCTAGTCTTTTTAGTCTCTCCTGGTACGACAATTTCACCATGTCCCCAATCACTGTGGTTTCACTTCTCTTTACCTTTTCTAATTCTACTACATCCTTTCCTGAGATGCAGAGACTAGACTTACATGTGGGCAGACCATGGAATAGCATAATGATGATGGCAAGATGATTTTCATTCTGTTTTCAATTCTCTTAATGATGCCAAATATTTTATTAGCTTTTTTTTGGTTCCTGCTGCACACTGAGCTGATATTTTTAGAGAAATACTGTTCTCCTACAGTTCTCTCATCTTTTCTAGGAAGGGTCACAACATTAGCTTCCACATGAAATAAAACCATGTATGCAGAGCAGCCAATTTAGCTGCACAGGATTGATAATGTTCTAGTGAAATAACGAGATTGATTTATTTATTATTTCAATTTGTATGATGCCCTTTCTAACAAACATTAAGGGCAGCTTACAATAAGAAGACAGAATAATTTATAAAACAGGAGAATGAACAAGAAAACAAAATGACTTAAAAACTTGTGGGAGGTTGCTTTTGGCTGATCTCAGAGATCAGGATGGGATGTATGGGTGTTCCTAGTGTTTGACTTGAATCATCAATCTCTGGCTCAGCATCAGTTGTGCTGGGTGGCCAACATTATAAAAAAATAAAAATATATATAGTGATATTTAAAACAAGTTATTCTTCACAAACCTGGGAACAGTGTAAGCAAAGACCATTTAATATCTAAGGGTGCTTATATGCGAGCAGGGAGGCTGCTCCGACACACTGGAATTCTAGCATGTCAAAGCAGACTATTAATTGATTCTGCTGGAGTGTGGCAATGACCATACTCCAGCAGCTTCCTGTGTCTCATGCATCAGCATCACTGCGCTTAAAAATGGTGGCAGGGACACTTGAACTAAAGTTTGTCAAATGAACTTTAGTTCAAGTATCCCCACCACCATTTTTAAGTGCAGGGACACTGATACATGAGATGCAGTGATGCTTTAATTAGAGTGGTTCCAAGAGCACTCTAATTAAAGCATTGCCTCCCACCCCAGAGCACATGTAAGAGTGCCTTAGGGCTTCTTTCCAAGGAGGTCATTTCCTACAATTTTCTTCAGACTTTTGTGGTATATTTAAAGTATTTAACCAAAGTTTGGGTTTTAAATTTGCAGATCATCAGCATGAAGAAACCTCCTGTAACATAACTGGTGTGGTATTTTCTTTTTGAAATTACAAGCCAACAGAAGCACCAAGAAACACAAACTCATCTCATCCGTCAAAACAAGGTTGTTATATGGAATGATCATACAGAATGATACTATGCATTCTAAATCTGTAATTTTTTTTAGCAAATGAGGAACCGAGAATTGCAGGTATCGCACCTGCCCCTCAAGCCTCCACCAACTGAATTTTTATTTGCTTCCCACCCTGGCAAAGTGAAAATTCAAACAACATGCCAAACTGCTGATTGACTATATAAAGAAAATAGTAAAGACAGAACATCCACAGTAGGCTTAGACTGCAGGTTAAGTGACCCAGTATACAAGTGGAGTAAGACTTTCCTAATCTCTAATGCTCCTAAGCTTGGTCCATTCAAAGTTTAGATCTGGAGGTTCAGTACTATGTAGCAACTGCCACCACCTTCTGTGCAAGTAGATAGAAAGATGCTACAGCCTTGATTCTACCCACCACATGACAGGCAGCTATGCCAAGAAGGGGAAGGAAAAATAACATGAACTAGCAGTAAATAGCAATCCTCATGGAGCAAAACAGGAACACGTCTAGGCCAATGTAGCTAAACCTTACTTTATGACAGGCAGAGTGACACAGACAAGAGGTCAAAGAACTGACAAATATGCAGTCCTCCAAAAATATAAAACCTGCAAAACTCCTTCAGTTGTAATAATGTTCTGTATCATCTGTTCCATTGTTAGGTAAAAATACAGAAAAAAGTGTCAGTTAAAACCAAAGATGTTTTACAAATGAAGTTTCAAAATTATACCACAAAAATGTAAATATTCACATTAGCATGTCTGCAATCTGTAAAATTCAAGTAATACATACAGAGCAAACAGAAGTTACGGTTATATTTTATTCATTTAGAAGGCATTCCATACAAGTTTGCTTATTAGTTCTTAATCTACAAATAGGTTAATATCTAATTGGATATCTTTATTTAGACACATTTCTAACATGGTTTAGCAGATGAGATTATATCAATACATCTGCTGCTGACATCTTAAAAGAAGACTGCCTCCTCAAAATTGTTGCTTTCCTATGAAATATGGTCCCAAATCAGAGAAGAAATTCATTTTAATACTTCTGATAAAATTACTGTCACCCCACACTATGTCAAGTTAATGCAGCAGAAAGAGTAAGAATAAGTTTGCCATGTGTCCACCATGCTGAATAAGTACAGACTCCTAGGGAAGAAAGACCCTATGAACTGCCAAATATCCTCCAGGCACTTGTTGTCTATTCTAATATAATGAAGGGCTTAGTCTACCTGTCTCTGTCTGTCTGTCTGTCCATCCATCCATAACGCTTTTGGCCAACTGTGCATGCGCCGGTGAGAGTGTAGGCAGCAATTGGCTATACAGGCCCAAGTTTGAGCTGCTGCTAGGGAAGTTTGTGGTGGCAGCAAACACGCCCCAGCTACCCGAGCAATGGGGCTTCCCCACGCCTCCCTGCTTGACAATGAAGTGGGGATCATGATGAGGGCACCCCACCCCACCCGACACCTGCCAGAACAGCCAGCAGGAAGGGAGGGGAGCAGAAAGGGGGCCCTGACAACAGCTGGCACAGAGGGGGGAGATGGCAGGGAAGGAGGAAGGCTGCGCAGGCCTGGGTGGGTGCAGGGCGGGGCGAGTTGAGGTGGGGGAGGGGGGTGTCATGGTGGCGGCTGTTGCTGGTGTCGGACGGTAAGGAAGGAAGGAAGGAAGGGAAGCGGGAAGGCAAGGGCACAGTGGCAGCAGGGAGTCTTTACATGGCCGGCCCTGAAGTGTCAGCAGGGGACGAGGGGGGGGGCCCCCATGTAAAAACTCCCTGAAATCCATCATACTTGACAGAAAATTAGTTAGGACTTACAGAAGCTCAGTTGTTTTCCTTGAAGGTAAATGCTGTATTTTCTCACATCACCCATGCCAAATACTATATGCACTTTGCTTTGGGAAGAATGAAGAACGTAAGGAAAAAAAATTCCAGAGTTCCTGCTGAAAGCCAACTGTACAGATCAGGGCATCAGCATCATTACCCCTCCCCTGGCTGCTTAGCCAAAAGTTACTGCCAATTCAGCAATGGCTAAGAAATGGATAAAACTTATCTCTGATGTGGAAGAGTGGACACCACCCCTGCTGCATACTGGCTGGGAGAGATGCACAGTCCTGGGCAGTCATTCCAGTCTCCATGATTCCATTCCAGTACAGCAATTAGCACCCCAGTTAAGAGATGCACTTTAGGAAGGGGTGTGCGAATAAATATGATAAACTAGTCTAGTTTTAGAAGCTGCATAAAATATTTTTCATGCAGCAGAAACCATCTTCCAAACCCTACCCTCCCAACAGAAAAAAAGCACGCTAAGCTTTAAAATGGGCAGTTCAAATTCATAGTAGGATTTTCCCCTTTTAGGTCCCGGTACCTTCTCTTTGTTCACACGTGAATATGCCTAAACTACTTTGAAAATATGCATCTTTCTTTGGGTCTCACAGCAAATGTTTTTGTCTTTAGAAGTTGGCTTCCTTTCCTCATGAAAAATATTTTATCAGAACAATGTAGGATTTGACAGAGCATAAAGTCTTTAAATAAATTAAAATTTGGTTAATATGAAAATTGAAAGCAAACATCTCTCTCTTTCTGTATGCAGTTATTGGTTCAAAGGAAAAATAATATTTACCACTGTGTTACGTTTTTCTCCCTGCTGCTTCTTCCCTGAGCTTTCAAAGTCAACATTCTGTGGAAAGCAAGGGGACATAAATTTAGTCACTATTCTGTATAATTAGTCAATAAGCTGTTTTTTTAATGTGTAATATAGTCATCTTACATCCAAGTCATTTAACATCACCAGCTTCATTTAAAAAGATCTGACAGATAGCAGTCTACAAATTTATGGAATGTGAATGGTTTCTCAGATTACATACAAAACATGCCTCTGAAGTTGAGGGCAACTTTGCTTTCTACCTTGAATTGACGTTTGTTTTTAGGCCATCCCAGATAATTTTTAAACAGTTTTTAATATATGTTGGCAAGTATCAATAAAACTACAAAAAAAAAGTTACAGAATTCATTGTAACCATGCTGAGAAACATCTATCTAAAGTAAAACTGAATCTCATTTACATGAGCGGAGTTCCCTCCAAATGATTCTGAAGACAAATATTTAAGAAACAAAAATGATAAATCAGAAATTAATGTAGTATGAGATCACATTTTTTCATGCGTTAATCATTAAATTAATTTCCTGCAGAATTCTCTCAGCCAAGATTAGACAAGGCACCCTACCCAACATTATTTACATTGGACTAAAATTACCATATTTGCTCACATGCTTAAACACAAATGTTTTCCTCAAAAAACAGCCCCTCAAATTGGGTCACATGACTCAAACAAGGAAGCTGATTTTCTGCCAAGGATAGAAGCATTCCTCTTTGATTCCTGCTCACAGCAGCAGTGGTATTTCTATTCAGGAAGTGGAGGAAGTCAATTGACTTAATGGTTCATTGTTTTGATGTTAACAATTGCCTCTCCTTTTTAATGGTCTTGATGTTCCACCGATCAAGCTAACCTTTCTTCTGGCAATTTTGCTGTTCTTTAGCTACTCCTTTCTCTCACCTCCTATTTCACAGCTCTGCAAACTGCTTTTAGTTACCTCTTTAAAATCACAAATCCACCCATAGAGACTAGCCTTTGGCAGCTGCTAGAATTTCAGTTTTTGATTAAACAGGGAAGGGAGGATGAGTGAACCAAAGATTAGGCTCTGTCCCTAACTAGACAGCCATAACTCTGGAAAAAATATTTTTTCTTCATTCTGCCTTCCCCAAAGCAAGAGGGGTACAGTATGTGAAAAAATATGATATTTATGGTAAGTTTTAAATAAAAAGGTCTCTGACAAAAAAGATATCTAGTGAAGGAGACATCTTTTTTCAACTGAACACTTGTATGTTGGTCCAATAAAATGGAGAATTTTATGTACAATAAAAACGAAAGCAGTAAAAAAAAAAAAAAGCCTGTAAAGTGTTATCTCCCAATATCATTCGCTCAAAAACATTTTCTGTGGTTTTAAGAAAATCACAAACAATCACGCATCAAGAAGTACAAGTCAGTTGAAGTATTTCTTTAACATATATACAGGACATAGATAAAAATAATGCTTAAGCCAGACAAGATTTTATTTAGGGCAGATTCCTACCTCAATTTTCCTTTGTACATTTACTATTCCTTGTTCATCTACTTTAATTCAAGCCAACAGCCAGCCATAAAAATGGTGGTAAATAACAGGGCTTAAAAATCACTCATGTGCCTACCTAGTGCTACAAGCAGTGAAAATCAGTAATCCTAATGTACTTTACATCAAGACAGAGCAAGTTGACACTGGGCATAACCTTATTACTCATCTCTTGGCACTACTGCTGAGAGCACACAGGATGTGGTTGGAAATGGTCTTAGTAGAAAGAGTGCTGGGGCACTGCTGTCTATTGCCAGTGTTACTAGTCCATACAGTATACTGTTCCCCTACATATTTTTCAAGCCTTAGCAACTTTAGTCATGCAATTTTATGAGAACACCAGTTTTCATTTAATAAAATCCCTGCCATCAATGGTTACAGAAAGGACTGAAATGTAACCCAAGAGTACCTTAAAGGCTCAAATACGACAATTAAAATTTCTTTTTAAAACATTGTGTTTTACGGTATTACCATAAATAGAAAGCCATAGATAAGGGTCAAACATAGCTCTATGTTTCAAGTAAATCTGTTTGTGGCTAGTACATTTTATTCCAACAACTCCTATGTTGTACGAGACATATTCATTAGCAACTCCCATTACACGTGCAGATTTATTGCTATGCTATCATCTGTTCCATCTCATGAGGCTATTGTTAAACTGAAAGGGTAATGCCTTGGTGATATCAGCAGACTTAAAATTTCTCAAGGATAGACTCAGAAAGAAAATTTCCCGCATCCTGGCTTGTTATATATAGCCTTTATCAGAAGGTAAGTAGCACTGAGATTGCATAATCAAAGTATGCCTTCTAATACCAACTACAGGAAACCCTCACTATTAGCCGATTCGGCATTTGTGGTTTCAAATATTCATGAATGCTGAACCTGCGTCTTAAAACACACTTACAGGAGCTCCGCACTTGCTGCGGCCAGGCTCCCACCATCGCCAGCACAGCCGTGCCCCCACCCCCAGCCACCAGGGCACTGTATTCATGAACGCAGTGCCGTATTCGCGGATTTTGCCATTCACAGGGATCTGCAGAACATATCCCCAGTGAATGGCAAAGATCATCTGTACACATGGAAATATAAGGAGCTATTCATTTTCTCAATGTCCCTGCACTGGGATTTAAAAAACAGAAAATGACCCTAGCCCCATTAACATTCCCAAACTCTCCATTCAATTCTTAGAATTACCAGACAAGACACCAAAATAAGTTTTTGAGCTGTTATTTTGACTAGATCCCTCACTGACTCCACCTTCATTCCAAAGCCCAGACTGTTTCACTTTTAAATCTATCCCTACCATACTTATGACATGTTTTCTAACCAATAGCCCTCACCTGTGCTCAGACTATCACCCACAAGTACAATTTTCCTTCAAAGAACTTCCTTCTATATTACATGGGAGGAACTTCCTGTAAGAAACAAATTTCCTCTCCACCTTTAAACACACCGATGCTGAGAAACCTGTAGAACACTTTATAACAGCTCCTTGTTAGCCACTGTTATTACCGTAAACATAATTAGATCTGTTAGCTTTTCCTTCCTGCTTCTCTTAGCTGCATAAGTCAGTTGCCTCTCATGATATACATAGACTGCAAGCATTTTGGGATGTAGGCCCTCTTTTTACATGCTAATAAAAGGTCTAAAATAATATAACCCACTCTGGGTGCCAAAGCAATACAAGTAAATTTTACTACCTGGTACATTAGAATAAACAGCATTAAAAGGATGCAGAATAATTTCAGGAGTTAATGACAACTCCAATATCCCCAGCAGTCATATTTATCAAATGCTTAAAAAAATAAAAAAAATAAGAAAGACTATATTAATTGTACATTCTTTTAAATGTACCCGGGGTGCAGAGGGATTTGGCTGATGTGATTGTAGCGCAGCTGGCCATCATCTTTGAAAACTCATGGTGATTGGGAAAGGTCCTGGATGATTGAAAAAGGGCAAATAGGAGAGAATCCAACACAGGGCAATGAAAATGGTTCGGGGGCTAGGGCACATGACTCATAAGGAGAGGTTGAGGGAACTAAGCTTATTTAGTCTAGAGAAGAGAAGACTGAAAGGGGATTTAACAACACCCTTCAACTACCCAAAGGGGGGGGGGGGGGGGTTGAAAGAGAATGGAGCTAGACCAGAGGCAGGCAAAATACAGTCCACGGGTCACATCTGCCAGGCAATTTTATCCAGCCTGCTGGCACCCAACAATTAACTGTACCCCACCCAGCTCACATGCCTCACTCCCACCCTTGTGCGCAGAAGGGCCCAACCTAGACAACACACAAAGCTTCCAGGCAGTGCTGCTTCACAGAGTATGGGGCTGGGACTGGAGCAAGTGCAGAGCCTGTGCCCAAGGGGGCAACAGGATCAAGGAGCTTGGGTAGGCAGGATGTGGGTGTGTGGGATTTGTGAGGGTGGGTAGAAGGGGTGTGGGGACCCCCCACACACCCTCTCCCCCCTAGTGCACAGCCCCTGCCACCAGCAGCAGCAGGCCCTTGGGGTTCTCGTGGCCATTCTGAGAGCTGCACATGGTGGCAAGGAGCAGAGCCAAGCCAAGCCAGCCTGCTTCTTTTGAGCAAGGTTCCCCATGGCACACATGCAGCTCCCAGCACTCGCGCATCACTGTGGGGAAGCAGGGACCAGGGCCAGGCTGCCGGCTCCACTGCACAGGGCTTCCCCTCAATGGCATGCAAGTGCCAGGAGCTACACGAGCACTGCAGTGAGCCCCATGAGATAGAGGCAGACCAGCCTGGCTCCATTCTATGCTACCACGTTCAGCTCCCATAACTGGCCAGCAGTGGGGGCTGTGTTCTGGGGTTCTGGGGGGGAGCGTAGGGGGATCCCCACAGCCCTCCACCCTCCCTCACCTACAACCTGCCCCCACAACCACTCCAAATACACACCCCCTGCCACAACTTACCCTACACCTGCCATGCACATACAGTCACACCCCCTCACAAACTCCCCACACACCCCCAATCATACCCCAACACACACCCCCATACACAATATACAAGAGTAAGACTATTTTTGAACTATTATGCAATCATCTCTATATACACTATGCAAACACAAATCATGACAAAGCTTTTTTTAAATAAAAGTAAAATGTTGTATTGTAGACGTTTCACTTCTAGTATATGATTTGGTTTTTTTCTGGTTCCAAGATGGCAACCCCCCTTCCCAACTTCCAGGGGCAAGGGGTGGGAGTTCCGGCTGCAAAGGAGAAAAAGAGTTCTGATCCCAAAATGGTGAGTAGGGGGTGGGGCACCTGCCAACAGGCAAGGCTACCCTTGCAGCCCTCGAAACTTCACCAAAACTCATTAAGCAGCACTCCAGCTGAAGTAATTGCCCATGTCTGAGCTAGACTGTTCTCAGTGGTGGCAGATAACAGAACAAGGACCAATGCTCTCAAGTTACAGAAAGGAAAGTTTAGTTAAGCTATAAGAAAAAAAAAAAACCTCACTCATCAGGAGGGTAGTAAAGCACTGGAACAGGTTACCCAGAAGGTCTGTGAAATCTCCACCTCCTTGGAGTTAAGACCCAGCTAAACAAAGCCTTGGCTGGGAAGATCTAGTTGGGTGTGGTTCTGCTTTAAGCAGGGGTTTGGACTAAATGACCTCCCTGAGGTCCCTTCCAACCCTAATTTTCCATGATTCTATGAAATCTCTGGAAATGTAGCTGTCCTCAAACCTAAGACGTCAACACATGGCTTTAATAAGTGTCCAAAATTTGTCTACATAGGTGTATTATATCTATCAATCTATGTCTATATCAATATATAGGTATGGCTTAGTCTGTCTGTCCATAACGCTCTTGGAGCACTCTGATTGGTTGTCTCGGCATCCAATCACAATGCTTACTGAAACAACCAATCAGAGTGCTCCACGGGGAATGGCAGGGATAGAGGAGTGCCACCAGCGCCACTGGCCTCACCCCCCCCTCCACAGCCCTGCTCCTTGGAGGCAGGGTGGTACAGGGTGTTAGCAGATAGGGATAGAGGGGACAGCAGGACAAGCTTCCCCTCCCCCCACTGCACCTGGGAGGTGGTAGCAGTGTGGGTGGCAGTGCTTCGTCTCCACCCGCTCCCCCCTCCCCTCCCCCCTATCATTCTTGGCAGGCAATTTGCTAGTATTTCATAATGAGGTTTAAAATATTTAAGGAAATAGACAGGAATTATCTTTATTGAAATAGAAATGAAACAGTTTGGAGGAACTGTAAAACAGCATTTCAAAACTTGATTACATAACACACCATTATTTTTTTTTTTTAAATAAGAAGTCCAGTTCTTGTTTTTATATTTACCGATTAGCTTTTAGTAGCACCTCTCATCACAGCAACTAATGTTGTGGATTTAGATCTGGTCTATACTAGATTTTTACTATTAAAAGTTCTGCTTGTCATCTGATTGTTGCACTATTTACAGAGTAAGTACCAAAGAGATAATATTGCTGAGCCCACCTCTCCTCCTCCCTCCTGGAAGCTGGCTTTTAAATCTCCTAGCTAGCACTGCTGGTTGACATCACTACCCCACGCTGGCCCCAGCCACACAGGTAAGTGGCTGACGAAGCATGCAGGTAGATCCTCCTGCTGCCGTCTGCTCCCCGTCACCAGGCCTACATGGGGTAAGTATCCTCCCATTACAGGGCTTTTGGGGCTGTTCACCCAGGGCCTTTTCCTGCCACAATTCTGGCCCCGGGAAAGAAGTCTCCGCCCCCTTTCTCTCGTTGCTCCACAACAATTGTGTTAATTACTGTATGCATATATTGAGTATATTGTATCTAATTATCAGGAAGTGCAAGCAGGAACACCAGTCCAAATAACACGTTTGCAGCAAACATCCGGGTCTAATGATTAACACTACTACCCCAAATCCTGTTGAACTGCTCCAATTAGTTTAACCAGTCTCAGAAAGTTATGAGAAGACAACAGAACTTGAGACCCACTTGAAGGGGAGGAGAAGATTACTTCTGAGAAAAAAGGAGGGCAGGAGTGACCCTGAGCTCCAGAGACTGGTTAGACCCTAGCAAAGAAAGACATGAGTGAAAGGCAATTGCTGATTTAAGACCGCTTTCCCTTTATTCCTTCTCCTCAACAGTGATTTGTGTCACATAACTTAAGCTGCAAATGTAAGTGTACAAATTTGGATCGCCTTGCAGAGGCACAGTTCAGTCAAAGAACATCGTATTCTGGCCAAACACCTAAGCAGCAGAACCAAGGAATGCACAAGGCCACCTACCTCAGAAGGTGCACTCCGAGACAAGGAAAAAGATCATTGATAACATTGCCCCATTACCATGATGCATAGATGTTTATTTAAATAAAGCTCTCAAAAGCAAAAACTGAAAACCAAAATGGGATTCATACAAATAGACCTTGCATTATTCTCTAAAGCTTCTCAGGCTGACTCACATGGACTGCCTAGGAAAATAAATTACAAAAGCAGCATCCCTATAATAACCCAAATCATGGACTGTTTAAATTTGAGAACCAAAATGACGAATCTCAGCTGATTCTAATGATCACACCCAGGTAAGTGAAGAGTTGTGCCTTCCTCAAAAAACAGGATACCAATCAATGTCCAGGGTGTTCAGACCTCTAAAAGATAAATATTTCAAACTGTATATAAAGTAGAAGGGTAAGCACAGAGACTTGAGGAAAAGAGCAGTGAATTCACAGCAACCAAAACCACTTAGATAGCTGTATAATTACAACAAGCTGTGGCAGCAGGCCTCAAGATAGAAAAAAGTAATGTACATACATTTTAAAGTCTACATTAGAAGAAAATAATTATAGCCTCATTCTCACTTAAGGCTGTAACAGTCACCATTTTTATTAGAATCCATGTACTGATAAAACATTCCAAACTCCAATTTCTTCAGGCAAGAACCGGCCCAACTTCCATAGAGACAGCTACAGTTCACAGCAGCAAACAACTCTAGTATGGAAATTAATTGGAACAGTCTATAACAGTGGTGCTCAATCTTTCTGTTGCAGGCTGGATGAGTGGGGAGTACCCAATCCATTGGGGGGATCCAATATTCTGGGTCCAAAAATTTGGTGGTAGGGGAGCAGTGACAGTGTTAATTGCCATGGGGCTCCCAGAGCCACAGCAAATAACACTGCCACGACTCCCCCACCACCAAAATGTCCGACCCATGGGGATTCCCACAGGCCAGATGACTTGATTCCACTGGCCAAGCACCACCACTGCTCTAGAAGGCAGTAAGATACTAGCAGATGGTCTTCAAATAAGGGTCCCTGAAAGAGAGCTATAGGAATTCCAACCAGACTTAATCTAGTGAGCTACAATTTAAGATAAGAAATCCATTTAGTAGAATATCCAAAGGGAATTTGCTGTTGAAGTTTAATCATAAGGAAAAAAAAAAAAAAATCAATAAAAAAAACAAATAGACATGTATCTAGGAATCCTCATTCAAGATCACTTCCACCACCTTTGTGCTATACCTAACAGCACCACCCACTCATTCCCACTCCACGTATGTAAAATACCAATAAAAAGTAATATACATGGCTCTTAGAGCAGTGCTGAGCACATGCCAATAGGCATGTCAAGAACTGAGCAGCTGTGGGCTCACTTAACCACAAGCCAAAAAGGAGCCATCTTACTTTTTTTGTTTTGAACTGTAGCACATGAAGAGGAGTGCTGTTCTCTGCTGTACTCTCTAGACTATGTCAGAGGTTGTATAGGAATGACATTGTTTTTAAGAGAATAACTTTTATTTTTTAATTCTTAAATGTCAGGTCTTAAGTCTGTAACTAATTAAAAGACGTATTAAATACGTAATGCTCAAAGACAAATCACAGGAAAAGAATAGGCTGATGACTAAAATACGCCTTCCTACAACCTTGCTTCAATTTTGAGTTAGGGTGTTAGGTCATGAACTCAAATCTCAAATGAATCCTTAAACTACTGTAATAAACATAAATGCATGTAATCTGACAACTGAGCAAACCTGTCAGTATGTTCCAAAAACACTAAAAACTGAGCAACAGTAGTACATTGCACCACATCCTATGCGAGAAGTTTAAATGCATGTATTTCAGTGCAGTTTTGAAGTTGTTACTAACTAGAATGTTGACGTAGTGAGAGCTCGGGGGGGGGGGGGGGGTTATCATTACTGTACAGAAATAAAGGGTTCAATGGATGTAAAAACTGTATCGATACCAACTGACACCAGATAGGAGTTGTTACTATAGGGCTGTTCCTATTCCATGTTACTATAGTGATACAGATGTAGCAAAACTATTGCAAGTTTCATGAAGGATCAAAGTTAGCGGTTTGTCACATCTTGTATCACAGGAACATTCAATTAAATCACAATAGCTGATGCCAGCTCCCTAGCCTTTTGTAAAGGGGTTAGACATTACATTTGCCCTTAGCCTAAGCCTCAAATACCATTTCTGTACTATAAAAAAGAAGGAAAAGAAAAGAAAATCAAGCATTGTAATCTACACCTTCTAAGGAAAAGCTAAAACAGGTAACATAGCCTTTATCTGAAGGCAACTAGCACTGAGATTGCATAACCATGCCTTCCAATACCAACTACACATGGAAATATAAGGAGCTATTCATTCTCTCTGTCCCTTCACCAGGATTTAAAAAACAGAAAGTAATTCTACCCCCCCCCCCGCCCCATTAAACTTTCCCAAATTCTTCATTCACCTCTTGGCAGACAAGTTTCCTTGGGTGAATTTGATATCTTTTATTAGACCTCTTAGAATCCCTGGGTGAGATACTACATTAAGTTTGAGTTATTTTGACCAGATCCCTCGCTGACTCCAATTCACTCCAAAGCCAAGACTGTTTCACTTTTAAATCTATTCCTACCATACCTGTTACATGCTCTCTAGCCATGAAACTCAACAATTATCAGCTGTACAAGACTGACCAAACAGGCAAGACTATTTGTCAATACATGAATGCACAAAGCTTTCTTATGGCATCTGACCACTGAACAAAATTAAATATAAAACTAGTAACATTAATAACTGAATTAATTAATTAATGACTGAATTTCTTGACTATGCAGAAAAAAACCCAAACAAGATGCTCACAACTATTTTTTCTTCTTGCATCCATGCAAAAAATATTTTTTAGCATTTTAACTGACTATTCTGTTCATGAACAGTGACAATCCTTAACACCCTATTTCTTCTCAAAAAATTTACAGCAAAGCAAACTGCTCCACAACCTTGTACACTTTGCTAATCTCTCTCAACCCTGTTCTGTCAGGATCCTTTCTAATCAAGGGCCAGTTCAATCTTTTTGCCCAATCAATTCTAACATTTACACAGACTAAATGCAATGAACACTATTAGCAGCTTTAAAAGGGTGTGCTTTGTGGTATGAACTCTTGCCCACTGAACTAAGGCCTGCAACTGAACCACATATTTATACCCCATGTGCACTGCATGTGAACAAATTTGTAAGGGTAAAATTACGACTCTTAAGATAACGTTAAAGCTTTGACTTTCACGAGAAGTTGGGATGCCATGTGATCTTGTACTAGTGTTGTTTTACATGTATTTAAATTTTCTTGGCTTGTCAAGACAGAAGATAACAAGACAAAGCAATTAATCACGTGCAAGTAAACATCCATCCAAGCACTGAAGACTTGCAGAAAAGACTGAAAAAAGAAGAGCGCTTGGCAAAACTTTACTACTTGTATTGAAGCTGTTTTTCTACTGCTAGAAACAGTTATCTTCAAGGTTCCTCATAACTTAAACCAACATCACCCTCTTCAGCTTTATCTGAATAACTGTCCAGTTTTGGGCACTGTACTTCAAAAAGAGAATGGATGGATTGCAAAGTACCCAGAGGAAAGCAACGAAAAAAGAGGTCAAGAAACCCACTGTGTATGAGGAATGGTTGTAAGAACCGAGGACTACTTAATCCAGGGGCAGGCAATTATTTCAGGTGGAGGGTCGCTTTACTGAGTTTTGGGGAGCTGTCAAGGGCCACATGGGTAGCCCTGACCCTTGATATTTCCCCCCCCCCCCCTTCAGGTCGCGATATTGGAACCAGAAGTCCTGGGTCCGCCTGCCCACCCGCCCGCCCCCCCCCCCCCCACACCTTTGCCACCGGAAGTTCCTCCCCTTGCCCTGGAAGTACTCCTTTTGGGACGAAGGGTACTGCAATTTTTATGCCATAAAACCCCCTGAATCATATACAAAAAAAAAAATAAAACAGCTACTATAACTTTTTTTAACTTTATTTTAAAATATTTTTGTACTGGTTTGTGTGTTTATGAAGCGCATCTAGAGATGACTGCATAATAGCTCAAAATACAGTCCTAGCGTATGTTGTACATGGGTGGGGTAAGTGTTTGTGTGCAATGGAAGAGAGAGAAAGAGAAAGCGAGAGATGGGGCTGGGCTGCACAAGAGCTTCACACAAAGCAGCCAGGCAGATCCAACACCCAGGCTCCTGCTGCTGCCCAACCCTGGGTCCCTGCCAGTCCCAGGGCACCCGCACAGGTTCCACACCTAGCCGCTGCCGCCATTTCCCTGCTTTCCCCCCTGCACGCTTGCCAACCCCTGCCACTCCACGTACTGCAGCCACAGCCCCAGCCCCTGCTGCTTCCCATGGGCCACCCTGCCACCGCCACTTCCCTCCAACCCCGCCCCCCCACCTGCTGCTTCCCAATCTGGCTCCAGCCCAGCCTGGCAAGCATCATGGGCTGCTGAGCAGTTCACAGCAGTTTCCCCCCTCCCTCTGTCCAGTCTTATCTTACTTTCCACTCAGACAGAGGGAGGCAGGGAACAGCTCCAAGGCTGTGAGGCCAGAGGTCACAGAGGCTTCCTGTAGGGGGCTGGTGGTTGGGAGGGGAGCAGGGGTCTTGGGGTGGGGGTCTGGGTGAAGCCAGGCTGGCCTTGCTGCTCAGCTGCTGGGTCCTGCCACAGGCTCCCCCTGGGTCCTACTGACACTGGCTGCCTGTTATCTTTGAGACAGCTGGGGCAGATAAAAATAAATTTTCTAAAATGTTTAGGAGCTCTGCAGGCTGGATAGAACCACCTGGTGGGCCCCTTATTTAATCTATAATAGAGAAGACCATGGAGAAATTTGATAAAGCTTCAAATACAAAATGGGTTGTTATAATGAGGATAACAGTCAATTAATTCTCTGCATCCACTGGAGACAGGACAAGTGGTAATTGCAGTGATGAACATTCAAGTTAGGTATCAGGAAGAATGAATTATGAAGGTTGTTATATCTGTTCCAGAATACCAAGAGGGATTGAAGAGTCTCCCCTCATGGGAAGCACAGGCTTCAAAAACATTTGTTTTGGATAGTTTACACAGAGAGGATTCTGCTTCAAACAAGGGTTTGGACTAAAGGACCCTTTGAGATTCCTTCCAGTCTTCTTTTTCTCATCTTATGTTTGAGTAAATATGATACTAGTTTCTTAAAATGGGGTGCTGCTAAATTCTGAAAAGGTCTGGGGGGTTGTCTTGAGTGTAAAAAAGTTGAGGATCACTGCTCTAGGGATGAGAGAGATACCAGGCACACACTAAATTAGGGGTAGCCAACCTGCAGCACAGGTACCACAAATGGCACGGGCAGCTGTATGTGGCACAAAGCAGATCAGGGAGAGGACAGGCAGCACAGAGGCAGATAGGGCAGAGAGCAGAAAACAGCATTAGGCCAGGCAAGGAGCAGAAAGCAGAGTATCAGATCAGGCAAGGAAAAGAGATCTGAATGGCAGCTGGGGAGTGTACAGGGCTCATGTTTGGCACACCTCCCAGAAGGGTTGGCTCACACTGCTCTAAGCTATTTTCATTCTGAACAGCTGCCTTCTCCTGATGCCAGTTAGTGGCAATAGTCCTGTAGCTCAAACACTATCAACCTAGCTGCAGTGCTGAAGATTCAAGGTTCAGAAGCTGATAACTCATGTATCATGGAATGCTGTTACAGCCACATAGAATATAACATTTTTCCCTTTCTATTAAGAAAAACAGAAGTGTTACATGAAGAAAATATATACATTAAAGACCATAATTAGTTGCAAAGTCAAATACTTGAACAGTCATAAATCTGGCATCTTAAAACCAAACTAACAATCTTTTAATGTAGTGGGTTTTTTAATTCAATAGAATACAGTTACAACACTACTTTAACACTAGTTTGTGTCTCATGCAGAAACTACAGTTTAGCATTTCAGTTTGCCTGACAGTCCCTCCTAGTTGCCTGCCAGCAAATTCTAATGCTGCTGCAAGCCTGAAAAACACGTAAGTGAAAATGGTCCCCTCTAATTTCAACCTACTGCCATATGCAAGCTACTTACATATTCATAGTTAGAACCAACAGAACTAAGAAAAAAAACTGCAACTTACTCCTTGTGAATCCAAAGATTTAAGTACCAAAGTAACATTTGTGTAAGCTTTCATAAGACAGAGGTCATGAAAGTATATCTGCATCTGGCCAGCAAAATCTTTATTGCTGGTATTGCAAAAGAAAGACAGGTTTTGATATTTTAAAAGCAAAATAATAATATTTAATCTTAGTTTAATTATATGCACTGAACTGCTTTTCTTGTATATACTTATTGAGTTTAATAGAACGATGCATCCCAGATTTTCTAACAATAATATTCAAGAAAAATCATTAGCAGAAACTGTCCCTCTTTTCTCCATTCCAAGCATAAACAGAGGGTCTATTTGTTTTAAGAACAAGAAGAAAAAAAAGAGAGGCTCAGTGACCCTCCCAAAAAGGAAGCTATCACTGTGACAAACTTTCAAAGCATTAACACGTTTTAAAACAAAAGTGAACACACATAAATAGGCAAGGTTTTGGAAGTTTGAGTTTCTGTTTTGCATGTTATTATTTTAATCACCGATATTTAGTTCTTACATTGCTGCAAGAGCTACTTGATCATGCTTATCCACATAATATAATTCTAAAGAGTATGTTTCATTCTAGTGCGTTTCACACAGACATACCATCTGCCACTCAGGTATGATCTGTTTCTGCCTGACATTATCTCATTACACTTGAGAAGAGTAATGCTGTGTTTAATCTCATGGCTTCAGCCAATTTATAAATACTAAGCCTTGGATCCGCTTCCAAACTCCTTACTATCTGCCCTAGAAACAACGATAAAATGTATGGAGGAGACCATACATTTTATATATCAACACCAGCAATAAAAGATTTTGCAGGCCAAATGTAGATATACTTGCATGACCCCGGCCCTATCAAAGAGTTTGCACATTATTTTTACCGTATATTTCTAGCTACTCCACTAGGATGCAAATTTAAAATTTACATTTCTATATACATTATTTATTTTGTGACCGAATTAGAACTGAACTATCATCTTGGATTTGTGAGAAACTGAATTCAATTGCTCTTTTTTGACCTACAAAAAAAAATCCAGGGCCACAAACAATATGTGCTGAAATATAATTAATTAGAAATGAAGATATTTTAACAATCTGAAATTATGTAGTTACAAAATAATTAAGTCAGTGCTCAGGTAAACATAAATATTTAAAAAATATTAGTTTCCTTGAGATTTCCCCAAATCATTTAAAAACCCTATGTAAATAGATTAAGAAACATATTTACTGGATAAAAGAGAAAAATAAACAAACAAAAAAACTTCCATTGGATATACCTAAACAAAATTATAAGTACTGTTTTAAACCTAGGGATAGAAAAAAAGGTACTCTAGACAAGATTTGGACTGGAGATTTTTTTGTTCATTTGTTTCTTTGGGTTTGGGTTTTTTTGTTTGTTTTTTTGTCTGTCCCCTCGCCCCCGCACACTATACTGTTGTGTTCACGTAGATTAACATACCCTGTTGAGGCATACAGAAGTTGCTGTCTGTCCCCTCTCAGTAAGGAAAAGCTGCGTCCTCTTCACTGTCCAAGGGGTTCTTTGGAGAACAATTAACTCTGAATGGGAATACCTGGTCTCCACCTAAAAGGACTACTACCAAGTCAAGCTAACTTCATTGCTTCTTTGAAAAGATTAATGTCTTCCCAAACAGCTGGTTTACACAGAAGTTGCACATTTAAACTTCACAACATCCTCTAAAGATACACAAAAAGGAATTCATGGTTCTGACATGAAACCCAAACAAAGCATTTCCTAGTAGATCTGGTGAGGGGGAAGGGAAAGGGGAGGCAAAGGAAGGAAGGAGAGAGAGAAGTTTCTTGGAGAACTAGGCCTAAAAATAACTGATCTAAAAAAGTGTAATTTTTAGGCAGATTTTAACCTGGACCTATAACTCCAAATGCAAGATTAGACCTTAAGGTTAAATCTTCATACAAAAGTTAAGATTTACTCGTTTGCAAAAAAGGAATTAAGAATGACATTGTTAACTGTGTTTTAACAGACTGCACATCCTCTGCGTGGTTTTTTTTTTTTAGCATGGCCTCTTACAATAAACTGTCACGTTATACGTGACACGTGGTTGATTTTAAGTAGAGCATTTACCTGTGTTAACAGCCAAGAAAGCCTTAGATTCATGCTTGCACAGAAAAAAGTGTCAATAGTTGAGATCAGTTATAAGATCAATGGATTAATTCCATTATACATGCAGGCTTTTGTTCTAATACCATTAAAGGATCAGAACTAAGAGAGCTCAATAATACCATGGACAAAATTCAAGATTAATTTAATGTGTTTTCCCAACTGCTAGCCACATGGTTCATTGTTCTGGTAACACAATGCCAATTTTAAGGATGTTTGATATTAATAGTAAAAACTGCCACTGAATATTCACAGTGACAACTAGGGTAAAAAATAAATGCCTACTGCATTATCACTGCTTTCACAGAAATTAGCACAAACACTAGGGGCTAGGGATGGGGTGATTAATTAAAAGCAGCTCTGAGAGCCACTCTAGCTAAACTGCTCGCAGCATCATACATATACAGCATCCTGCACTTCAAAATGGTGGCACGGGCACTTTAACTAAAGCTCATTCAACGAGCTTTGGGTAAAGCACTCCCACCACCATTTTGAAATGTGGGGACACCGATATATGCGAGGCAGAAGCTGCTGGAGAGTGTTAATTAGCTCACTCCAGCAGACTCAAAGAAGACTCAATTAATCAAGTTTGCTCCAACACGTGCTAATTAGCACACATCAGAGCAGAGCTCTGTCACATGTATAATTGCCCTAGCAGCTAGATTAGAGGTTTTTTTCTTTAAAACAGAATGCCAAAATGGCTTAATTAAATCTGGTAAGCCATTATCTAAATGGATAGTTAAAAACAGCATTTACAAGTGCTTGACAAATTTACCTGACCCATGAGTCTAAAAACTAGGACCTTCCTGCCCGACTGAAAAATACCTGTGCAACTGCACCCTTCACCAGCCACACCCATGCCCCAGCAACAAGAGATGAAAAACAGACTAACATTGCATTGGCTTTCACATTACAGCTAACTGCAGCTTCAACCAGGAGTGAAACTTTTTAAGTCCAAAAACATTAGCCTATATACATTTTTTTTTTACTTAAAAAAGATAAGAATGGCAAGAAACATACTAAAGAAAAAGGGGAAAATCTGTGAAGAAAACAGGAGAAAGAAAGGGAAAAAACCTCTGGACCTTCTGCCAATCATGGGAACCACAATGGACTGCAGCACTTGAGAACCACAAAGGTGTGCCCACCTTGCCATAGCATTTCAAAATGGCCACAAAGGCATGCCACAGCAATGCTGCAGAGGGCTGAAGAGCAACAATCCCTAAATGCTTCCTGACTTCCAACGGTTCCTGAAAAACAGGCACACCGTGGCTGTTGGATGGTTGGTAAGCAGGGGCCTGTAGCATGCTAGAGGACAAATCAATCTGCTGTCCCACTATGCTAGAGCAGTGTTTCTCAACCTGTGGGTTGCAACCCAAAAGTGGGTCAACAAGAATACATGAAAGGGTTGCAAACAAACTTTTAAAAATGGATTCTCCTTTAAAAGAGAAAAAATATAGGGAACCCCAGGTTTTCCCTTGCAGGCTGGCAGAGTTCCAGCCTACAAGGGGCTGCTTGGGGCAAGGGAGAAACAGGAGAAGGGAGATCAGCAGGGATCAGAATTTTCCATTTCCCATAGGGAAAATGAAGAAAACTGTGGATTCCCCCCTTTACCTGAGGAAAGCACAGATTTTTTCATTTTAATGGAGAAACCCATGGATTTGGCACTTTTGCAAAGAGCTCTCTGCAGGCTGGCAGAGTTCCAGGCTGCAAGGGGCTCTGGGAATGGGGAGGACAGAGGTCAGGCAGGGGGCACCATGTGTATATACATATGCATATATGCACATGGTTGCCAGGCAGCCTGGAGAGCAGCTCCTGTAGGTAAGTTGGGGAGGAGGAACTGAAGCCCCCATAGGAAGAAAGGGAGTTGGGCAGGGCTCAGGCTGCTGCCCAGCCAGGTGCTACATAGGGCTTAGGGCCTGGGGCCAGAATGCACAGCCACAGGGCTCCAGCAAGAAGCAAGATGGGGCCGTGGGTGGCTTGGCTCATCCAGGGGGTGGCGGCTAGCTCCCCACTGTTATGTACACACCCCCGGTAGGGGAGGGGGGGGGCTTGTGTCCCCCAGATTTGTGTGTGGGGTGGGGGTGGGTACAGGTTGCCCACTGTAGGCTTGGGCGCCCCACCTTGCTGACCTCCCCCAGGGCCTCTGTAGCCCAGTGGCTGCAACCCAGCACTGCAGGGCAGAGCGGGAACACATGGGGAAGCTCCTTGCCACTGCAAGCTCCACACTGCCCTGGTAAGGCATCCCTTGCCTTCATGGTAGCAGTGGGGGCATTGGTGTGGGGTTGTGCCCCTCACCAGGATAGCACGGACCCTGCAGGAGCAAGGAGCTTCCTTGCGTGGCCCCGCTCGGCTCTGCTGCACCAGGTCACACCCACTTGTCTGCGGAGGCCTCGTGGGAGGGCAGCAGGGCTAGGGGCTGTGGCTTGGGACTGAGGGGCCTGGACCTGCATTCTGTGAGGAAGGAGGTAGGGGGTGTCTGATTTTCCATGATAAAAAAACAAAAATGAAATACCAAAGTTTATAGGTATTTAGAATTTATTTTATTATAATGATTGAGGCATTAGTAGGATTCCAAGTTGCTTTACAATTGTAAATAAGTCAGTAAAACACTGTTCAACTGATATATCTAGAACTAGATAAACAGGGGGCATCACATGCATGTACATGGGTATACATGGACATGGCAGCCAGGCAGCATGGACAACAGTTCCTGCAGTAACTTAAGAGTCCGGGCGTTGGTGAAGGCTTGGCGCCAGTTCTCAAAGGGGATGGTCACATCCACGATCACGATCTTCTTGGCCTCTTTGTTCGTGATCAAGATGTTGGGGTGAATCTGGCTCTTGCAGCCTGGAACAGTATGGTTCACGGAGATCTCTCCTGCTGCGGCTGGAATGAGCCTCACCAGGCGGTCCTGGACAGTGTTGTGGTGGAGCTGCCAGGCTCTGGTGTGCGGCCTGCAGCTGCACAGCACATGGGGGAGGGTCTTTGCCATGTAGCCACACCATCGGCACCTCTTGTCCCGGTGGCCGAAGCAGACGGCCCTGTTCAGAGGCAAGCAGTTGAGGCAGGCGTGGTAGAGGAAATGCCAGTCCACAAACCTCCTGCTGGGCATGAAGTGGTTGCTGGAGTCCCACACTTCAAGGTGACATCGAAGACCTTGCCCTGGTCAGATTTGGCCCTCAGGTTGCCGGCATACTTGTTTTGGACAGCATCCTTCAGGAACCGCTCCAGGAAGGTCATCATGCGGGGCATCAGAGATGCATCTAGCATGTGGGGCTGGTTGCAGAGAGACTCCCAGCTCCCGGCACCCCTCGGTCCAAGTTCAGGAGCAGCCGATGTGCTTCCTAAGGTGGGGCATAGCGTTGTGGGCTCAGCTCCACAGCAAGGCAAAGTCCCCGCCGCCTCTGCCGAACTCGCCCTCCGGAGAGCCGCTGAGGAAGATGGCCAAGTCAAATCTGGTCAGTTGTCTCGCAATCCTCTTGCAGGTGGTCTCCTTGAGGGCGCTGGCAGCGATGATACTTACCATGGGGTCTGGGCAGGTCAGGAGGTGGAAGGCGTGGGTGACCACTGCGATGTCGCAGAGGTCTCCCATGCAGAGTACCGTTGGCACCTCCCTACCGGTAGGGGATGTGCAGGATCTCATTGCTCACCCTCAGGGGTAGGTGCAGCCACTTCTTGAGCAGCTGCCGGATCTCAGCATCTGCTTTCTTGAGGGGCGTCTTGGGGACTGCCAAGCCTCTCAGGACGAATGCAACACGGGGGATGAGGAAGGTGTTCACCGTGTCAGTCTTTTGCCAAGGGGCCAGCAGGAACGAGTCCAGCTTGTGGGGGTCCTGCATGATCCTGTTGATGGTCTTGCTAATATGCCAAACTGATTTAGCTGAAAACCTAAGGACACGAGTATACGGCTTGTAGAAAAGGGCCAGGAATTGAAGAAGAACTACTCGATTTGTAGAGAGAACCACCAACAAGCTTGTAATCTCATAATCAAGTTAGTGAGACAAAGATATATTTTCTTATAAACCTACATTAATTGACATTCATTTTATTATCCCTTCATTAAGGAAATTTCCTATCAGCCAGGCCATCATTTTGCCTGCAATGGATAGCAATTTGACACATTTATATTTTAGTTAGGTCATTCCATCTACACTTTTCAATTACTGGCCAAATACCGACTGGAAGGAAAGCCTTCTGGCTCTTCCTTCAAGTTACAAGTCTTATTGAAAACACACAACAACATTAGCTTTCCAGAGTTTTTCAACCAGTCTTTGTTTTGTTTTGTTTTTTAAAGTCTTGGATGGCAGTTAATTTAGGGGTGTCTAGTTCAAATAGCTGCTTTTTAGCATCCTCTGTGCAAGAAAACATACTATATGATAGATAACATACTATCTTCTTTCCAAATACAAACAGAAATATCAAATACTTTCAGTCTTCTTGGCATTTACTGACAATTCTGTCAATACCAGATTACTTTACTAGCAAAAAAAGATCCTAACAAAACCTATTTAATATTGCAAGCCAATAGGCTATGACCATTGCAGTTTTTCTCCCTTTACCAACTTCTTACAGTTTTTAGCTTCTGATTTAGAATCATTGTTCCCAACTTCCCTTTTTCCATTTGTTTCTCTCTCACTTCCTCATTCACTATTACAGCCTTCCTTCTTTGGGACATTTAATAAATATGGTCTAAAGCAGCAATTCTCAGCCTGTTGCGGTTTTTTGAGTTCTCTGAAACAGGGGAATTGTTCTATTATATTTTAGTAAAAAACTGAGTGAAAACTAAAGGCTGACATTTTCCAAGGGGTACCCTTGTCTACTAAGGAGTGCCTTGAATCTAAAAAGGTTGAAAACCACTACTCTAAAACAACTTCCAATTATTCACATTTTTCTGCTTAAAATTCTCTCTCCTACCCAATTTGGTTCATAATTGTTTTAAAGCATGAATACGTATTAGCAATATGGACTTCGCATTTATTATGTACAAACAGAAAAATAAAGTCATGATCAGGTGTAGCTTACTTGTTACTTTCTCACTGGGCACATCTACAAGTGCATTAATGTGCCATGGTTACTGTACATTAAGTTTAGTACCTGCATTAGCACAATAGCATGTTTTTTGCCATGGTGCACTAATGCACAGTAGAATTAACCTACTGTGCATTTAGTGTCTCATGTAGAAGCGTCCAGTATCTAGCAAGAAGAGGTCTATTCCCAGCAGACTGCAACACTTAGTAAACTAATCATTAATTTTGAGAACTCCATGTTGTAATAGCATTGTTGTACCTAAAAATCAGAGAGACCGCAAGCAGATTTACCACCCTAAGAAGTGATGCCTGAGAAGGGGAGAATCTTACTAGAGTCTCAAAGAACCCACCTGCTCCTGCTACTGCTACAACAGTGCAATCTCTCTGTACACTAGATGCTGCTGCTGCTACCTGGGTTCTTCAGGGGCATCTAAATTGGCACCAATGGCTGTGATGGTCCAGTGAATATGGAAGAAGCAGGATTTGTATTTAAAGTGATGGGTGTATCTGAACTTTTTTTAACCCAAAAGTTCATCCAGCAATTCTCCCAATTGTGAAGTTGGTTCAATAAAACATTACCAAGCAAATCCTGCTTCTCAGAAAATTCTATAACCATTTTAGTACTGGCAGCATGAGACTTACACCACTCCATTTAAGTCTCCTGCACCTACAAAGTAATGCATCCTGTTCTCTGGTGCAATCTGGTGGCCTGTATAGACAATACTTAGTATCTTCATCTCATGATATATTTGTTAGGACACTGATCAATATCCATTCAAAGTAATTTGCTTCGAGAACATGGAAGCCTACAACACCTGAACTGAAAAGTTGGGTACCAAACAACATTTTTGACACAGAGCACCATGTCCCTTTTCTCTAGTCAGCCCTTCCTGAAAAACTCAAGTTATGAATTTAGCATTCCAAATCATGTTAATCATCCCATCAGGAGTACATCTGCTTCCCATAAGGGGTCAGCAAGAACTAGCTTGTTCAAATTTATGCTCATAAACAAATAATTCCTTGTGTTTTTACCTGAACTCCTCACAGAAGTGTTTAAGTCATTAAAAACTTTGTTATTAATCAAGGTATCCCTTGATTAAAGCAAATATTCTCAACACCTTGATGCTATATTACTGAATGCTTGTTTGCTGGCCCATCCTTTTGTCTTCTTTTTTATTGTTAATTTAAGCCCTCTTGACTACTCTAGCCAGTCTCTTTTCTTCTCCAAGTTACTCTCCTCCACAGCAAGAGGGAACCAAACTCTGTAGCCAATAGATAGCCCAAAATGAATCAATATTTCAGAGCCAGAACCCTGTACACGATGCCACTTAGCCACAGAGGTTTACTTCTTGAAAATTCTGCCTTCTCAAGCCTCCTTTGACACTTTCCAAGTTCCTGAAACAGTCTAAAAATATGTAAGGTACCACGTGAAACGAATCATCAGTACAGATGCACACCATCTTGTCCACCAACTTCAGGAGTCTGCAATGCCATGTCTTCATAGTTGGAAGACAGTCCATCCTACTGTCTAGCTGTACCTTATACTCTTTCCATGCATAATATCTTCTAAAGATAGCTTGGCTTCTTCTGATTGGAGGTTTTGATACTTGAATGCCTTGAAGATTAGGCTAAAGATCCACTGTCAGATGCATCCCATTCACATTACCAGCTCTTCAGACATTTGAGGCAGCTTTCATGCTACCTGGCACCTAGATACTTCTGTCCTGCATGGAATTCTTTCTGGATCTTCTAGCTACTGACTGAAATCTGCCCATCCTTTCTGCTTCCAAATATAAAGACTGTTTCCTCATTCTCTTGGCTCGTGGTTATAAACTGCTATACCTCCTCTCTGGTTTTCACTCCAGTTTCTTGATGGTCAATTCTTTTCTGCTTGAATCAGGATAATAAAACTACCTGAATCTAATTGTCCGAGAACTCTTGAGCCTTCCCAATACTGCTCAGCCTCCCCATTTGTCCTTCCAAACCATGACTCTATTCTTCCCAGACAGCTATTAACTAAAACTTCATAAAGAGGAAATTGCTTCTAGGAAGATAAAATGTGGCGCATCTACTGAGGTTATAACTGCTGTTGTATTGTTGACCATCAAAGTATTAAGTTCAAGACTGCAGGGTTTTACCATACACTATTTTTTACATAGTTTCTTTCCAGAATACATTCTTCCACCTACACAGGAAATGTACCTCCATACTACTACTACAGACATTTCCCTTTGCATTTTCTTATAATCATTTCCACCACAGATCCTAGAAACAGTTAAAATACTCCAGGAGGGACACTGATGCCTACAGCTAAATTCAAAGACTAGGGACATACATTACTGAACCAACAAACTGCAGTTGGCTAAGAGGCCTAAGATCAAAGAAAGCAATGAAAAGTAAGCTTGCCTGCACCAATTCACTAGTAGCCAATTCTCTTTGTCCCAGCTGAAAAATACTGAGGAGAATCAAGCTCTGTCAGAAAACCTGAGATTCCTGGAAGCAGTAATTGAGTAGAAAGTCCCCCCCAAAAATCCTCAAGTGACCAGGATAAAAACAGGGGACCCTCCCTACTCAAGCTATTCTAAATTAAGACTTGTGGTATTGATTGCAAGGCAGGAGATACCTAGAAATGGCATCCCTCTCCAAGCCATGCATGACTGTAAACCCTGTGTTTAGATCCTTTAAACTTCAGTCAGTAGAGAACACAGAGTACAGAATATTAGACATTCCACTGAAAAAGCAAACTTCAATATTCTATATAGCTGAAATCTGGAATGGGCTGAAATGGGATAAATCTGGAACGGGCTTCCCAGGGAGGTGGTGGTCTCCCCTACCTTGGGGGTCTTTAAGAGGACAGACAGGCACCTGGCTGGGGTTGTCTGACCCCAGCACTCTTTCCTGCTCAGGGCAGGGGGTCAGACTTGATGATCTGTTAAGGTCCGTTCTCACCCAAACATCTATTTCAAAGGCCTTTAAGAACCACTGACTAAGTAATACATGCTATATTAATTCAACCTAGAGGCTGCAAGAGGCATAGCAAGTCCTATATTTTAATATTTTGCCTTTAACTTCCTTCAGATAATGCTGAGAAAGGACTAACTTTATTTCATACATCCTGGCAGTGCACAAAAAATCATTTATTTGTTTCAATATTGTGGAAGGATATTTCCTCTTTGTATTTTTAGCACCAATAAATACTGTTAACATACTTCATCCGAACTGGATCTAAAAGTTTAGCAGTGTACTGAATTCCAAGTTTAACAACATGGCAAATTATGGCTTCTTTCCCAGAAAGCAACGAATTTTAAAACTTTACACTAAAGCATCTATGGAACACCAAATCAACACTTGGCAGCTTATATCCAAGAATTTCAAAGCACTCTGAAACTCTGATTATGCCTCACAAGACCTCTGTGATGTAGTAAAGCACTCATCCCTGCTTACAAAAGCACCTGAGTCGCCTAATTCTGCGATCATGAATCTGCAGAAGAGCCAAGCACAGAACCCAATTCTGATTCCCAGTCCTATCCTTATGTACCAGTTAGGTTTATCACACAAACCAGTTTGGTCAGCTTTTTATCAGGACAGAAGCCAATGTCAGATTTGTCACTGACTAATCTTTAGATTAAGCACCTATTCAAGACGAAATATGGGTCGGACTATACTATTCTTCACATAAATTAAACTAATAATATGGAAATTAGATGGGTTAATTTAGAATTAAGCTTACACAAAAAGGTTTTATTCCAAGTAAAATATTCTGGTTTTGATGCCCTGAAGCCATCACTTTATTCTGTAGAAAAGGGTAGTTAGCAATATTAGTCTCAAGTCAGGTAGAAGACAAGGTAGAATTGCACCTTATAGACTAACTGAATCAGAGATGTATAAGCCTTTGATGCATCACCAATCTAATCTATAAGGAGCAACTCTACCCTGCCTTCTGCCTGACTTCTTTATTCTTAAGTTCACATGTACTATATGAGGCTCTAGGGAAGTATTGTATCCCCAAAGAGAGTAGGAACTATGAACCAACATAATACAAAACAGAAATGAACCACCTCTTCATCAACACTTGGCATGGCTTCTTTTAACTTCCAGCTTCATTATTACATTATATGCTTTTCCAGTCTGTGAACTACTACTAATGAACTATAAGCATTATATTATTCCTCTCCAAGATAAGCATCTATGCATAAATAAAAGACTATGTGCTTTGTTAGCAAAGGTCTAGCTATACAACAAACAAATTCTTATCTTCTTACCTTTGGCTAGTTTGGCAGCCTTTTTGTCACTTTAACCTGACGACTTAAACTGGGCAAGTTGGTTGAAATTCATCGCTTCTACTAAGCCACTTAAGTTGAGATATAGATGCCTATAAATTCAAAGTTATCAAAAACTGGACTGCTATTTCACAAGGAATGCAAAAAGTACAAGCAAGTAATTCTGAACAGAATCTTAGTAGCATCAATGGAGAAGAGTCCGTCTATATAATAAATTTGCATACAAAACAGAAGGTAACAATTTTAAAACTACAAAAATAGCATACAAGAACTAAGAATATGCTGTTAAGCATTCATTTGTTATCAACACAGGGTCCTATATATTCAAAATTACTACATAAACAGGTGCAGAATCTCTAAGTTTTTTAAAATTACTTGCTGGCCACTATTCTCACTTGTTCCATACTTCTCCTAGATTCTATTAACATAACAAGAACTGACTTTATTCTCCTGACCCCCCCCCCCCAAAAAAAACCCTCTTTTATTGTTCAGAAAGGCCAATAAAGATGATGATGATGAAGGTGTAGGATCAGAAAAAGGTATATCCATTAATGCATCTGGAAAATTATTAGAGTAACAAGAAATGTACCAATGGAAAGGACATATTAAGAAGGAAAAATATACAAGTTTCCTACCCGAATCACACCACCTCCTCCTCCAGTTCACACCATGGGAGCTTGAATCAGTTTCTGAACTTTGAACTCTGAATCAGTGGGGTGCAGGACTCCACTCAAGACAAACCATCCACGTGGAACTACGAAGAAAGACATTTTACAGTTTTATAGTATTCATCTATAGTGAGTACAAAGACATTTTTTTCCTTTACACCAGCAGCTGGCAATGTTTAAGAGCCACAGGCTGGAGCAACACAACTCCGGTCCAGAGGCAAGCTAGTATTCTGATTCCACTGCAGCCACTTTTTCTTCTCACTATTTCTCCTCAACCCCCAGCAATGGCACGGGCACAGGCAATTGCTACCCAGCCCCAGCATAAACACAGGCAATGCTCCCAGCTACCAGAATGCTGCTGAATCCTTCCAGCTCTGCAGGCAAGATCCAGTGTTCTGGTCATATATTACCAACCCCTACTCTACACTAACAGTAGATAGGATAGTCAAATTTGATAACAACCACACCCTATTTTCTCACTCACAGCACTGCCCTGAGTAAGACAGACAACTTGTTTTTGAATGGCAAAATGAGGACAAAAAAAGAAAGATCTTAAATAAGGTATTTACCCCAGAGAAATACAGGCCGCTTAAGTCAGCAGAAGTGGGGGGCAAGAGGGCACAAAACATTGTGCCTGTTCCCTTAACCCTCTGGCTGCAGGATGGCACAGGGGCTGCTGGCTGAGTCAAACAGCTCAGTCTCTCTTCTCTTTTCAAGCTGAGCTGGGCAGGCAGGTGTGAGAGGGAGAAATTAATACTTCAAGTGCTGTGCAAGGGGCAGCACAATGAGAACTCAGGGTGCCCTAGCGCTGCTGACTACTGCCACTCTCTTTCCCAGGGCAGAGGGTCATGCTGCAGAAACTGCTACTATTACATTTTCTCACTTAAAATGTGCACTCCAGTCCCCAAAGCCTGATTTTTTCAAAAAGTGTGCTTTGTATGCAAGAAAAATGATATTAAACTCTCACTACTACAGTAATTGTGTTCTCTACAATACTTATATAATATTTAAATATTCTACCCATTATTGCTGTGACTTGGCTATTAATCAAGTGCAGAAATGAAGCAAATAAACACCAAAATTCAGTTAAGACCCATTAATATCTTTTCTATTGTCATGCAGCAGCCCAAACTAGAATGTATGAGTTGTAGAAAGGTTTGAATTCAAACAAATGCCATAGAAATGGAGGAAGTCTTAAATTTCTAGACTGCACTTTTATTAGATTAAATGTGAGTTTAAGTTAAAGTAATTTTTATAAAAATTAAACCTTGGGTTTAAATTGAATAACTGTATCCCCTTAAAGATGCTATCAGAGAGCATCTGAAGCATTTTATCTGAAAAAGAATAAGGTAAGTATACTACCAGCTCTGTGGCACTTGACTTCCTTAGTGATCTTCTGGGTAATGCCACTCCTAGCAACAGATGAACAGAAAAGGGAGTCTCCAATGGTTTAAAAAAAATCAGATCAGCCAACTACCTTTCATTTAGTTGAACCTGAGGTTTTAATGGGATGTTTTCAGTCATTGGCAGAAGGGAACGGAGTTGCTCTCAACTGATTTGATCCATTCCAGTCTACTAGTCCTATTCTGCCCAGAAACTTCTCTCATGGAAGATGGCAATGAACACCTATTTTTATTACATAGTCCTGGTTAGTGCAATGGCACAAAGAACAGTAAGTATGGGATGTTGTGAAAATGTGATGCCCATAACCTCATCTTGATTAAACTTGTTATGACTGCCTCAAATAAGATAATAAAATGGGAAGGAAAGAGGGTGGAAGAAGAGGTTACACTGAAACATCATCCATTTCCTAAGAAGCGCCAACTTGTTAACAAAACCAGCACTAGGAATCCTTCAAGAGATCAGATAGGATGTCTTGATTTAGAAATTAAGGCAATTTAATCAGCAAATGGAAAACCTAAGCTTAAATAATTTATTTAAATGAACTTTTCTATTTGAACTTCAGTTTCTTTCCAAAGAGAGGTTTACTTAGTGGTCAATATAGACACTAAAAGATGCAGATTTACATTACAACTGAAAAAAGCTTTTAAGCTACAAAAAAGTATCAAGCCCATTTAGGAAAGTATGTTATAATTATATATATTTTAAAGCAATCCTATGTATGGCTCAATAATTTTCAGATTCTTGTTTTAAAATTTTAGTTTACAGTACTTAAGAAGTAGTGTGTGAATGACATGTCACTCAATTACAAACATGGATACAGAGGAAAGTAGGGTTGTTCAGAGATCATCTAATCCTATCCCCCTCCCCAAAGCAGGATCATCCCTATCAAAACTATTTTACACAAATCCAGTCTAACCCAGGGGTGACAAAACACCTGGTTCTGCAGGGCCAGATGAGTGTTGCAGGGTTGTCTACAGGCTGAGTGAACAGCATGTGCCCTGCCACCTTCCCTCTCCCCCCACATCCAATCAATATACAGCATCCAGCAACCACAGCACCCACTGCAGTACCCATGCTTCACAGGGCACCAGTCCCGAACCAATTAAGGCAGGTACCAAATGCAGCACAGGTCTCAGGCCAGTTAGAGCAGGAAGGGTGTGCAGCATGCATTCGGAGCCCTGCACACAAGACCAGTCCAACGCACAGTGTGCAGAGCATGGGGCAACTCCAGATGAAGGGGCAGCACAGGGGGCTGATTGACAGGGCTCTGCAGGCCAGATCCAGCCTACAGGACATTTTTGACACCCCTAGTGTAATCTATTAGTAAAATTATTCGGTCAACCATGACAAACACAGGGTATAAACCCCCTTATCTGCCACAAGTAAAGCTGGGGAGCAACAGTGGCCAATGTCCTGCTGCTGCAAGGATTTTTAAAGCAGGTTTAAGATACCCAAGAAGCCCCCCTACACACACACACACACACACACACACACACACACACACACACACACACACACACTATAAAAACCCCACCTAGATAATTAAATCTTAGGTTATCATGCATGTCAAACTTATATCTGTGATGATTTTGCAACAAACTCTTCCAGCACAACTCTGTGTACCTTCCCCCCACCCCAATCAAGCTGCTACAATAGTATGTGATTTCACATTATACTTATAAAGCTTTACCTCAAAAGTTAGACCTTTTTCTCTTGATCCTTTCTTTTCTGGCGGGAGGGGAGGTTGGGGGGGGAGGAGGGGTTCAGTTTGTTTTTTTTTGTTTTGTTTTGTTTTTTTGGGGGGGGGGGGAGGAGAACAGAGGAAAGAAAAGCACCAAAAAAAATTTTTTTTTTAAATCAATTTTCATCAACTCCTGATATCAGATTTTAAAAGTTCGAGGAAGTTCTTATACTGAAATCAAGATAGATCTACCAAAATATTTTCAAGACTATTAGAAATTGTGAGAACAATAAAACTTAAAAGAACAAGAGTCTAAAATTCAAAACAAGACAACTTATTTTCTGTACAGTCACAGGCATAATCAACTAGCCCAGGACCCTTGCAACAAACTTGACAAGACACTAAAACCTGCATTCCTCTGTTCTTATCACATACCTTTCCCGAAAGGCTAAGCAGTAGTGCTGCAGAAAAGGACCTGGGGTTTACTGTGGACAATAAGCTGGATATGAATCAGCAGTGTGCCCTTGTTGCTAAGAAGGCTAACAGCATACCGGGTTGCATTAGTAAAAGAAATATTAGTGTAACTTTTCTGCACAGAAAAGTCAAAGGTTTATTTGGGCCTAGCAGTATTTCATCTTTTCTGACCATTATTGTCAGTTAACACTTCATTATGCAACGTTAGAGATCCAATAATGTACATCAATAGTTAACTACTGATTTCCTTGGGAGCATTTACACTGACACCATTATCCTACAACATACTCTCTGAAAGCTTGTTTGCCTTGAAAAAGGTACTAAAGTATCCATCTACTCCCCACTTATTCATAAATCAAATAAGCAAAATCTTGAGCTGCAGTTTAATTTTATTTCTTTAACAGAATGTTATATATGCTACAGTATAACATGTCACAGTGCATCTATTAATTAGATCACCAAAAGTTGTTAGTTTTAGGCATTTTACACAACTTAGCAGGGCTCTCACAGGGCTGGTCACTAAAATTTAAATTAAGTTTCTCTCAAGCACTAAAACAGAATTAGAGAGATGGCAAAACAGAAGGGCTCTTTATCACACTTATAGTATTTAAATACGTATTTATTATAAATTTAATTGCTTGTTGTTCCGACCAAAGCTGGACATAGATTTCAAGTTATAAACCTCTGCTAGATGGCATTTGAGAACAATGGAAATGGAAAAAAGGAAAAAAGTTATATAAACATCTTAAGTTATTAAAAAGAGTTACATACACCAGATTTTCTAACCAGAATGACTTTTGCTGTTAAAGAGTCAAAAATCAGCTCTCTCAGCATTTGAAATAAAATTAAAATTCCTCTATCTAGATCAATAGGATCATAAGAAAGCAGGGCTGGAATGGACCTCATCTAGTCCATCCACCTGCTCAAAGGGAGAAACATAAACCATCCCAGTTGAGTGTCTGTCTAACCTGCTCTTCAAAATTACCAGGGATGGAGATTCCACAACTCCTCCAGATAAATGCTTAACCGTCCTCATACTCAGAAAGTTCCTCCTTCCAACCTTAATTGCCTTTGTGGCAGCTTGAGGCTATTGTTCCCTAAAGCCACAGAGAAAAGGCCAATTTTTCCATCCTCTCCCTTCAGGTTTTTAAAAAAAATCATCTCCCCTTCAGACTTCTCTTTTCCAAATTAAATAACCCCAGGTCTTTCAGCCTTTCCTTCTAAGTCATGCTTTCCAGGCATCTAATTATTTTTGCCGCTCTCTACTGGACTCCTTACAGTCTGTCCAAATCTTTTTTGAAGTGTGCCCAAAACTGGACACAGTATTCCAAGTGAGGCCTCACTAGTGCCAAACAGAGCAGAGGAATCACTTCCCTTGATCTGCAAGAGACCCTCCTGTTAATACAGTTCAGTCATATGAAAAATATTAATCTAATTTTACTGTGTGATCTTGCATTGTAAGACTAGGCTGATTTTACTGTATTTCACAGCAGTAATTTTTAAAAATCTATTTTAATTGTACTTTGGCTTGAGGGTCCCCATACTATTCTCCTGTTTTGCTGGCTTCAGGAGGCAAGGCATAAAGTTTAAATTTGATATGAACATTACTTGAATACTATGGGGAATTAGGAAGAAGCTGATTCAGATTACCCCAAGTACTTCAGTTCACCAAAACCAATGGCTGATTTATTCCTGTGCACTAATGGAAATGTAGGCACGAACAGCATCAACTGCAACTGTACTGCAAATCCCTACACAGAAGTTCTTGGAACAAAACATGATTCTTACAGAGAGGAGAAAACTGGTGCACACAGTAGCAAGGCTGCCCATTCCTACTATGGATCATAAATATTCTAATAAAACCAATGGTCAGCTATATCAAAGGAAATTTAACAAATCTAAAAGCCAACATGGACTAAGCATTGCACAGTCCCCACAAGACCAATAGGAAAGTATTACATCATGAAGTTGACAACAGAGATGTAATTACTGAGATTTATGACTATACTTACAGTTTACCAGAAAGCAAACTGAATAGAAATGTCTTTTATTAACCAAACAGTCCACCAAAACATCCAGATTAGGATAGGCTATTGTATCAATAGATACATGCAATGAAAGCATAAGAGTAAGTTTCAGGAAAAATTGGTCATGCAAGAGTAAACAATCTTGCTTCACAAAGAAAATATATGTATATCAGGCAGTGAAGTTTTACTAATTTTTTCTTATTTCCTTCTGCTTTTCAAAAATTCAGTGTGTTCAGAATTTACTGCACTCTGACTTATTTCACAGGTTAAATATTAAGGAAAAGAAAAGATTGCATGCAAGTGTGTGTGTGTGTGTGTGTGTGTGTGTGTGTGTGTGTGTGTGCGCGCGCGCAACTATTCACACATTCATTTATTGAAATTGCATATATGCACTGCCAATTTTGCACACAAGTGATTAGCTTTACAAACAGTTGTATTAATCTGAAAGGAATCAGGAAGACACTAGTGCAGAGACATCAAATTCATTTGGCCTCAGGGGCCTGAATGGATCCATGGATCCCCCCCTCTCCCTGCCCCATCAGATCCACAATACAGGGATCCACACCACACATGATGCCTGCCTTGGCCAGTCTGGGATCCATGGCACATGCAGAGCCTCCCCTCTTCTCCTTGCTGGTCTAGGATCCATGCTACACATGGCACCTGCCCCTTTTTCCCCTCTATTCATTCAGGATCTATACTACTTGCAGCACCTGTGCTGCGCCACATGGCACCTGCTCCAGCCAGTGCAGGACCCATGTGCCTTGCAACACCCACAGGCAGCCTAGGCAGCACGGGACTGGCTTGAGTAGGTGCTGCATATAGCACAGATCCTGGAGCAGGTCACCACATGCAGCACACATCCTGGGCCTTGTGCAAGGGGCACAACACAACAGACCCTGGGGCAGCACCAGAAGCTAGGCAACGTGGCTCCGTGGGCTCGATCCAGGCCACAGGCCATATCTGACATTAGAACATTCTTTTCCAAAGAGACTGTGGTTCTAAACATGCAAGATAAAAGACATATTTCCAGTCAGAGAAAAAAAGTTAACACACAAAAGTTAAGGAAAAAGTTTTACAAATGAAACTTACATCCAAATTAATTACTGATTCACCATATCTTATATTAAGCACGTTCTAGGGAGTCCAATAAAAAAATCACAGTGTAAAACTATACATCTGGCTATTGTCCAAGGGACAATTCTCATGTCCAGCCATAGATTACATAATAACAAAACCTTCTAGAAACTGAGTCAGACAAAAAAGTAACTCTGAAATAAGTTCCATTTTTTAAAAAGGCAAAGGTCTCAAAAGTGAGAAAGATGGTTTTAGATATCTCCACAACAGACTGTGCCTCTAAGACAAAATTTAACACAGAACCTCCATTGGTAGATCATTCTACAACTGAGCAACCGGAGAGGCTAGTCTTAATGAGTAGAACTGTCCAAACTCAGTTATTCATCTTCAGCATTAGCAGTTCCTTCTGTAATAAAAGTTCTATTCAGTTCCCATCTCAATACTGAAAGTGAAACCAAACAAATTATTTATACATTTTAACAAAATTTAGCTAACAGTCAAAAAAAATTAAAATGTGTGGTATACAAATCACATCCCAATTACACTAGGACTACAAAGAAGAGAAACTAGGAATGTGACAGAAATCATGACTGCTGTTCCAATAGAATAGCATGTATCGCGGACACGGCATTATCATTGCTTCTGCTATAAACAGTGTTTATTTGTATTGCATGCATGAGACCTCTTTTAATGACCTTTTGTCTCTATTCAATGTATAAAGATAAGATGCACCCTAAAACTTAATGAACCCCACCGAATCCAAACCCACCCTACAGAGATCCAGTATCTCTTAGAAAATAACAAGGATTTCCATAGCATTCAAAAATAGAATTAGAAATAATTTACTCATGTTTTGGAACTGTATCTTGTCACTTTTTTTTATTTAAACAGGTAATAAAATTATTCTAAATGTAATTCACAATAATTGTAGCATAAAACAGCACTGTCCAAATGGTCTCCCAGTGTCTCGCAGGGGATTAATTTGCACCCTCAAGCTCCTGCCAGTCTTCAAGCTCACTCCTTCAGCTTTCACTGCCTGCCCCCAATCAAGGGGGCAGGGCAGTGCAATGCAGTGTTGTCTAGGGAGCTGAGGGCAAGCCTAGAGCCATATATGTGGTGCAGTGCACAGTGCAGCAACCCCCCCACTCCCTTCTTAAGTGCATGACATAGTGGTCAGAGGGGCTCCCACCTGGGAGGCCAGATGTACTGGCATGGCATGGGGTGGGGGGGCACAGAACCATGGCTTACCCTGATGCAGCCTGTGGGCATGTGGCCCCTTCATAGCATTTGGCCCAAGGGCAGGTAGAAGTTGAACAGCCCTGGTATAGGACATATTAATAATGTTATTGGAAAGAAACAAAAAAGAAAGCTGGGACTACAAGAAAGAAATGTAGCTGCTTGTAGGTTTTATTCCATATACTCTCTCCACCCCAGAAGGTAAGCTCCTCCTTACATGGGATTATATAGTATGTTTCAGTTTTTTTCGTGAAGACTTAGTCTCTCAATGAAAGCTGACAAACTTACCTTGTGCAATCTTAAGAGAGATCATATAATCAAGGAGGCTCCCATTTCCCATGAGCCTTTTCAGAATATTCCAAGCACTTCTGCATGTGCTGGGATGTGGGGGGGGGGGGGGGGGGGTAAAGGGGGTAGCATGGATCCAAGAGAGCCGCTCTAGTTAAAGCGCTGCAGCACCTTGTGTATCAGTATCTCCGCACTTCAAAATGGCAGCAGGGGTACTTGCACTAAAGCTCATTCAATGAGCTTTACAAGCTTTAGTTAAAGCACCCCAACACCTTTTTGAAACATGGGGATGCTGATACATGAGATGCGGGAGGATGCTGGAGTGCAGTAATTATCACACTTCAGCAGACTCAGTTAATCAAATCTGCTCCAACATGCTATAACACAGCACATCAGAGCAGCCTCTGTGTTTGTGTACAGGCACCCTTTAATAAATATTTTGTCTTTGTTTTTGACACAAACACAGTCCCAACAAATCTGAATTTTTCACATTAATGAAGCTAACACTGAGGACAGTTATTTAAAGAAGTCACCTGTTGACCAACACCAAATCCCATCCAGTTAAGTTCATTCTCACAGGACATGATTTGGAAAGAAAAAAAGAAGAGATTATCCATATGCTGCAACTGCCAAACTAAGGCAAGCAAAATAGCAAAGTAATATTTTACTGAGTTATATTTTTAGGGTGTAGGGTGGGGAAATAAAAGTCTTCTTCCTTTCTGAGGATCACTTTAGTTCTTCTCAACTGCAGCATGAAGCATAGATTACAAGTCCAAACCAAAAAAGTAAGTGATAAACAAGTAAATTATTTGCTTACTTCATTTCAGAAAAAAGAAACATCCAGTCAGAGATCAAATATACTGGGCATAAGAGGGCAGCACTCTTTTTAATGATCTATGAATAGAATTTACTTGAGGGAAAGAAAGCAATATTGATTTTAAGACTATTAATTTGGAACATACTTAAGTGCTCCAATGAGATTTCAATGAATGTATACTTTACTTCAAAGCTCATCTTGCAGATGCAATTGCTATTAATAATGGTACCCTGATGGACAACAAATAACGAACCTAAGTGGTACTAAGAAATGTTTGGCAAGAGATATTAAGCCAAGTTTCTCTCTCAAACCCTGGATGTTTTTTGAAGCCTTAACTGTAGGTGCACTCATTTAGTATCTCACTCCTACTATGTCCCCCTCGTAATTAGAGGTGAACCTATACATCGGTCCCATACGGATTGGCACCAATATAAAGAATACTGACTGTATCAGCAATCAGCTGTTGTTGACTGATGGTACTAATAATAACACTGATAAACGACCCATGCATGCACACAGCCGGAGTGCAACACACAGGCGGGCCAGGAGCACAGCCTGGCAGCGTGGAGACTAGCCAGGTCCAGCTGGCAAGTCCGTTGGGAAAGAAACAGCATGGGAGGGGGAGGGAACACAGATAGAGGCCTCAGTGTTGAGGGACAGAGTGGGGCAGGGCAGACACTGCCCAGGCAGAGTGGGGTGAGGGATGGAGTTGCGAGCCTCATCCAAGGGACACGGTGGGGGGTGGGCAGCTCCCACTGCTGAGCACACCCCAGGACCTGTGCGGGCTGGGACCAGGCCCTGACTGTGCAGCACCTGCCCCAGCCCTGCCCCAACTCCCTCCCTCACCACGGTGGCCTCGATCTGCCACCCCATGCCCTTTCCCTCTCCCCTCAACAAACTTGCAGCCAGACACGGCTCTCCATGCTGCCCAGCTGCATATCGGAATCAGATTAGTATAGGCCCATGTAGCTTGTTAAAAATTGGCCATTGGTATCAGCCCAAAAATCTCTATCAATGCACCCCTACTTGTAATGCAGAAAGGGCCACAAAGCACAAACTTCTGAAAGCTCTGCATCTGCAGTGCTGCAGCCTATTAGGCAGTCTAAGAAGCCTGCTCCCAGAGCTTTTAAAATTGTTAATCCAAGGATCTCACCCACTTCCAGAAGCAGGGGAGATCCTTGGATGACCTGGTGTCCTAGGATTAGGAAGATGCAAAATTCCCCGTTCTCTTCTCAGCCACAAGAGCTGGGCTACTCCTCTAATCTCATTTTTTAATGTTTAGAAAAACCATATTTTCTTATCTCCTGATATAGAGGATTCTAGGTTATTAACTGCACTGGCTTTTCCTTTTCTCCTTTTTTGTTAGCAGCAGTATTATCAGTCAATGCCCAGGGTACAGGCTGTTAACTGTCAGGCTGGTTGCCTAATACCACATATCTCCATTCCCACCAATGCTGGGATTCAATTGAAGAAAACAAACACACACAAAAAAAGGTGCACCCTACGTTTAAACAATGTTGAGCTATAATAGGGTGGCCTTTTATCACTTAATCTTTTACCCCATGCAAAAGCAGGAAAGGTACCTCAAAGACTGTGAGAGGTAAAGTACCTGAGAACAGGAAGTTCAAAAAGTAGGTAGTCTGAGAAAGCAGACTGTAGGATCAAGGAGAAAGACAGATGTAGCAACACAGAAGGTACAGAGTTGTCCTCTCGTCAGCTCAGTTCCTGTTCTGGTTAATTACTTCCCACCTAGTGGGCTACAGCCCTGACCGTGGCCTACTTTAAAAGGGAAAGGACACATTAATCTGTGCCCTTTTGACAAGGAATCTCAAGTGAAGCAGATTCTTAAAAAATAAATAAATCCTTTGCACCTGTTCTTAGGGCCATTTCAGTTATCTGAAACCGTGTGTGTGAAATTCTCAGCAAAAGGTCCAGAATTTTCAGGGTCTGTAATAAAGTCAACTGTGTTGGAGGGGGGAGGGGAAGCATATTCAGAAAGAACACATATAATATAGTCATAACACAGACATATTACATGGTGCACACATGCACGCATACTGGGATATTCCTCCACACATCTCATTCACACACTGATATTTTGGTAAGGCTATTTGAGATTCATGCCCATCAGCTGCTCTCTTGTACGGTGTTGACCCACATCTCAAAAGCAGCCCAACAGATAGCTGGCGGCAGTCTTACTGGCATATTCCCACATTTGGAGCATGCAAGAGGGGCACACTCAGGAACACCCGGTTAAGACTCTGCTGTTCCAATGTAAAAACACCTTCCATGTTGTCACTGTTCAAGTGGCAGCTGCCCAGCCAATTCAGATCCATGATGGACATGAGAGAAATCCATATGAAGTGAACAGAGAATGCCAAAAAGAGGAGGAGGGCAAGGAAGTGTTCCAGGCCAAGAGGGCATGGGAAGTTAGACGGTGGTCTAACTATTCACTATTTTCTATTCACACTTTATTGTTAAATGCTGGGTTCTCCCCAAACTTCTCTTTTTTAAACTGATGCTCTGAATGTTACGAAACTCATTAAAGAGCAAGCAGGATATTAAAAACAAGTATGCCAAAGCTGCATTTCGCTCAAATGAAGTACTGCTCCAAACCATCATCTTGGACTAATGGCATGAAAAAGACCCACAATAAAAATGTTATTAATTGCAGAACTCAGCTAAGATACAAAATCAATCACAGGGCTTGGGGTTCAGCCATCTTCAAAGTAAAGCTATACCTCGGATTAAGTTATTACTCCAAATGTTGGGCACAAAGGTAATAGCCTTGTGGTAAAGATATTTTAATACCTGTGAGAGCATAAATGGTAAATGTGATGGCCGAGTACGAACTTGGAAAAAAAATCCCAATACTGCAGTACATTTTCATGACAAATTGCATAATCTAATATGAAACTAACATATGATCTACTCTTACTAGCAGAGATCCGGGTTTTGCATTTGCCACTGTTGCTGATAGGTTGTCATTGGTAGGTGTTGTTGGGCTTTGGCCCCTTCTTGACTGGTACCTTGCTCCCCAGTAATGTCAGGTTGAGATCTAGATTTGGCACCACCAATGTAGTTTGGTTGCTGCTCCTACTTTCCTGCCATGCCTTAGATGTTTTATTTTTCTTGGGAGACAGTTCCCAATAGGTGGCCCTTGGGATCTCACACCTGGATTTCTTCGTGTGGCTCCAACATCGCCTTTACCCCACCCTTATCACATCCACAGCCAAGGCAGACTCTGTTCTCCACAGGTCCTGCTCTCAGATGATCCAGTCTCATCCGTGCCACACGCCTCCAAGGGTCAGTGATCTTCTGGCCATCAGTCTTCCAAAGGCCATTCTTCATCTATGGACTGTGGCCTTGGCAACTAAACATACCCTAGTCTTGGGTTAACCGTAAACTGATGGGTCCCTAGGATCTTGCCTCCTGGGGCCCTTCATCCTGCTTGGGGCTTCTTGGCTCCCTTCTATTTAATAATTGTACAGGAGGTGCAGCAGCTCCCTGCCGGACCTCTGCCAGCTCTCTTGGGACTGCCTTTGGTTTCCCACCCCTTCCCACCTCAGCCCCATCTGACCTGAAGCTGGGCCCTCTGGGTCCCACCAGCCGGTGCTGCCCATCTCTCTCTCTCTCCCCATACTCCATGGTTTCCCTGGCTCATCTCTCTGGAGAGGCTCCTGGTTGAGCTGGAGTTTCTCCCTGACTGTGCTCCATGGCAATCTGTGACCCTCTACCTACTGCACCACCTGAAAGTGCCAGCAGCCCCTTGGTGCCACCTTCTGCCACATCTCCTGGGTCTCCCCTTAGAGCCCTGACTTCCCAGGGTGGTGTCCCAGTGGACTGCACCTCCCTGGCGTCCCTCTGCTCCCAGCACTTGGATTCCCTGCGTCTCCTGCCAGCATCTCCCTGCAGGTATTCTCTCCATCCATGCTCCCCAACTGAGTCTTCAGCTGCTTTTTAAGCAGGCAGAGTTCCAGCCTGCAAAGGGCATCTTGTGCATGCATGCACATACACACACAGCTGGACCCACATCCTGTTGAGCAAAGGGAGCAGGGGGAGCTCTAATTTTCCATGATAAAAAACCCAAAATCAAATGCCACAATGTATAGGTATTTAGAATGTATGTTATTATAGTACTTGAGACACCGGTAGGCTTCCAAATTGCTTTAAATGTAAATATATATGTATACATGCATCAGCTGAATACCATTACTATATGTATGTAACAACCACAAATTCTCTGATTTTAAGCCCCCCAAAACTGCTTTTTTCCATGATTAAAATGAAACGCCACTACACACACACACACACACTGCGTGCGTGCGTGCAGAGTGGTGTTTCAATTTAATCATGGAAAAAAACAAACAAACACGCAGATGGGGGGGGGTTAAAAAAAAAAAATCAGAGAATTTGTGGTTTTTACCAGAGAATCTGTGATATTTAAACAGACAAAACTAGGAACTCTGCTTATTAGTCAATCAGTCATTTGGAAAATCAGCCAGTAAAAAAAAAAAAAATGGATGTTCAATATTTTTTTTGCCAAAATATCAATTTGTTTAACCTTGCTGAGTACTTCCAGAAATACTCTCACAAGGACTTCAGACAGACAAAAATAACTAAGATTTCCAAAACTATCAAATACAACATAATTCAGGCAGTTGCGGGCTAGCAGAGTGTGTGAAAAAAAATTCATACTATACATATAAGCTCAGAACTTTAGATAATTTACAGGATGTGGTCTCCTTAACTGAAAAAACACCCTTGCTCAGAAAGTACTGTGCATATTTTTGTAAAATAAAAGTAGCAATATATTATTTGTGCAGAAAACACTATTTTGCTTATTACAGGGGTTACGGGAGCATCTTCAGAGAAATTCAGTCTCTGTTGTTATAATATTATAAAGTATCAACTCAGAGATATCCACCAGAAGTGTCTTTAGAGGAGAACAAATTATTCTAAGATATAACTTTTTAACTGCTTTGAGAAGCAATTCTGAAAGATTTCATTTGTATTTTCCTTGACATTTCATATTAATGTAAGATCACTACATTAAAGTTTACAATGAAAATCTGACATGGACATCTCCCTGCAACATAATCGGTCTTTTCTTAACCATTCTTAACTTTTCTTAGTTTTGCATGTTGATACATAAAATACTCACACAGATGCGAAAATTGACTAGCTGACTATACAAGGGAAAAAATGAAGATAAGGATACATAAAATTTCACAAGTATGCAGTAAAATGAAGTAAATAAACATTCTCTTATCTTTAAAACACTTATTACATGGCACCTAGGATCAATGTAACATTAGGAAGTGGTTCCACTTTAAAAAAAACAAAACAAAAAAAAGCCCAACAACCCAACAACAACAAAATCAGAACAAAAGGATATTAATGAACTTCTTGCACAGCCAACAAGAATTACTATGCAGAAGTGAATCTCCAGTTTTTTAGGATGGATTACAATCCAGTTTCCAGCATTACAATCTAGCTTCCAGCATTACAATCCAGCTTCTGGCCAGGTCCCTGAGGCCTGGAGAAGGGCCAATGTGGTGCCCATTTTCAAGAAAGGGAGAAGGGATGAGCCGGGTAACTTCAGGCCAGTCAGTCTTACCTCTATTCCTGGGAAAATGGTAGAGAAAATAATAAAAAAAAAACAAAAAAACCCCACATTTGTGCAGGCCCAGCAGGGGAAACGATGCTGAGGGGAAACCAGCATGGGTTTGTCACAGGTAGATCCTGCCTGACAAACCTCGTAGCCTTCTATGACCAGGTCACACACTGCCTGGATGCAGGAGCCGAGGCCAATGTCATCTTCCTGGACTTTAGGAAGGCCTTCGACACAGCCTCGCACCCTATCCTCATTGGGAAGCTAGCAGACTGTGGAGTGGATGCCTACACGGTCAGGTGGGTGGCCAACTGGCTTAGGGACCGCACCCAGAGAGTGGTGGTGGATGGTTCCTTCTCGGCCTGGAGGGAGGTGGGTAGTGGGGTCTCGCAGGGTTCGATCCTCGGACCGATATTATTCAATATCTTCATCAGCAATTTGGACGAGGGTGTGGAGAGCACCCTCTCCAAGTTCGCTGATGATACCAAGTTATGGAGCAAAGTTAGTACACCGGAGGACAGGGAGCAGATTCAGGCTGACCTGGACAGGTTGGATCAGTGGGTAGAGAGAAATAGGATGCAATTTAATAAAGATAAATGTAAGGTACTCCACCTGGGAAGGAGGAACCCCCAGCACACGTATAGGTTGAGAAGTGTCCTTCTCAGCAGCTCGGAGGGAGAGAGGGATCTTGGAGTCATAACTGACTCCAAGATGAACATAAGCCGGCAGCGTAACGAGGCCATCAACAAGGCTAATCGCACCCTGTCATGCATTAGCAGGTGCACGACTAATAGATTAAAGGAGTGATGCTCCCCCTCTATGCAGCACTGGTCAGGCCGCAGTTGGAGTACTGTGTCCAGTTTTGGGCGCCACACTTCAAGAGGGACGCGAAGAATCTGGAGAGGGCCCAGAGGAGGGCCACTTGCATGATTAGTGGCCTTTGTGATAGACCCTACAGGGGGAGGTTGAGAGAGCTGAATCTCTTCAGCCTTCACAAGAGACAGCTGAGGGGAGATCTTGTGGCTGCCTGTAAATTTATTAGGGGAGGTCAACGGGGAATAGATGACGTGCTGTTAACTAGGGCGCCCCAGGGAGTGACTAGGAATAATGGGTGTAAACTAGTTGAGAGTGGATTTAGGTTAGGTATTAGAAAGAAATTTTTCACAGTAAGAGTGGCCAGGATCTGGAATGGGCTTTCAAAAGAGGTGGTGCTTTCACCTAGCTTGGAGGTCTTCGAGACTAGATAGTCACCTGGCTGGGGTCATCTGACCTCGCTCCTCTTTCCTGAGAGGTGCAGGGGGTCGGACAAGATGATCCATTGTGGTTCCTTCCGACTCTACGATGAATCTATGAATTAAATCTGGCTCTCCCACACTGATCTGGGACAAAGTCCAATAAATCAATTTCACCTAAATCAGTTAGGTCTCGTAGTACAGCCATCCAGGTTTATCTTAAACTGTTTTCAGCTATTTTGAAAGCAATTTATGTGGACTGAACTTCTGTTGTACTACCAATTTGAGCTGGTTTCTGATCACTTTTACTAGTTTGTATGCAATTTCTGCCCCTAGTCATTAAACTAAAATGATAAAACAGCTGTGCATGTATACAAATATGCAGCTGCAGCAAAGGAAAATATAAAGGCTGGATTTGGGTAGATTAAAAGTTTACAGTTCTAATTACTTTTTCTTCTGATACTCTTTTGCTGCTGAAAACAGGTTTGTGTGGCTGCTGATGACAGACGTGGGGAAAAAAAACAAACAAAACCAAAAACAAATGAAAAAACCCAGCACTTTACCAAAAGCGGCAGCACATTAGTTCAACCCAGCTCCACAGCATCTGCATAGATCGTGTGCATCTACAGGGCTTTTTGGAGCTTTTACCTAAAAGCACCAAGAGCCCTGCTTTTATCAGCTATTAGATAAAAGTGCCAAAAGAGCCCCACTGACTCACCCAATCTATACAGACTTGTCGAGTGAGCTGGGTCAAGCTAGCGCAATACTTCTCCTAGGCACGTGCTGGGCTCAGTGTGGGGGCACACCAACTTTGAAGAAAAGCGCCCTTTTGCCCGGGGGGGGGGAGGGAGGGAGCAGGGGTATGTCTGGAAGCAGCCTATGTGCTTACTTGGGTATCTTTGGAGGATGACATGCCAAAAGAAACAGATAAAGTGGGTTTTTTCATGACTGTCCACTGGTCTGACTCCCACAGTCTGTGCTATCAGCGTTGGAAAGGGAGGGAGTGGCGGGTGGATGAGAATATGAAGTTAAATATCCAGGCCAAACTCATAGGAAACGGATCGGTAAACTGGACAGCAAAAACCCTGCATTTTCAAAACCAAAAAATAAATTAAAATAATTAAAATACCACTCATGTTAAAACTTGGTTATGATCAGATAAGCCCAGTAGGATGGGATTAAGATGGACAAAACAAGACAATTATGTTTGATGTGGAAATGAAGTGGAGGCAGGAAAAAGAGAGAATGAAATTCAGAAAGGAGGCAGATATGATCAGGCTAAAAATCCAAGAAAAGGATTGTAGTGGAAGTTTACTGAATGGACTTGAAGGGGAACAGCTTCAGTAAACTACTGCAACTTCTCCCTTTGACCTTGATATAGTTAAAATAGTGACAACTTGGATAAAGATTTTGGTTATTCAGATGGCAAGCAGAAGCCGGATCTTAGAATTGTTCAACAGGAATACGTAAGTACTTATAATTTCATAGTTGTTAGGGGCTGGAAGGGACCTTACAGAGCATTGGGTCCAGCCCCCCTGCACTTGGGCAGGAAAGACTGTTGGGGTCCCCTGATCCCAGCAAGATGAACATCAAGACACTTTTTGAAAATTGCCAGGGTGGGTGACTGTACCACATTGGAGGGAGCCAGTTCCAAACCCTGGACACCTGACTTGTATAGAAGTTGTTCTTTATGTCTAGCCTGAAGCAATCCTCAATCATCTTGTGCCCATTACTTCTTACCTCCCCTGGGGGGCTTTGGAGAACAGATGCTCCCCCCAGGCCCTGATGTACTTCCTTGATATATTTATAGGCTGCCACCAAGTGCCCTCTGAGTCTTCTCTTCTCCAGGCTGAACAGTCCCAAGACTTTCAGCCTCTCCTCGTATGACCGATCTCCTCATATAACCGTGTTAGTAAGGAGTGCTGAATGAAACGAGTAAACCTGGCCTCATAAAACCATATGACAACAGATATTAGCAAATCTATATGGATATACACACACATTTGGACAACCATGTCCTCGAGTTGGTTGATAACTATTAGCCCTCTTGTTAACAGCTTCAAGACTTAACCTCTCCCATTCAGTCTCTGAACAGGGGCTGAGTTGGCGTGGGGACTAAAGTGCACAGTTGACGGCCCAGAGGTAGCAAGTTCGAGGCCATAGCAGAAGCGCTCGTGAAATGGGCTGTCAAATTGCAATGAATCTGCAAATTCTGCTAAATATCTTGTCACAAGGAAACAAAATAGGACAGGAAGTCTTTGAATCTATGATACTGTGGACTGATTTAGCCACACTCAGAGAACAAGTAGAAAATCCAGATAATGAAGGTGGAGAGCAAGGCCACAGTGCTTGGTATGGTACATCTCAAGACTTTTTAAATGGGGGGGCACAAAATATAAAAGGACACAAGAACATGGATGCACAAAGATGGGGTGAAATCTCCTGTTATACTTCCTCTTTGGGCTCTAAATATAATTCCTACATGATTAGGGTGACCATATGTCCCGGGCAAACTGAGATAATCCCAGCTTTTGTAGTTCAGGCCTGGCTGGTTGGTTAAAAGTCCTGGAGCAGAGTCCGGCAGGGTTACAGCAGGGTACACAGGCAGGCAGCTGGGCAGGCACCACTGCTGGACTGGCGTCTGCCTGCCTGGCACACCATACTCCACTTCCCCACCAGACTCCGCTCTAGGACTTCTGACCAACCAGCCGGGACTGGACTATAGAAGTTGGGACTGTCCTGGGATATACAGTCACCTTATCCATGATCCCCACTAAAACAACTTACCTTGCCTATGAGGACACTGAAGCAAGGCTCAACTGTGTCATGCTTCGGCTAACAGCAACTAGTCTGCACAAAACTCATACAGAGGAGAGTGATGAATGGAGTACAGACAAGTCTCATATAGAAGGGATGAGATAAGAAACAAGATGTATAGCTGCTCCTCTGTTTTTAGGCAGTAAACTGAAAACCTTTTCTCCTAGAACTAACCCACAGCAGATCAAAACGAGGCAAAACTAAAATAACTTTCAGCTAAAGAATATTAGGGACATACTGAATTCACGATTGCACAAGTTTTGCCGAAAGCATGAATTTGGGCAGGCTCTGCAAAAACCAGTGCAAGACAAAAACAAAACTGTCCCAGGGGGACAGTCACCGGGGAACAGGAAACCCTCCCCACAGTGGAACTAGGATCGGGGGTAACCCGCCCCTACATGAAAAACCCTGAAATCAGGGGTTACTTACTGATTTCAGACTGCTGGGTGCAGGACGAGCCATGCTGGGAAGAAACACCCACATGGTTTATCAGCCCCGTTTATTTCCAGCTGGAGCCAGCACAGGCAGATTAAGTCATTGACAAACATCACCTAGCTGGAAAGAAGCCGGCACCAAGCAGAGGAGAGAAGAGCGGTGGAGGCAGCTGAGGCTGAAGGAGTTCTCCATACCAGGCACAGGCAGCGCCGGCATGCAGCAGCGGATCCAGCTCCAGGAGGAACAGAGAAGGACCTCGATGAAGGCAAAGACCCAGAGCAGCTTCGAGGGACAAGCCAAGCTTCAGGCACTGGGGCTGTGAGGGAGGAAGGGCTGCTAGCCTAACCCCCTCAGCCTCTTTTTTTCTCTTTTTTTTAAAGTGCCTGTATCCTTTTTTGTTTCGTCTTATCCTTATTTTCTTCCTTTTTTTTTTTTTTTTTGGACAGGGCACCAGCAACACTCCAAGGACATGAAGTGCCCCAAGACTCGACAAGCAGCTGGTGGGCTGCCAACGTGACATCAAGGAGATCTGGGTACCCAGCCAACCCTGGAGTCCAGCAACAAGGAAATCAATCAAAACCCAGGAGATGTGAAGAGTAGGGATCAACAGCACCGGAGGGCAAGCCGCACTAAGATCAAGTGGCTCGTCCTGGAGGCTGGCATATGGAAGAGGTGTAGGGGAAGTGGAGCCCCACGAATATCCATCGGCAAGCGTGACCAATCCTGCGGAGTCATCAACAGAGGAACCCACCATTGATGGTCCAATCAAAGCTGTGGCAGGTGAGTTTTGGGGCTTTCCCTGGGGTGATCGAGGACCCCTCCAGAGGTCACACAAGCCCACACAGTGCCCAACATCAAGCTCATGCACCAAGCAGCACGTGAACAGATATTTGAAACCAGGTGGTCACAAAAACAAAACAAAACAAAAAAAAAAACAACTTACGAACAAGCAGGGAAAAGTTTAGAAAGCCCTTCAGTCTTGGAGCATGTGGGGGAGGGACAGGGCGGGGGCAGGATGAAGGTAGGAGTGGTGGCAGGGTGCAGCTGCTCATACTAGGAAGCAGGTATGCTGCACAAGCAGCTGCACCAGGGTCCTGGGCCAGCTGTGGCAGGCAGCCAGGAGGCTGCACTGGGGTCCATGGAACCTCAGCTTGGTTCGTTGCCGGAAGCAGATGCCCACACACAATGAGCTAGGCTGTGACCCTGGTGTAGCTACTTGTGCAGGATCCCCACTTGGGGATGGCCTGAAACCAAGGTTTAATTACCCCGATTAACCCGTGGGAAACCATTAATCCACACTTAGTAACATGTGGATTAATGGCTTCCCCAGGCTTAATCAGGGTAATCAAGCTGCAGTTTTGGCCCATCTGGCAATCTGCAGGGAGGGACGGAACTGCCAGGGCCCCTCAGCCAATTGGAAGTGTTGGGAAGGCTCCCCCCACCCCCACACCCAATTCACAAAAATGACAGCCAGACCAGGATCTGTGCACAAAATGGGCAAGCTACCTCCTCAAGTTTTGTAGGCCCCTAAAGATGATTGCTTTGGTTCCAAAAGTTATAAAGCAAAATAAGGAGGGGATTCTTAATTCAAGGAAACGTGTGCAATTTTTTTCAAGTTTTTTTTTTTAATTTTCCGTATTCCAAGCCAAATTTGCCAAATCAAATTCCAAATCTATGAGTCAGTTCAGAACCATAAGTGGCCCTACTACCGGCAAACATCCTCCACCCTCATCTGGGGCTTCAGATATTTCCAAATCCTTTGGCATGCATCCTACTTGCAGGCCCAAGCCCAAAGGCTTGAGGTTTGGCTGTCCCCAAGTTTTGCTTGCCCTCAGGCATATGGCCACAGGAACAAGCTAGGGAGGAGTCTCTCCTTTCCATAAAGTGGGCATAAAGCTAAGACCTTCCCACTCCAGCATCTAAGTGGGAAGTTTACTATACATTACCTTGGCACAGGGATGGGTAAAATACAGCCTGCAGGCCACTTAGAAAATTAAAATTTATCTGTCCTTCATTCCTGTCAAAGAACAGCAAGTGGCTGAAGTGCAGGGTGGGGGAGGGGCCACTTTTCCCTCACGCTAAGCACCAGATTGTAACCCACTCCTGCGCCAGCTCCAGGCTCGCAGCGGGGGCGGGTTACTAACTGGTGCTGAGTACAGGGGAAAAGCAGCCCCTCACCTGCCCCATGGCTGGCACCCCACACTGCAGCCATTTGCAGCCCCATGGGGCTCCTTGTGCCTGCTCAGGACAGCCCCATGTGGGCTGCGAGCAGCTGAAGCAGGGAGCGCAGGCCACAGGGCGGGCAAGGGGCCACCTTTTCCCAGCTCTCAGCACCAGCTCCTTCCCTGCCGCTGAGCAGGAAGTCAGGGCTGCACACCGCCCCCCACCTATACCATGGGGCTGGGGGGCACTGGGATTGAGCAGGTGTGGGAGCAGGGCCCACACCCATGTCCCAGGGCCAGCTGGGGTATAGGGTCCCGGCCAGCAGGGGCTCTCTGGAGCCAGGCCAGCTCCCCCCTTACCCTGCTGATGCAGCTCAGCTCCACAGACCCCTGCCAGCCTGCGCCCTGCTCTGGGCCCCACCAGTGCTGGCCCTGGGACACTAGTCCCAAGACATTGGGACATTGGTCACAAGACAGTGACCAGGGGACGGAGCACCTGTCAAGCAGCAGGGCTACCCATGCGGCCCTTGACAGCTTGCCACAACTTGGTAAGCAGCCTTCTGCCCAAAATAATTGCCCGCCCCTGCCTTGGTAGGTACTAGCCCCAAGCCAGGAGAGCGATCTTCCCCAGGCACAACTAGGAAGAATGCCTCAGTGGTCACAGTGTTTCCCTTGCCAGGCAAGCATAGGACTATGCTTGATCTGAGCCAGCAAGAGGCTAAGAAGCAATTTTTTTCACACATACAATTTGTACTGAGAGCATCATTGTCATAAAATAGTTAAATAAATGTAAAGGGGTGAACAAAACCATGACCACCCAGCCCAAGGCACCAAGGGCAAGACTGTATTGCAGCCTTCCTACTTTTTATGCCACTTATGTTTTCTTGGCCCTGCCTTAGCTGGGATTGGTAAATCACTGTGTTATCTAGGGCCAACATGAAATCACACACCCTCACTAGCTACAATGGAAAATAAGTACTCTCCTTCACACAGCTACCATATCTGCATTCCTATGGCAGGGAGAATGGTGTGGAGAGCCTTGAACTTGTTTTCCATGGATTAACTTGCATCAGACATCAACCCTGATCTCTCTTCATATAATAGGATACAAGGAAGAAAGAGGGACTAATGCTTTTGTCCACTCTTCACTTTACAGTTTTCCTAAAAATTATGAAGTCAATGCATTTCTCATCTGAATAAAGACAAGTAAAACTATGGTAATAGTAAAACTATGGTAATTCTACGGTAAAACAACAGTTACCAACTGAAACACTTGAAATGTAAACTTCTATGAAGAGATGACTTTTTTTCCCCCTGTAATGATGGCTTTTGCAACACTGCAATACAATAAAGAACATAGAAATGGCTATCCTTTATATCAAATACTGTGTTACTTGCAAGAAAAAGTATAATGCAAGAAATCTGCCCTGGGCTTGTTTCTCTATTATAATGCTAAAATATCCTACAAGGAGACATTAGTCATAACTGGTTACTATTTCCTGCTCTGACAGCCTATTAGGAAGTGCAGTGTTTACCAAGGAAAAAAGCAATGCCCTTCACTGCCAATTCCTATTTGCAATAACCTTGCTTTCCTTCTTACAACACCCAAAGAGTGCAAAGGAGGGCATATGTTACTAACATTCTTTAAACGCATATATTGACACTATCTGTGCTTCACTTATGTGATAAAGGTTAATTCTAAATGGACTACCTCCTGAGATACAGACTAGAAATAACTCTGGAAGTTTGACCAATAAAAATAAAATTCTTGTTCATTCAATATATGGGTTAGTCAAAATGAAAACAAAACAAAATGGCACAATGGGACTGTTAAGAGCATAAGTCAACAAGCAATAAAGAGATGAAAATCATGCTTAATAATCACTTTGCTTAGCAATGTTCTAAATAAGGGAAAAATATGATTTGAAAATTATAGCTGATACAGCACAGCTCTTTTCATACAGAAATTTTGTTTTCATTCTATGCATGTTGTTTCCTTAAACTATTTAATGTGTTTTGGCATCACAGAACAAAACTGCTCTCATTATATTTGACATTTACTACAGACAGCAACCAGGAAACCACACCTTAAACTATGTAACCATCTGCAGCAGATAGTGCAGGTATTCAAATAAGCAAGCTTATTTGCAAGCTAGCTAATTTTAAATGTGCAGTTTTTAAAATGAATATTTGAAGAAATCCTTATTTTCTCAGCAGATTTTCCATGTAAATTTGACATTATCCACAGAAAAACATAAATCTGTCTGCAATGTATCACAGTTGTAGCAATTGGTTACTTTCTTTTAGCAGGGTTTAAGCTTTATATTGTCTACATTTTACAATTAGATCTTTTTAAAAACAGAGCACTATCAGCTTGAAACCCAGTCAGGCTTTTTTTGTTTGTCTGTTTTTTCACAAACAATTTAAGAGTAGTTGCAGGTATTACTTAGATACTGCCTGTTTACCTTTTGTTATCACCACTGTCACCCTCCTTCTACAAATGTCACAGTAATCTCTAGTTACAAATGCCTGGAGGTCATTTATAACAGTTCAAGTAACCAAACAAGAAAGGAACCAAAACCATTGCACTGCCTGTTTCAATCTCAAACAAAACTAAGAGAGCAATAACCACGCTAAGTGAAATCTGGGAAACTGCAAAAAGGTCTTGGATTATAAATTTAAAAACAAAACAGAGGCCATATACTACATATGTCCCTTCTGAACTTGAAAGCAGAGCTTGAAGGTTCTGTAAGACTGGAAGAGCGTGTGCTTCAAAAACCCCTAGTTAACATTAGGATAAGAGGTAATGGCCACAGTCCAAGGAGCAGCTTTGCGAGTAGTGGGTCAAATACATTGAAAGCGTGTTTTACTTTCATATCACACTAGGGAGTGAGGATGATGGACTCTTTGAGTTAACAGTATGGAAAAGGAAAAAGGGAAGGCATCCTAAAATCCAAGCCCTATGAACCAATGGTTTCCAAAAAGGCTGCTTCACTGAAACTGAAAGCAGCAGTACTGGCCATGCAATTGGGACTGAGGCACAAGGAAGAATGGAGTAATGGACATCTACTTCTATAGTGACAAGGAGATTTTGAGACTAGAAGGAAAGGAAGAAGTGGAAGAAAAGCTCCTGTCCCTTCAGCATCCCCACCTTCCACTCTGGTTTCCCAAAGGAGTTCAGATTGAAAAAAATAAAATAAAATAAAATAAATCTACCAACCAAAAGCCGATACTGAATATGAACCACCCAAATAGAATGCTGCACAACAGTTTAATAGACTCCAGTTGCTAGGGAAAGGACACATAATACTATTCTTTATTTTTTTAAACAGGATACAGCCCTTGCACAGAAAGGATTATACTACATCCACGTTAGTGGGTGCATGTACACGTGCCCCTATGGCACCATTGTTACTGCACTGTGATGTAGTGCTTCCTTCTGGAAGTACTACATGAAGGCACAGTAACAGCCAGTACTGTGCTGTGCACACGGTACATGGCTACTTTTAGCTGCTACACCTCCATAGCAAGGTGCTGTACTGAAGGAGTGTGTTGCTACAGCAACATAGCATCACATGTAGACACACCCACTATGTAGTTCTTACTTCATATGTTGACCACATGTTGACAAGCCAGTATCTCTCTCATTACTATTTGTTCAGTGCCATTCTGATTAGTTGTTCACAGCAGATTTTGGAGGATTAATTTCCTCCTCTGCTCCAAATCTTCATTCTAGTTTTTGTCTCTTCACACATTAAAATTTGTTTGAATGTTCACATTGTGACTCACCAAGTTTCCTATGTCTACTCAACTTAAGCGTACTTTGTTTTTACCTACTCATGGTCTGATACTTCTCTTCCTTCCCCAATGTCCAAATGTCTTTATTAAATTTATACCCCACCCTATCCATATGACAGAATAAATAAGAATAAATTTAAATTTTAACACCTTGATGTAAAGCTATTTTTCTTCACTAAGAAGAGGAATAAGTATAAAAATAATTTATTAGGAGTTAAGATGAGAAATAAGAGCTACAGAAGTTATTCTTTTTCAATGTATTTAGGTAGTCTGGGGACCATTACATTTTAAGCATTTTCAATGCTTTCTGGAGATTCAGAATTTTCTGTATGGTCTAAAGAGGGAAAAGACATGATAGAAAAATGCCACCATACACAGAGACATAAGTGAAAGTCAAATGATTAAGGAAACCTGCATATAATATAATTTCTTTCATCATCAAGAACAAGAGGTTGCTGAGGAAAAGATCAAAGAATAAACCACTGTTACAATACCATTACAATAGCAGGACTCAGAAGTTTCTCCCTCACATCAAACTACTTCAGTGCTTCAGATGTGCATATGTAATATTTTAGGACTTGTTTTTTAAGATTATAACTTTTTTTTTTTTTTTTTTTTTTTTTTTTTTAAAGCTTCCTGACTTCTTGTGCTATCTGCTGAGGAAATAAAACCTTTCAGTCCTACTTTGACATTATCAAAATGGAAGCTGAGTAAACAGTATAATGCTTTCATTACTGTCATCTCCCTTTTCCCAGAATGTACTGAAAGAACAAGTCATCTTCCCCATTTCTTCATTAACACCCTTCATTCAAAATTCAGTGTTTCCTCCCTCCTATTTCCACCAGTATTTCATATTCAAATAATATGTGGTGGATACACTTACATACACGCACACAGATGCATGGTAATATTTAAGAAAAGGAGGTAGGAAAGAAGCATATATAATTTGATGTAATGTGTGCCTAAAGTCATTGAAATCTGATGGGGGTAAAAATACAGTTGACATATTTTATAGTCTAAAAAAATAAGGATTTGGAGTCCTACTACGAACCCATATTGATGATGGTTTATCAAAATGCTGAAAAATGGCTTCATTTTTTCTGAACCACTAAAGGCTTTATTCCTCAGGTCAAATATTCTGAAAACAGTGATGCTCATACACTTCATAAACCTAGTCTGCTATTACAGATAGGAGAGAAGGAAGTAAAAGGGAGGGAGAGATAAAAAAAACCCACAAAACCTCAGGCTGTTATCCCCACATGCTTGTTACTGAAAGCTTAAAAAGCTACACAGATGTGTCAAGGGAGTTTAAGTCTCTCTCCACTAACACTCTTGGTTAACAGTCTAAAAATAATTTTTGTTTCTATAGCATTTTGACTTATTTTATTCTAATTTATGCAAGGCTTGAATAATTCAGCTAGATAATCTACTAGCTAGACACAAACACAAAATACTCCAGTGAGAAGCCTGCCTCCCACTCACCACAAGAGTGAGGGGGAGGGAAACAGTGCTAAGATTCCACGCAGGATATTAGCTGCGCAGGGCTCCAGCTCTCACTTCTATTGCCTAGCGGATGCTTGGTTAATTTTAAATTCCTGCCACCATCTCCCACAGGCAAGGGTCCAGAAATATAGTAACAGAGCACAAATAGTGAAGTGGGTAAAGCAGATAAAGGGAAAGAAAACTGCATACTCCAAAAATCAAAACAAAGTGTATGCCACAACCAAATTCACAAACTGCATGCACTACTTGACACATTAGAAACAAAAACCACAAAGGAAAAAAATGTTTAGTCTTCTTAAAAGGGAAGACTGTACTTTTTCCTGAGCTTTCACATGTTAAACACTTGGCCCATAAAGCCAAACCCAAACATCAAGTTGCATGGCTAAACATCTGCCTGACCACTGCCACTGAAGCTAGGGAGTATGTACATGTTTAACACTGGAAGGATTGCATCATTAGTTTTTCTTTTCCCTGCATCTTTCCCATACGTGAAAAATTTTGGCCAAGAGAACAAGAGGATTTTAAAAACGCAGCTCTCATCCATCTCTATACTTCCTTCTAGTGAGCCTGCTATCAATCATTACTTAAATCAAGTGTGGCAAACCTGGGGCACGAGTGCCATAAGTGGCATGGTCAACCTCTGTGTGTGGCCTGCAGCAGACCAGCGTGAGGACAAGCACCACAGCAGGAGATCGGGCAGGGAGCAGAATGCAGAGCAGCAGATTGGGCAGAGAAGAGAATCAGAGGGGCATTCAGAGAGCGTGGGGGGCTAATTTTGTGGCACGTGCCAAAAAGGTAAAGCCCAAGGGTAGGAGAAGAAGCAGATGGCAAAGAGCAGGGCACAGCAGGGTCCTGCCTCTGCTACTCTCACCTAGCACCAGCCTCCACATCCCCCAAACAGGAGTAGGTTACACTGGCTGTCTTCTGCAGGAACTGTTGCCTCTTTCAGGGACCTAATGACCCACGCCCAAGCTCCCTAACCTGCCCTGCAGAGAAGTCCCTGCCTTGTTCTCAGAGGTGCCTGGCCCACTACTATGCAATTCCTCCTGTGATGATACTACCTTGTCACCCCCACAAAATCCTTTTGAGGGTGTCACAGGGAGCAAAAAAGTTATCACTGTGAGACATTTCTTTTAATGGTGTGCCACAAAACTCCAAAAAATAATGGAGGGGCACCTCACATCTGAAAAGGTTGAGAACCACTGGGATAGCGAGCACAGAGATATAGAACACTATGAAAGTGACTGCTTTTATGCCAACGTATAAGAAAGCAAGAATGCTGCAACTCAGTCCTGATAGAGCAGGCTGAAGGAGGGAAGAATTAGGCAGTTTTTTTTGTCATTCTTAAATCTATTTTGCCTTCCTAAATCTTGCCCTATTTTTATGTTCTCCTTTCTTCTTCTTTCAGAGCAAGTTTAGTACTAAGTATACAAACCCAAGGGTCATGCTAGAAAACATCAGAACTTTCTAATGCTGGGGTGGGCAATTATTTCGGGTGGAAGGCCGCTTACTCAGTTTGGGCAGGCGAGCCCCGCCCCTCGACAGGTGCCCCACCCCCTGGTCACCATCTTGGGACCAACATCCCAATGTCTTGGGACCACTGTCCCAGGGCCAGCACCGGTGGGGCCCAAAGAGAGGCACAGGCTGGCAAGGGTCTGTGCAGCCAGGCTGGGCTGCACCAGCAGGGAGGGAGGGGAGGGGGTGGGGAGCTGGCCCAGCTCCATAGAGCTCCTGCCAGCTGGACCCTGCACTCCTGCCACCCTGCTCTGGGCCCCACCGGCACTGGTCCCGGGGCACTGGTGCGGGCCCCATGCTCCCGCTGGCTCCCCGCCTGCTCACACCCAGTGCCTCCCAGTCCCGCAGGACAGGCAGGAGGCAGTGCTCAGCTCCAACCCCCTGCTCGCCAGCAGGGAAGAAGCTGGTGCTGAGCATGGAGAAAAGTGGCCCCTTGCCCACCCCATGGCTGGCGCTCCCTGCTGCAGCTGCTCATAGCCCATATGGCGCTGTCTGGATCAGGCACAGGTAGCCTCACGCAGGTTGTGAGCGGCTACAGCGCGGGGCGCTGGTTCATGGGGCGGGCAAGGGGCCACTTCTCCCTGTGCTCAGCATCAGCTTGTAACCTGCCCCACTGCCAGCCTGGCAGTGGGGCCAGGTTACAAGGTGGTGCTGAGTACAGTGGGGTGGGGAGAGCTGCCCCTCCCCACTCCATGCCCGGGACCCCGCACTGCAGCCGCTCACAGCCGGCCTGGGGCTGCCTGTGCCTGCTCCGGACAGCCCCATGCAGGCTGCGAGTGCCTGCAGCGTGGGGCACTGGACCTGGGTGGGGAGGGGCTGCTTCCCCGCCCCCACACTCCTTCCCTGCCAGGGGTGCCCCCCCACACTTACCTGAGCTTCCCGCACTGGGGCAGCCACTTGCTCCCAGCCCAGAAACCCCGGCTGGGGCTTCCGGCTGGGGTGTGGGGCCAAGTGGGCCCCCGCTGTTGTGGGAGCCTGCTGGGCTTCCCCTGGGTCCTACTGCCTTTGGTTCCTGCTATTTTTGACAGGGACCAAGGGCAGAGAAATATTAATTTTCTACATTTTTTTAGGGGCCCCACAGGCCGGATAGAAAGGCCTTGCAGGCTGTATTTTGCCCACCCCTGTTCCAATGCCTGAATTATGCTATTGTAGCAAGGTCCCCTAATGCCCTGCTACTTAGAGAACAGGAGGGCAGCATCAGAGGGCTGCAATATGGTGTAGGCAGCTGAGCAAGGGCCAGCTGCAGAAAAGCAAGAAGCACTAGGGAAGATGCATAGAAGAGCTGCAGACATCTGAGGCAAGATGCCATGCAGTAAGATACAGAGGAAGTGCTTTGAGAAGTCCTTCATCTGCTTCTCAGCTACGCACAACTGGGTACATGGCACTAAAGCACAGCAGGAGTAAGGGGCTAAACAGAAACTCCTGGGTCAGTCAGAGGCCAGGTGACTGGAAAGGAGTGGAGCACTCCTATCACTCCTATACTTAAGCCTAGCTCTAAAGTCAGCTGGGCCCTGAGCTAGAGAAGGAAGAGCTCCTGAAAGTCCAGACTGCTACGGCAAGGGATCCAGTCATCCAGGTATTCAGGGAAGCTGGAGGGAGCCAGCAAGGAGAGAACTGGAAGCTGTTGGACCTGGTGACTCAGAAGACTGGAGGTTTGGATGTGGCTGGTGGGAGGGTTTGGAGCCACAGGGGGGGGTCCCCTGAGGGAGTTATTTCATGTCATGAGAGGCTGAAGCCAAGATAGAGCCCTGCAAGGTTTGGGGACTCAGTGGGCTGCATGGGCCAGGGGCCCAGTATGTTAAGAACAAAAAAAAAGGGAAAAAAAAAAAACTTTATACTTAAAATAGTAGCCTCCATATAATCACCCCATCAAGCACCATTCCAACAAACTATAGGATAACTGCATTCTACAGGTCAGAAATTCAGAATAATCAATAACATACTTTCTTACCCGTCAAAAAAAATAACCTAGTTCCATGCTATAGAGTCTAATTACCCACAACCTCAAAAATCATTCTTCCTGTGATATGACCAGAAGTATTCCAAAATGGATATATTTTTCTCTAAACACCAAACTAGAAATGCTAGACCTAAAACCTAAATCACCACCAGCTTATCTGTCATTGCTGCTTTCACTTCTGTTTGCAGACTACACACACAGTGAGAACTGTGTATACATTTTTTCTACTTGTGCCCCCCCCCCCGCAACTTTCACAACAATGCAAATTTAGTTCCTGTATGTTATATCCTGTACTTGGAGCATTCTTCACATGGGGGTTGGGATACAAATTTACACTGTTTTATATAATCTACATACAAGTCCTCAAAGAAAATGTACCTATAATTCCAATAAATGTAAGTCATGTCGATCTACATCCAAATATTTTCTGAAATCCAGTCATGTTTTCAGCTACTCTTCTACCTTTTGAGAAATTTAAAAGATTAAATTACTGTAGGAGACAACTGTGGTTAACATTTAATGGAGGAAAGCTATTTGTCTATTTCAGCTGTTTAAGAGGTATAATTCCACAAGGATTTTCAGACCTAGATCTCAGATCCCTAAACAAGATAAACAGAAATTGGCTGCTTTTTCGGACATTAGAGCTTCCAACCCAGGCAGCAACCTTCATTTATCTTATCCCATCTACTGTCCTTCCCCACACATCTGGGAACATCCAGGCCAGAGGTTCCCATACTGTGGTACGTGTACCCCTGGGGGAACACAAGAAATCTCTGAGGGGTACACAGGAGAAATTGTGTAATGATAGACTTCATTTACATTATAATGATAATTGATATTTAATGGGTTAAAATATAAAACGTATGCTGTAGAGGTACATGGGCAGTTGGTAAATCTGAAAGAGGGTACTCAACAAGAAAGAGTTTGGGAACCTCTGATCTAGGCAATGCTGGAAGGCGGGGAGCGGGGGAAGAGAAGGGAAAGACAGTGAAAGAACGAAGGCTTCCAGAGGCACAAAATGGCCTTCCCCTAAGACCCTGGGATTTTGTGACAAGCCAATGGCTGTGTTCCGAGTGTATAGCTTTCAAGCCAACTCTTGGCAATCTCATGATAGGCTCCCAAAAATGAGGTACCTGAAGAGGGGCCTGGAAGCATTGCTCATTATCTCAGTACTGTTCTGGGTATTACACTGAGTATCAGACATCCCTGAACCTCGGGACTGATACATCCCTGAACCTGGGGAAATATTTGTTAGTCTGTTTCAGATGTTATTTTGCTACATAGACAGGGCTTGAAGCAACTGAGCCTCCTTCCTTCTTAAGAACTTAGGAAACCAACAACTTCCTGAAAATAAGTGATGCAGGTGTCAGAACACCACTGGTAAGGACCACAGCATTGAAAGAAGGGGAAATGGTGATGAAGTACAGCACCAAAAACTTCACAAAGAAGTTCACAAAGTGCTCAACTGAATACCAACCCAAAAAAACAAGAGCCAAGATTACTGAAAACTTTTGTGCTAACTGCAATATAAGGTGTCCAACAATTAAAACTCTGCCTTCATGAGAAGACAGAGGCTTAAGAAAGATAACCACATAATCCCTGTACTAAAGCCTGTAGGCATTACTGATTTTTTTTTTTTAGTTTAGAAGTTAACACATTTAGCAGTGAATAACTAACCCCCCTCCCCCCAAGCCCTTTATACCCCCAAGCGATAATCCTGGTACTGATGACATCTTTAGAAGTAAATAAAAAACCCCAGTTTGGGACAGGTAATATTAATCAATCAATATTTGATCTCAGCACTTCGCAAAATTTAGTGAGATTATGAACCACTTCAAAATTCCCTCCGTCCAAAAGCAAATGCTAGTATCTGCTTCAAATGAGTAATTTGACTTAAAACGGACAACTCTGAGAATTTATATTTCCTTTCTGGTTGGTTCTAGTAGTTAAATTCCACATGTGTTGTTTGCAACAGCTCCCTAAGGAGTTGTCTAACATTCCAAGAGAACCAGAGCGCACAGCACTCAAGTCACAGATCCTCCTCCTCCAAAACTTCTGTGTCGACAGAGGCTCCAAGGTAGATTAGCGCATAGTGCTTTTCAAGCAGTAGGTGGGATTCCTACTTGTGCTGAAGGAATTACTAGTGTTGGAGGTAAGAAGAAAGGAACTGAGTTCTGAAATGAGCAGCTTGAAGGCACTGGAAATCAGGCCCAGCATCAAGACCATCCATTTAAAACATCTTTTACTTATTTGTTTATTAACATGAGTAGGGACCTACCAAATTTGCTATTTCCACAGAATACATGAAACTGGTAGGTCCCTGCAAAAAATGCAAAATTGGCAGCAAGTTGGGGGGGGGGGGGGGGGGGGGGGGGAGAAGAACACTGGAAAAACAAAAGGGCAGGAAGCCCTGGCATCCTGAAGCATAGGGGAAGGAGGGGGTAGAATCTGCATGGTGGAAAACAGCACCCAGCACCCCCCACCCCATGCCTGCAACCAAGAGGCCCCAGAAGTCCTGTCCCCACACCTGTGAGGCATCTGTCAATCTCTGAGCAGGGGCAGGACTTCTAGGCCCCCTGCAGTCAATTGGGGGGGGCAGGGGAGGGGAGCTGGCATGTGGCTTGCTGCACTCTGCTGGTCACCATTTTTGCAGCAGTGTGCTTGGATCACAAAATCGGGGGGGGGGGGGGGGGGGGGGGCAGGGGGAAGGAAGCCACCCCAAATTCAATAGGTTCCTACATAAAAGAGTAAGCTAGGGTTGTCAGATATAGAGACCACAGGCCAGATACAGCCTCCAGAGGTGAGTTGTCTGGTCCACCGGGCTTTTTGTGGGTTGGACAACCCACCTCTGAAGGCTAGATTCATTGCTGCACCAGCTGGAGCTCCTGCAGTAGTAGTGTTAATCCCTGTGGCTGCTGGAACCACTGTTTCAGCATGGCTTCAAAACCCATGGGAAGTAAGGCCACTAACCCACAACCAAAACAGGGGTTTTTAGTTGGCAGCAGGGGAAAAGAGTGGGACAGGAACCAGAAGCATTAACTATGTGTTCTAGAGCCACGCTGAAACAGTAGCTCTAGCAGCCATAGTGCTTAGCACCACCGACACTGCTCATGGGAAGCCCTGTGGTCCAGATTCGGCTCACAGGGTCAAATGAGTTTGACACCCATGATCTGAGGTAACTGAAAGGAATGAGAGAGAAAGTTCAGTTTATTTTTGTTTATTTTACGTATGATGCAATTTGCCTGTAGCTAACAGTGCTGTTTCCAACTTATGGGCATCTTGTTACAGTAACAAGAACTAGATCTGTGCAATTAAGCAACCACAAAAGATGAGTCCAAGGACATGCACACTACCCAATTTTAATGGCATTTTTTCACTTTTTAAAGATGCATGTTTTGGAACAACCTCTCTCTCAGAAGCTGAACTTCCTTGGTGGCGACTATTTTTAAAAACAAATTAAGTTTCCATCATGTTTTCCTTCCTATCACAGAGAGCATAAGGGCCAGACTTTACCTGACCCTTGTGTAGTTGTACAGAGGCAGCACAACAACACAAGGCATTCCTTATCCCCCTGCCATACAGAGGTTGAGCATGAGTGGGTTGTTGTTTTATTTTGTTAGTGCCTCCTGGGGCACAGACCATGCCCGAGACAGGAGGGAAGACTCAGGCTATCACATTCACTGCCCAACTAAGGTGCTAAGTATTCAGGCAACTCTGGAGGCAGCAGATTTTCCAGGTCAGTACAGAGACAAAGACAACTCATTCTTAAAGGGAATAATGAATTGTCACAATTTGTTCCTAAATGCAATGGCAGATTATTCTCTGCAAATTAGCTACAGATTGCAAATGCCTGATCTACTTTAGAAATAAAGCTATGTTAGGGAAGCCGGTTACTTGAGGACCCTCAACATAATGAAGTATAGTTCAACTGGCCTAGAGTATATCTAACTTTGTTCTAACTTTTTTTCTTACTTCTGCAAAAGCCTTGATGTATTGCACATCTTCAAATTGTGAAGGTCAATTCAGTGCTGAAACACTATTCCTCCTCTATACTATCCTTCAGGCACAAAAACAGAATTACAAGAAGTTAAACATGGAGAAAGTGTCAACACATCATTAACAATATAAAATATGTAAGTTTTACAGGTAACAACTGAGCAAGAACAATAGGAACACAGAGCCATAATATCCTAAAAATATTACTTGCACAAAACAAATAACTGCTATTTAATTCCAATACTAATAATTAAGATGCAATTTTTCATTTGACTCCTGTTTCAGATAAGAAGAGAATGAGATTAAAGTCCTGTTCAGGTCAGAGTTCAATATGACATACTGAAGGCATTCCTATTTGTTGTATAGAACAGGATGAGGAAACGTTAAATAAAAAAAAACAGCTGCATTACCTACTCAAAAGAAGTTACCTGGATCAGATATTTCAGATTAAGTTCTCTGAAGTAAAATAAATTGATTCCCAGTACATGTACATAAGGCGGCAGCTATAAAGTCCAAAGACACCCAATGAAAGGGTTACACATGCATTAAACTATACCAGCAGTTGCATATGTTCTTGCAAATAGCCTAAAAGATACACTGTTAACATAAAGATTAGAAAGATGTTAGTAAGATTCAGCATGAATCACTTGGGACACATTTGTAAAATAAATTGATAAACATTCCACTGGTGGTTGAGTAACTACATTCTGTTGTGCTGAGTGCAATTCCCTACCTGTAGTCAGACTTTCATCTTTGCAAAAACTGCCAGAAAGATCTGCTGTACCTCTGTGTGTGTGGTATTTTCCAGTGAACGTTTTAATCAAGAACATCATCTGTAATCACCTACATTAAATTGCCTGCACAGCAAGCATGTTCCCACATGGATCCAATCTTTTATTTTCAGGTTAATAAAAGTAGTTTTATCTCCCAGTTATTTGGAAAAGTTAAACCAAAACTTCAGTAACCAAACCAGCTATCAAACCCACCAAAAGAAAATCAGGTGATTCCAGAAGTGATGGAAAAAAATCAACACTTGGTGTTCACACAAACTTTTCTCTTTTTCCCCTAGCAAAGAGAAAGCATTAATTATAAAAGAAAAAAGAAAAATATTTCATGAACAGCCCTAGGTAAAATGAAAAGGAAGAAATGTCTTCCTATTATTTCACTTTCAGAGGAAAGCAAGGAAAACTGTACCAAAATGCTGATGTCATAAATGTAAAGAAAAATATTTTCTTAGTAGCCATACCATGAATATAATCAAACTTAGCCAAGAATCTAGAAAGCATTAAATACATTCTCCATGTTTTGGTAGTATTGAGCTGATGTAGCTTTGATGAACCAGGAAAAATGTGGAAGGCAAAAATTTTTGTCCATGATATCTTTTATTGGATCAACTGTATAGCTGGGAAGGACATAGACAAGCTTTCAGGTACCACTGTACCCTTCCTCATGTCTTTTGAGGAAAGTAACCTGATAATCTCACTTATACCCTGTTTTTATTAAATGCATGGAATTTTGCACAAGCCTGTATTCTCTCTGCTATGCATCTTTTATTGGACCAACTGGAGCTATTACTCCAAAAGTCCTTGCCTCTTAAATATAACCTAAACTCAGGAAAAATTAGCACTGTTATTACTTTAAAGTTGAACATCCAACGACTTCCCCCCCACCCCCCATCACCACATTTTATAGCTTTTCCTCCCCAAAAGCTCCTAAAATCAACTCTGTATGAATTAGACTTAGAAACAAGATCCTACAAAGTTCACTTATGTGCCAAAAAAAAACTTAAGTAACTTAAGGCTGAGAATTGGAAGAGAGATCTCTTTACGATTGCTGTGTTAACCATGTTTTATATGCCTCTGACACAGTATTTTGGCACATTGGCAATTAAAAGTAAATAGGTGATCATGCACATGCAGAGAGAGCATAACTCAATTTGGGGGATTGGGAAAGCAGTACATTAAGTGAAAATATTTCAGTAACAAAGGAATATATAATTTTAAAGATTAAACAGTGAAAGTTATGGAGGGTGTGGTACATAAGCTACCCATACCAGAGACAATGTTTTATACTACATAACTAAACTGAACAAAACTGTCAATTAAAAAATATACTGCCATGTATTTTTTAAAACATTAAAAGACACTGCTGATTACCCAAAAGGATCAGCTTCCTGATTACAACTAACACTGTGGCAATGAAATGAATGGAATTCTATGACGTAGCTCTTAGCTGTAAGCAGTAGTGAATTCCACTTTCATCATTAAAGAAGGGCCTTATCATAGCTACCATGGTGACAAAACACTAGTGTAAAACGTTGCAGCCCCAACTATAAGGATCTATTCTCCTGCACATCATTGAAAAAATATGAAGTGTATCATCAGACAACCAAAAGGTCTGAAAAAAAACAAATTTCATCCACAAACACACTGATTTGCAACTACTTTTGTCATGCACTGCTACAGTTCCCCCCCTTAGAAACTAAAGTCATTATTGGGAATGAAGCACTGCTTTGGAAAGTGATCGTTCTTTGTAAAAGGATTACTCTATTTAGGCTTCAATGCTTTTCTGCCAAGCCTAAGCCATATAAGGAAGCTGAAGTTCACTGCCATCTATTTTGTTCCAGTCCTTTCAAGATGTTTATTGCTGCCTGCAAAGGTAAACCTGTAAGCTGTACACCGATCAGATGTTTATTACCGATATACCTGGTGTCTAAGATCAGCTGAAAGTTGTCATTTTTCTACTAAAAAAAAAGCTATCAAACCAGTCTGTCAGACGAACAAAACTTTCACACAAAACACAAAGCTGCCTCGTTATTTAACTGGTGCCTTGTCTACCTCTGACCGCACTCAGACCCAGGTGTAGGTAAGTTCACACAAAAAGGAAAGCTTAAGATGCCTTGCTGCAAAACTCAAAACTGACCCCCTCCCCCACCCAATCCTCAACACCACAAGCAGCCGGCACTGTACACCCTACCTCATCTCATCGCTCAAAACAAACCGCTGTCTGTCAGGTTCACCTCACAAGGGACAACGGCAATTCCCACTGGTTTCTACCAACGCAAACAAGCCACTCCACAGCCTTGGCTTCCCAGACCTTTAAAAAAAAAAGTTCACAGCTTCCTGCTTCCTGGACATCGTCTCTCTCTTCCCTGCTCAAGCAGCGCGGGGACCCCGGTATATCTAACATGTGGCAGCTGCTCCTTGAGCCCCCTTAAACCAGAGCAGGCCGGAGAGCGCATAGAAACTTGGCTCCGTAGCGGTGTGCCGGCTCCCCCACGGCGCACAGCAAGCAGCAGCCACGACACGGACGTAGCGGAGCCCCGGGGACGGCGCCCGCGGGCTTCCCCGAGCAGTGCCGCCGGCAGGCGGGCGGGCGGCCTCCACCTGGGCGCTAGGAGCTGGCGCAAGCCCAGGCTGGAAGTTGGCTCCGGTCCCCAGCCCCGCGCCCCGGCAGGGCCCGGCCGCCATCCGGAGCCGCCTACGCGGAACAAAGGAAGTTGAGCCCCGCGGGCCCCGGCCGCACAAAGGGCGGCATGAGGCGCCGCCGCCCGCCCCACGCGGCTCGCCCGCCCCTCGCCCCGCTCACCTCGGCCCGGGCCCGGCGCCGCTGCCGGGAAGCGCCACTGCCGCCGCCGAGCTTCCCCCACGGGCGAGCGGCCCCGCAGCACCAGCTCCTCCCCCGCGCTAGGCCGGTGCCGCGCCGCGCCGCGCCGCCCAGGCCCCTTATTGTCCTGCCGCCGCCGCCAGGGGCCCGGGGGCCAGCGCAGCCCCGCCCCGCCCCGCCCCGCCCCGTCTGCCCCTCCCTCGCCCGGCGGCGGCGGCGGCGGCGCTGGGAGCGCGGCTCGGGGCGTTCGCTGCCTCCGCCTCGCCGCACACGGCAGCGCCCGCACAGCGCCGCCCAGGCCGGGGGGGGCACTGCAGCAGCGGCGGCGGGAGGTGCCGTCTCGTCTCGCCTCGCCTCGCCTCGCTCCCACTGGCTGCCTGCGAGCGAGTGGCAGCGAGGTCCGCCAGTCCGCGCCCGGCCTGGCCGCCGACAGCCAATGGCTCCGCGCCGAGGGCCGGGCGTAGCCTGGCTGTGACGCGGAAGGAAGCCGGGGCGGTGCTGGGGAAGGGGCCCCGCGGGTTTCTCCCCTTGGGCGCGCGCGGGAGCTGCGGTGGGCGCCGCTCGCAGCCCTGGGCGGCAGGAGCCGAGTGGTTTCGGGGAAGCTGGCCTGGCGCGGGGAGGAGGCGGCGGCGGCTCTCCGGGCCACCAGCACAGGCCCTGCCGTGGGGCCTCTGCCCGGAAACGGCCTGCGAGTTGAGCTGGGCTGGGCTGGGCTGACGGTGCAGCCAGCAGAGACCTGAGGAAAAAGGGCTGGCATCGGGAAGCTTGTCTGCCTTTATTCCAACTACGTAGTTGGCCCAACAAGCCATCATCACCCTAAGGAGTTCTCACTTCTGTTGTGGCAGCCCCAGGGCGACACATAGCAGGTGCACGGGCACCCCTTGAGCATGGCAGGGCACCCTCTACGCTGTCCGCAGTGCCTGCAGGCGGGCACCACTCGCCACCCCGCCGCCCACACCACCGCCGGTGAGTGAGGGTGGTCGCCAAACCTTGGTGCTTGCCATCCTCCCCACCCTGCCAACAGTACCCGCGGCGTCTGCGGGATCTCCCTCGCTTACCACAGCTGCACTCCCGCTGCCACCGTGCCCTCCCAGCCAATGGGGGCATGCACTGCTTGTGGCAGGCAAGGTTCTTTGAGTAGGTGTGATATCTTTTATTAGACCAACTGAGTAGCTGGAAAAAAAAAAGTTTACAAGCTTTCAGGCACAGTCACCCTTCGTCTGACTGTGCCTGAAAGCACATAGGCACATAGGGAGTCTCTGCTGGTCTAAGACTCCAAGGAAATGAGAGAAGCTAAAAGTATGACAGGATGTCAGTGACAATGTACATGGGTGGAAATTAGGAAAACAAAAGGTAGGGAAGGGAAGAGAGGGGAAGAAAAAACAGGAGAAAGCCTGAAAGCTTGCATAGAACTTTTTTCCAACTACTCATTTGGTCTAACAAAAGATATTGCATTTACCCAAATAACCTTACCTGCCTATGTCTTTAGACCAACATGGCTACAACCAAAAACCCAGCTTGCTTCTGTTATAATTTATGGACCATCACTTCTACACTTTCACGAACTCTAATGTATCACCACACACAACTTAACAGGAACCGCAGTTCACGGTCACCTGGCTTCAGAACTCCTCTGCATGTTCGCACTCAACAACATGTTGCACCAACTGTTTGTTACCTTTTCTTTCCTTGAATGCTCCCCCTCCCCCCTGTAATTTAGCTGATTGACTGCTTTTGCCGAATCCTAAAGGAAGTCCTGGAGCCTGCAATTCTGTTGTGCTGCAAAGTGGACAGCACAGGCAACAGCAGGGCAGACTTCTACACGCTGCTCACCTTATGTTCCCTAATTGTGTTCTAGGGGGACCACCTGTAAGGACAGAGGGAGTTCAGTTTTCATGCCCATTTAATCTTTGGCATCTCTGCTGGGACTGCCTTCAACTCTGCCAATAATTTTCTCTTGTCAAAACCTGTTGACTAAGAATGGGACTAAACATCAACTTGTTTTTATAAGCCGCCTAACAGACATCAGGTAGTAATGACTTGTCACTATCAGCCTACATCTGAGTCCAGCAGCCAGCCTAAAGATGAAAAGCTCCCCAAACCATTTCTAACCGTGCGGGCCACCATTTGACTAATGTTTGAAGTGCTGGTGAGGGTAGTTTAGTTTACAATAGCAATGAAATGCAGTTGATCATATTTAAATAAATACACGTTTGTGCCATTCAGAGGTTTTATTAGAATGTTCTCATGTGTGAATGGGAATTGCCCATTTCACTGTCTAATGTCAGACATCTGGACATAGGAACTTGACATGCATGTATATCAGCACTATGCATTAACTTAGTTTAGCTCAACTTATTTCTCCTCTATTTCTCAACTAATCCCCTCTTCTCAATTTAATAAAGCATACATTCCTGACTTAGAGCTACATTTATGGCAAGCTTCAAAATTTAAACACAATCACTGGAACCAGAGTTGGAAAAAAAATCCTAATTTTTCTTCCTTGAAGTACAAAATCACCACTAATCTCTCATGTTCACATAAGCTATTTTCTTCAAATGACTCACATTTGGACAAAGACCAAGTATGAGAACCTTTAGTCCTTAAAGTTAAAAGTGCTTGAAAACAGAGGCATAGAATTAAAGTACTTTCTCATTTATCAATAGAGTCACTACAGTGATGCTACAATAGAATTGCTGAAGTTTCACCTTGCATGAACAACTGAGAGTTCCTTTCTGATAGCAACACTGTATCGCTATAATTAACGTTATTACAAGACTATACTTCTCTCTGGTGACCTACTTATTTTCATGAACAATTTGAGGCACCTACCTGGAGCATGAGCTTATCCTGCCTTTTGTTTATGGTGGGATGGTTGTGTGGCAATGTTTGCTGTAAATTACTTAACACATCTGCTAGTGGAGTGTAGGAGATTCACAGTGGCTGTCATTCCCATGCAAGATCTACTATTATTTCATTTATAGTTTCAGGGTAAGATTTAATTTTACTTGTGGTATGCACCATCCAAACCCAAACAATATAACCACAAATTTTAAAAAAAGTATCTTAGATCAGAGCTCCTCGAGACATTTTATACAGACAAGATTAAACTATTTACACAAATTACAAATATACCAAAAGTTATCCTAGGGATATAAAACGGCTATAAATATCAGAATAGTATTTAGATTACAGCTAAAGCACAGTCCACTGCAAAAATTAACTCCCAGACTTGGTATTCCAGTTACCACATAATTTACATGTTAAATATACAACATACAAACTCTAAAGTAATATAGCAAGATATCTTTAGATGGGGCCATGCACATAATTCTATGGAAGGTTGAAACAAATTCTTTAACTAGGTCTTAGGCAGACAAGGTTCCTTGGGTGAACCTTGTCTGCCTATGTCCTTAGACCAACACGGCTACAACCTACACCCCTGCAACCTGGAAGTTAACTAGGTCTTGATACTAGACACCACACCCAAAGTTTTCTGATTCTATATTTAAATAGCAAGATTAGCAAATATTGCAACAGCAAACTACATAACTGAAAGAAGCTGCCAAAACAGTCACATCTAACATGTATTTTTCTAAATTAAAAAACTCAAATGATTCAGAACAGTATACATATTGCTGCACCATGTAACCATATGTTCTTATTCCTTGTTGCTCTTTTATGCCTACTGTTTGTTACACTCATTTTCTGCATCTTTTCTTAACTTGCATTTGTATTCTAACTAGCATAATGGGCCCCTGATTCTAGCTGGTATTTCTGAATATCACTACAATACAAATACTAAATCGTAATTATGAATTAATATTAATAACTACAATTAAATGGACTAAATTAACTAACAGGTCGTGATGCTTGTTTCCAAGCTGGTTATGGACAGGACAGTAAAGCATCTAGCTCTTACAACTGTCCCTCCCACTGGTGGTACAGTCTTTCTAATCAAACAGTTTAAAAAATGGCGCTTTTAAAAATTATCTTTCTTAGGATTATGACTTAAGTTGCATTCCACTTTTTGACTAAAGTCTGCAAACACCTAACAAATCAAAACATTAAAACCATCAAATTGTACGAGGACAAATTTTAACCAGTTCTGTTCCAGAGAGATAAATCGTACTTTTGAAAGAGCCACCTGGCTACCATGTAGAAAATTGCTGCATTATAGAAGAAACACCCCCTCCATGAATTGCACACCACTGTTTATGACATACCATCCCTCCCTGGATCCTATATGGAAAATCCTCAAGCAGTACTAGAAGGAGACCCTATTTTTAAAGAGTTCTTTCCAGAACCACCTATCCTAGCTTTAAACAAGCACCGAACCTCGCCAACTTCATCACCAGAAGCAAACTTCCTATGACCCAAAACACACCAAATGGATCCAGACCATGCTATGACAAGAAATGTAAGACCTGTCAACACATCTCTACCACCCCCACAGTTCCTATACCCCACAACAGAACCATCAACGTTCCTGGATCTTACATCTGCATCTCCAGAATTGCAATACATCTCATCCAATGCACCGATTACCCTGATGGAAAATATGTTAGAGAAACCAAATAACAACGGTGTACCAGAATAAACACACACCGAAAATCTATCAAAGACAAGAATACCCAGTTACCTGTGGGAGCACCTCTCTCACAAGAAAACCAATCTCTCAGTTGTAATCCTCAAAAGGAATTTACAAACAACTTTTCACAGACGAACCTTTGAACTTCACTTTGTCAGTCTACTGGATACAAAACATAATGGAGTAAATATAGACATTGGATTTATGACACATTATAACCTGCCTAACATCTGACTCCCCAGATTACCTGGTAAAAAGTGGAGAGTTTTTCTCATTCTCTTCCCCCAACTCTGTATCCATTGACTACAGCTACATTCATTTCCTTCCCCCCCCACCATCTGTCTCACCTACTGACCACTTCAATTTACATTTTAACTGACTGACTTTCTTCCATACGTACTGGCCTCTGGCTGCTTTACTACTCCATCCAGGAAGAGCATAGACCATCTACAGATGCTTCCTCAGCCTGACGAAAGGTATTTGTACCCAGAAGTTTGCCAAGAAGAACTTTTTCAACTATTTGAGTTGGTCTAATAAAAGACATCGGATTTACCCAAAGAATCTTGTCTGTCTATGTCCTTAGACCAACACAGCTACAACCTACGCCCTTAAACATGTTCCCTATGCATCCAGAACATTAGTGTGAGTCTAAATTTTTCCCTCTACATACAAAGATGTAACAAACATTGAATACTGTTGCCTATACCATGTATGTGGTAAAATCCTGGGCTTCTTACTGTGTGGTTTATTTTCATAGTTTCATAGTAGCTAGGGTCAGGAGGGACCTGAACAAATCATCTAGCCTGACCCCTTGCCACAGGCAGGAATCAATGCTGGATTCACAAGACCCCAGACAGGTGATCGTCCAACCTCCTCTTGAATTTGCCCAAGGTAGGGGCGAGGACCACTTCCCTGGGAAGTTGGTTCCAGATTTTGGCCACCCTAACTGTAAAATATTGCCTTCTGATCTCTAACCTAAACCTATTCTCCATCAGCTTATTACCATTGTTCCTTGTCACCCCAGGTGGTGCTGGGGAGAAAAGGGGTCTGCCTATTTGCTGTTGATCTCCCCTGATGAGCTTGTAGGCAGCCACCAGGTCCCCCCTCAGCCTCCTCTTGCCGAGGCTGAACAGGTTCAGGTCCTTCAGTCTCTCCTCGTAGGGCCTGTCCTGCTGCCCTCTCACCAAGCGGGTGACCCTCCTCTGAACCCTCTCCAGGCTAGCCACATCACTTTTGAAGTGCTGGCCACATCCCTTTTGAATCTATGTTCATAGATTTCATAGACATTAGGGCTGGAAGGGACCTCGGACTATTCAAAATGAAACGCTGCTTATGTTTGATTACAAAATTAAGCTCTGTAACATTTGCTAAATCATTCATCTGAGTCACCATTGTGTTATGCCAGCCTTTTGCTGGTGTAACTGAGTTTTACATCAACCTACAAATCAGTGTATCAGTGGTGAAAAAGGCTACATAAACATATTGTTAAAACTGATCACAACATATAAACTCATATCTGCTAAATATAAGGGAAAGCTGTACAAACTTACAGTCTTATTTTAACTTCTGGGTGGTGGAGAGAATGAGGAATGAAGCAGTCCCGAACTCATGCTGATAAAACATTTGTCATCACACCAAGCCAGTGATACATTTTCTATGTTTGATTGTGTTACATTATACAAAGCAAAATTAAATACAGAGAACATTTATAAATGATTTTCTGTATAAAAGATTGCTAAGGTTATGCAAGTGCCAATAAAAACCTTTATAATACCACAACATATTTTGTATCTGCTGTGCTCCAGAAATGGTTAAAAATGTTTAGAGTTATTTTTAAACATTTAATTATGACCTTTTGTTTATATTTCTCCACCTTAGTTATCATGGGCCAGATCATGAACTCTGACTAAGAAATATTTGACCAAGCTCAGAGTAGAGGGGAGGAGCATAGGTAATCTTAAAGCACCTTTTCTTTCTCCAGATTTGGGCTGCTCTGTCCTAAATTACTCCACTTGACACTGGTAAAAAGCTATGCTGATAGCAGTTGGGTCAAGAGTTTGTTCTGACAACTCAGACCACTGCATGTATAAAGGTTGACCTGAATATATACCGTGCATTTTTCATGAGGAACAGGGTTGATTTGGGAGCTGTTACAGTGGTTATTTGCCACCCACAGATGCTCATACCTTAAGAGATCCTCTAAGGGCCAGGAAAATTCACATCATGTCAAGAGTTTGATATAAAACTGCTCAGCTGAGGAGCTGTGTGTTAAACAATGCAATTCATAGAAGGAGCTATAAAAGCTTCTAAACAGGATTCACAATAATAGTTTGTAATTTTATATTGATATCAGTGGCCTCTCAAGGCTAGGAGTGAGCACCAAGTGCTGTACAACTGTTGATCTTCCCTCCCAAGGGTAGGGAGGAGGCAGAAGTGTTTCAGTGGTATGTGTATCTCCTTCCTTTAGCAATCCCTTGCAGTCAAGGACAATCATCTTCAACTAATGCCTTATCTATGGGTCCCAAGATGACTGACAAGGTTGATCTGGGATCAACAGATTCTATTGCAACTCAGGCATGCATTTCCATATGGGGAGGGTGGCTTCATGAACACCTCATGCCTTCTGAGGCTGGCAGGGCATGGTGACTGCCCGCAGGCAGCGGCAGCAATGTCAGCAGCAGGGGCGTGTTGGTGGCGAGCAGGATCGCTCACAGGCAGCTGCAGTGATGTCAGTGGCAAGGTCGGGCTGAGTGGGGACTGCCCACAGGCAGCCACAGCAGTGGCGGTGGCAGGGGTGGGGAGCACCAAGCAATGATCAGTGACCGCTTTCAGATGCCACCAGCAGCATCAGCAGTGGGGGGAGTGGAGGGGGTGGCAAGCAACAACTTCCCATAGACGCCACTGGCAGCATTGCCAGCAACCAATCTCAGGGGGGGCATGTGCATGAATGGTGCGTGCCCCTGGCGGCTGGGGGAGCACGGCTGCGTTGGTGGTGGCAGGAGCATGGCGGTGGCGGTGGTGAATATCAAGGGCTATAGGCTGCACAGGAGGGATAGGACAGGGAGGAAAGGTGGGGGTGTGGTGCTCTATGTCAAGGAGAAATACACATCCTCAACAAGTAGCACAGGGTTAGAGGAGGGGCACACTGAAGTGCTCTGGGTTAGAATACAAGGAAGTCAAAGGGAAAGGGACTTAATGGTGGGGTCTACTACAGACCTCCCAACCAAGGGGAAGAGCTAGACCGGGAATTCTTAAGTCAGCTCACGGAGGTAGTTAGGTCAAAGGACGTGGTCATCATGGGTGACCTGAACTTTCCAGACGTCTGCTGGGAAGAGTAGTCAGCCAGGTCTAACCGCTCACGTAGGTTCCTAGCTGAGATACAGAACCTCCATCTAACCAAGGAGGCATACAGCCCCACCAGGGGAGACGCCTTGTTGGACCTGGTCCTGGCCACGAGCGATGACCTGGTGAGGGGTCTGTGGGTGCTCGACCACCCGGGCGACAGCGATCATCGCCTGCTGGAATTCACCATCCAGCGCAAGGTGGCAAAGGCCTGCAGCAAGGCAACAGCCCTGGACTTCAGGAGGGCAGACTTCAATGAGGTAGGGAGAATAGTCAGGGAGGCACTAAGGTCCCAGAGGGGAGAGGAATCAGGTGTCCAAGAAGAGTGGTCGTTCCTTAAGGAGACAATTCTCCAATCCCAAAGGGAGGTAATCCCAACATGGATCAAAGGGGGCAAGAGGGCACAAAAGCCCCCATGGCTCACCAAAAGCATACGGGAACATCTACTAGCTAAAAAGGAGGCGTACACCCAATGGAAGGGAGGGGCCATCACCAGGGAGGACTATACCTCGGTTGCTTGGGGCTGCAGGGGGGCGGTCAGGAAGACTAAGGTGGAGATGGAACTGGGACTAGCTACCCAGATCAAGGACAACAAGAAGTTCTTTTTTAAATACCTAGGGGGTAAAAAGAAAGTACCGGGTAATATGGGGCCTCTGCAAGGCATGCTAGGAAATCTGGTCATCACTCCAGATGACAAAGCTAACCTATTTAACAATTTATTTGACTCCATTTTTCTGAGCAGAGACCAGGTCACCCCACCCCCCACCGGGACCCCTGTAAGCCCCAGGGGAGGCACAGACAGGCCTAGGGTCAGTGAGGAGTGAGTCAGGGAACTTCTGGAGGAACTGGATGTATTTAAATCAGCTGGTCCTGACGATCTCCACCCCAGAGTGCTGAAGGAATTAACAGAGGTCATTGCGGGACCCCTGGCATGGCTTTACGAGCACTCATGGTGCTCTGGTGTGGTGCCAGAGGACTGGAAAAGGGCCAATGTGGTTCCCATTTTCAAAAAAGGGAGGAAAGAGAACCCAAGAAACTATAGACCAGTTAGTCTTACCTCGATACTGGGTAAGCTTTTTGAGAGAATTATCCTGGCGCATGTCCATGAGGGGCCAGAAGGGGAGATTATGCTTAGGGGCAACCAACATGGGTTCATTAGAGGCAGGTCCTGTCAGACCAACCTGGTGGCCTTCTATGACCAGGTCACAAAATCCTTAGATGCAGGTGTAACAGTGGACATAGTCTTCCTGGACTTTAGGAAGGCCTTCGATACTGTCTCTCACCCCATTCTCATTAAAAAACTAGGGGACTGTGGCGTTGACACCTACACAGTCAAATGCGTCACTAACTGGCTGGAGGGCTGCACCTAGAGAGTGGTGGTGGATGGGTCTTATTTGACCTGGAGGGATGTGGGCAGTGGGGTTCGGCAGGGCTCAGTCCTCGGGCCCGCACTGTTCAACATCTTCATCAGGAACTTGGACGAGGGTGTAAAAAGCACCCTGTTCAAATTTGCAGATGACACTAAGATGTCGGGGGAAGTGGGCATGCTAGAAGGGAGAAATAGGCTACAATCAGACCTAGACAGGTTACAGGGGTGGGTGGATGAGAACAAGATGGGTTTCAACACTGACAAGTGCAGGGTACTGCACCTGGGGAGGAAGAACCAGCAGCATACCTACACAGTGGGGCAACTCCCTTCTTGTCAGTGCAGAGGCAGAAAAGGATCTTGGAGTCATTATTAATGCCAAAATGAACATGGGCCAACAGTGTGGGGATGCAGTCAGGAAGGCCAACCGTACCTTGTCATGCATCCACAGATACAACTCAAGCAGGTCCAAGGAGGTGATCCTCCCCCTCTATGCAACACTGGTCAGGCCGCAGTTGGAGTCCTGCGTCCAGTTCTGGGCGCCGCACTTCAGGAGGGATGTGGACAGCATGGAGAGGGTCCAGAGGAGGCCCACTCACATGATCAGGGGGCAGCAGGGCAGGCCCTATGAGGAGAGGCTAATGGACCCGAACCTGTTCTGCCTCCACAAGAGAAGGCTGAGGGGGGATCTAGTGGCCGTTTACAAACTAGTCAGAGGGGTCCAGCAGGCATTGGGGGAGTCCCTGTTCCCCCGAGCACTACCAGGAGTGACAAGAAATAACTGTTGCAAGCTGGCAGAGGGTAGATTTAGGCTAGATATCAGGAGGTGCTACTTCACGGTCAGGGCGGCTAGGATCTGGAACCAACTTCTGAGAGAAGTGGTGCTGGCTCCTATCCTGGGGGTCTTTAAGAAGAGGCTAGATGAACACCTTGTTGGGGTCGTTTGACCCCAGTACTCTTTCCTGCCATGGCAGGGGGTCGGACTTGATGATCTGCTCAGGTCCCTTCCGACCCTACCAACTATGCAACTATGAGACCTGGTGGCAGTAAGCTGGGAGCTCCCGCCAGCGCTGTTGGCAGTTGGAGGCGGGGTGATGAGGGGAGGGTAGTGAGTGCAAGCCAGGGGATGGCGACCAGTCACAGGCACCACCGCCAGTGTTGGCAGTGGCCAGCAGCAATTGTGGACTGCTCGCAAGTGCCGCCAACAGTGTCAGCAGCCCCTTTTTGCAGAGGGTGCACTGCCACACTCAGGGGGTGCACATGCACCTGCGTGCACCATCTATGCGTCGCTCCTGGCATGCACACCCCCTAGCATCACGAATGGGCGGCTCCCAGTTCTTGATTTGGTCCTTGACACACTGTTTCTGATGCTTCTGCTTTTCTGTTGTCGACATAAGATTGTTGATGTCTCTTGTCGAAATAAGGTTTCAAAGTACTGTGATCCTTGCAGCAAACTCTTCCTTCATTTGGGCCAGTCCTGGGTAATCAACATCAACTCATGGGAAACTATGTTGCATTTTTTCAAGTTGGCCTTAGAGGACATCTTTGAAGCTCTCTCTCTTCCCTCCTCTTGAGCATATGCCTTGACTGAACTGGGAGAATAAAACTTGCTTTAGGAGTCTGGAGTCAGACATCTAGATGATGTGGTCTGCCCCAAAAAGTTGATGTCAGATGATCATCCCTTGATGCCTGTGGTGTTTGCTTGCAAGAAGACACTAACACTGGTGCATCTATCTTCCCACTGGATTCAAAGGGTCTTCCACAAGCAGATGGTCTCTTCCAATTACTTGAGATGTCTCCTGTATGTTGTCAACTCCATACAGTAATGTGGGGATCACAACTGCTTGATAAACTATGAGCTTGATTTCAGATCTTATATTGTGATCTTCAAACACCCATTTCCTCAGGCATCCAAAGGCTGCACTTGCACATTTGAGGCAATGTTGGATTTTTTCATCCATTTATTTATATATTATATGTATTTATTTATTATGTATTATTAATTTTATATTGTTATAGTTATTGTTTTATTGTTATATTATTAATATTTGTTCATTTGTTATTTATTTATAATTTATTATTTCTTAGACTATTCCACCTTATTTCCTGACAATCCTCTATCACATGCAAACAAGGATTACTAAACCTAAATCCATTAATTCCTAGATTCAGTCTTGGGTCACTGAAACATAAGGTTCAGTGTCTTATAGGCTACTAGGCCTGTGCAAGTAGGCAGCTATTTGATCTGGCTTTGGATCCAGCTGCTTCAGATACCAGGGATCTGATCCAGAGCTCCAGACCAGGTTTCCACTTTGATCCAGCCAAAATGGCTCCAAAGCTTCAGAGCCGCCTGGGAGATCCGACCATAGGGTATAATGAGGAATCAATAAATTATCTATAATGTTGTTGCTTTGTGTCTGATTTGGATGAGACTTGCAGGGGTGGTAGTCTCTGCTGAGAGCATGACGTGTACCAAGTTTCAAGAAGATCGGTGCAGGGGTTTGGGGGGCACTGCACCCCAAATTCTTGAAAGTCAAACTCGTGTCACATCTATGTGTTACAACATAGGGGGGTGAAAACTGCAGGGGTAGTAGCCCCTGGTGAGGCCACAAAGCCTGCGAAATTTCAAGAAGATGGGTGCAGGGGCTTGGGGGGAATTGCACCTCAAGCTGCTGACAGGCAAAACTTGTGACATAGATGACCCTCTGTGTGTTAAGGTGCAGTGGGCTGAAAACTGCAGGAGTAGTAGCCCCTGCTCAGGCCACAAAGCCTGCCAGGTTTCAAGGAGATAAGTGCAGGGGTTTGGGGGAAACTGCACCTCAAGCTGCAGACAAGCAAAACTCATGACATGGGTGACACTGTGTGTGTTAAGGCGCAGCAGGGTGAAAGCTGCAGGGATAGTAGCCCCTGCTGTGGCCACGAAGCCTGCCAGCTGTTGAGGAGACGGGTGCAGGGGGGCTCTGGGGCCCTGCACCCCTAGCTGCTGACAGGCAAAACTTGTGTCATGGGTGCTTGTGCAACTAACTGTGTCTGTCTTGGGGTAGTTGATTGTCTGAATTATTTCCTCTCCTTAGTGTGGGATTTTGTAGGTGTTAACTGTTGCTAATTAACTGGCTACATTAGCTAGCTACTGTGTATTGAGCTGGTCCCTGAGTGAATCGTGATTGACTGGTAACTGGTAACACAGTAGCTTAGCAGCCAGGCCTGCAGTAGTTCCCCCCCCCCCCCCGCCCTCCCCAAGACAGTCACACAAGCACAAGCACCCCTGTCATGAGTTTTGCCTGTCAGCAGCTAGGGGTACAGGGCCCCAGAAGCCCCTGCACCGATCTCCTCGCCAGCTGGCAGGCTTCACAGCCACAGCAGGGGCTACCATCCCTGCAGCTTTCAGCCTGATGCGCCTTAACACACACACAGTGTTACCCACGTCACGAGTTTTACTTGTCCGCAGCTTAAGGTGCAGTTCCCCCCAAACCCCTGCACACATCTCCTTGAAACTTGGCAGGGTTCTTGGCCTCAGGAGGGGCCACTACCCCTGCAGTTTTCAGCCCTCTGTGCCTTAACACCCACGTCACGAGTTTTGTCTGTCAGCAGCTTGAGGTGCAGTTCCCCCCAAACCCCTGCACCAATCTTCTTGAAACTTGGCAGGCATCATGCTCTCAGTAGAGGCTACCACCCCTGTAAGTTTCATCCAAATCAGAGAAAAAACAGCAAAGTTATAGATATTTTATTGATTCCCCATTGTACCCTATGGCTGAATCTCCGAAGCGGCTCCAAAGCTCTGAACCGCTTCAGAAAGCCTAACAAAGCCAGTGCTTTGATCTGGACATGCTGCTTCGGATGCCAAAGCATCCAAAACTTCTCCAGATCTGAAGCAGGGTCCGAAGCCTCGCATAGCCCTATAGGCTACCACGTTAAGAAACACAGGTTGTGTTCCACTGAAGTTTTTCAATTCCAGGCTGTCCAGTGATATTCACACTTTAATTTCTAGCTCTGTTAAGGTAAGAATTTGAGACACTGGTTTGTAGAGAAGCTATTTTAGACACTTATTAGGAGGCATTGACATTGTTAGCAGTCATTTTACTCTTCTTCAGTATGATAGACATAAATAAAATAAAGTAGAAGACAAAATGCCAAACACAGCGGTGCTGGAGGGCACAAGACTGACACATTAGAAAGTGGGGTCACCCACTATGGTCATACCAGAGCACATGCAGAAATGAAACAAAGTCATTCAACATCATGTAGCAAGCTGGTAGGAATGTGTAGAATCCCATCCAAACTGAAGGGAATATGTGGCATTGGGTGCAGCTCAACCTAAAGCAGCTTTGAGGATGGAAGCAAAGCAAGAAAGAAGGAAGCAGGGTGCTGTAAATTTGGACTCCTAACTCAGACAACACATGGATCTGTGCAACTTGTAACAAGCTGTGTCACTTTCAAATTGGACTTGATTCAAGTGGATACATCAGGCGCCTGACTAGACCTCTTACATGTACACCGTGATCCAGAGGCTGAAGGGCTGCCTATATATACATATGATAGATATAAATGTAAACTGGATTTTTTGAGATACTATGATTTGTTTTTAGTAGAGATGGATTATTAATATATTTTTTTCTACTTCATCAAGGCAAATAAGCATTAGGTTTGAATAGGGATGGATGACTTGTCCTGCAGTTACCTGTTCCCCTCTTCTTCACAAAACCTTACAGCTGTAATATCACTTTCACCAAGTTATTTTCTCTCTCCAGCTGACAGATACAAACTACCCAATTCTGACTGTCATGCAACCTTATGCTTCAAATAGTTCATTCCCTCCTCATTCAAAAAGACAAAATGCAAAGCATTCTACTTGTTTAAATAGCATGACTGAAACACATCATTACATTTCTTTATTTTGGTATTCTATGGGGAAGCTGGTTTTAGGCAGTGATTTTTTCCTTAATATTTATGTTTTTCAGTTCCCCAATTCTTATTTTTATACATCTTAATTAAAAAAAAAGTTTTTTGTTTTTAACAGTAAAATAAATCAATATTTTAAATTGTTTTAATTCACAAGCTTCAACCAGTAGTTTCTCCTATCAAGAGGAGGTTTTGATCTAAAATCTTATGCATTAGGTATGAATAGTATGTTAAGTAAAAGAAGCAGTATTATTTTTCTAATCCCCTTATACAGCTGAGGTGAAAGAGAACTGTGTTAACTCACTGTGCTACTCCTGCAAACAACCAAAACCTTTTAGCAGAAAACATGGCACTACCAAGTGAATCAAGAACTACAATTTAATGCATCTCTCATTCATAATCTTTTTAGGAAAAAAAATTATAGTATTTCAATCTCTCAGGCTGAAAAAAAATCTTAATTCTGTTTAGCCATGTCATTAACATGTCACCGTACATCACACCATCAACTCAGCATACCCTTCTGACATGTTTCAAAACACTCTTATTAGGTAGTCTGCATTCAAATCAACCAGGAATAAGATTTTTTTGGTGAGAGGCCTTATTGTTTAATGCGTACAGGAAAGCTGAGTGAAGAAAAGGCAGAGCCTTGTTCTTTATTGTCTATGAGACATATTCATAGACACTTGAATGCAAACGGTACAAAAACCTATTTGTAGGTAAAATCACAGTGTAGATTACAGCTGTGATTAAGGAGCCTATACTTAAGGCACTGTCTCTTAATCTTTCCAGGTTGCTGATCCTGTGGTTAAAGTAAACATTTTGTGACCTCTCCCCACACCCCCCCCAATTACTCTTACTGAAAAAGTAAGTGTCAACATGCAATAATGATGAGCTGATTTAAGCTTGTGTGTTTATGAATTGGTGTTTCAAGACACTAAAAGACAATACTTTGACCTTGAATAACAGGAATATAATTTTCTTTGATTTGTATTATAGTATAATTTTCAACCCCTTAACAACATTGATTTCCTTTCTTGACATCGTGCTTCCAGGAATCATGACCATCAGCTGGGAATACTGACTTTGGAATACCAAAGCTTATGAAAGTGTTTAGCAGGGTTGCAAAAGAGAGAAAAACAACAACAACAACAAAACAACCATAGTTTCCTCCATCCTTACCAACTGAAATTAGGCAAATTAATGTGAATGAGCATGAATGAATATGAATTAATTCAAATTCACATGAATTGTAAGAGGCCCTTGGAATGGAAGCCTCAGAGATGCTACTATTCAGTCTCCCCTGGATGAGATGACAGCACAAAGGCAGCAGCCTCATTCTGTGAAAGAGGACAGTCAGAATGCTCAGCAAGTTAAATCGCTGGCAAATATCTTCCCATCCTGACTTCTGAGAAGTGGACACTGTTAGAGGACAGTGATATAGCTGTCCATGATATGTCCACAAACATTAAAAGGAGTCTTTTACAAATTCTAACAGTTTGGGGATGTTTTGCATACCCTTTGGCTGTGTATTTATACAAAGCTTCTCTCCATACTTCTGTCAAACTGCCACAGCCCAAATGTGGAACATAATGTGTGCTAAATATAAAAAATGTGGCATACATAAAAAATATTTTTTCAGGAAGTTAATATTCTCAGGGATTGATTCCTGGCATATTAACCTATAAACGTTAAATATTTTTTTTCTGTTGTAAGTTATCAGCATGGAAAGTGAGGGGATACCAACACTTTGTGAAACAATGAGCACTGTCCCTCAAAGTGGGTGCATTAACATGTACAATTACCCCAATGTAATAAACTCCAGTGTTTACATGTGCACCTGGGATTGCAGTAATTCAAGCCAAGGCAGAGCAAGCCCAGGCTGGCAGGGGGCCCAGAGGGTCAGCCCAAGGCTCCTGGTGGCAGCATTGGGCAGCAGAGGGACTAGTTGGGGAACAAGGTTGATACAGTGTAGGGCTAGCTGGCAGGCAGCCCCATTCGGCCCCAGTCACTGGCGTTGTGGCCACGTAAATTACTCTGCCATGGGATAGTACGTGTCCCAGAGTATGGTGGACTTAAATAATTTACTGCTCCCTAATATAGGTGCATGTGTAGATGGTGATACTTTACTATGGAGCTAGTCAACTCCACAGTAAAGTGCAGGTGTAGATGTACCCAGTGAGGTGCAGTTAATAGATACATTTATGACACAAGAGGCTTGAAATCTAAGATCCATCTTCTGCATACAAACTGTGATATCAGTGGGATTACTAATGCAAGTAAAGTTACACCCATGGACGTCTTTAGAATTCGGGTTTATGGAGACAGCATTAGCTTACCCTAAACTAAATTTCTGCACATTTAAGTGACCTGAATTCATACAATACAACTCTTAGAATGTCAACTGAAAATAATGCATAGACTATTCTCGTGTTTAAATACATGCTAAAATAACAGCACATTAAGTTAATGCATACTGATGTTTGTGTGGGCAAATATGTACCATCCACTATTCTGGAATTTTTAATTTGTTGTTTAGGGAGTCTGGAAAAAGAAACAAGGATAACTTAAGGTCAATCCCACAAACAGCGGAAGCATTGCAAGTTAGAGTCATAGAAATGTAAGGGATTTCCTAGCCCCTGTTATCACAGGTAACTTCCATATCATCCCTTTCAATAAACTGATCAAGTTCCATTTTAAAAGTAGTTCTTGGCCCCACTCTTCCTCTTGTGAAGTTTGGGACTTGTGGAGCAAATAAAGGAATGGGAAGAAGGGAAAAAAAAAGAGTTGTTCATCATGTTGAAGAGTGAAAATTAAGAGGGATTTTAGTGAATAAAGGAAAAAAAGAGCAGACAGTTACCAAATCACAAGTACTAATGGTCATGGGAGGTGTCTAAGTTCCCCATCTAAGCCTAGCAGAACAAAGTAGATAGTGGTATGCAAATATGTGATTGATTGAAGTGAACAAAAAAAAATCAAAGTCTTTGTTGGCTGAGGGGAAAAAAAAATCACAATGATAAACTGTTTTCCTATTTCTCCCACCTACAGTTGATACAGAACAGCAACTTGACTATTTAGCATTAGATTATGTTATGTACAAATTGAGCCTTTCAACCTAAATGACTAGATCTTCAACTAGTGTAAATAAACAGCATTCAAATTAAGTCCCAATCATTCACTATGCTGGTATCATTCAGTGCTCTAGTTGATGATCTAGCCCAAGTTGTTCAACATAATTACAATAATAGCAGTTACATTATTTCAGGGTTCTCAAACTTTTCAGACTCAAGGCACCCCTCAAAAATTCCAGCTCTTAGCTTTCACTTTGTGTTTTGAATGGAGAGGAATAATAGAGCAAATCTGCTACTGCAAAGAACTCAGAAAGATTGTTTTTAACACGATAGATTCCCTTTTTGAAATTTCTGGGTTTGTCTTGTGAATCATGTTTGTATACCTAACAGTGCTACCCTTGAAAGAATCTCAAGGCATCCCACACTGCTGTGGCACCCTGGTTGGGAAACACTACATTAATCCTTTAGTGTAGGAAATACAACACTTCTCTTAATGATGGGAGTTTTTTTAATTAACTTAATTAGCTCATCACCTGTCATTTTCTTGTTCAGGCAAAGCCCTTTAATTAATTTGCCTGCTATAACTGTTAAAGTGTTTTTTTCATATAGCTGGAATATAATTCAGTAGTTAAGTACATGTTTCTGTTTGCTGCAAGTAATTTTATCTTAAAGGGACATCCAACTTATTATTAAAAAAAAAAAAAAAGTTTTCTTTACCTGTATTATTATCAGAATATTAGATGATTTTAAAATAAATAAGATTATCAATAGTTTGTTTACTTTTAGTGTTTCTGCGATTTTGGGCCAGGAATGAAAATAAAAGAGTTTTCATTCCCTTTTATAGTACATTTACAGTCTGATTCTTAGCGATGGAGTGTTGAAACGTAGCAGGAGAACATTTATTACATAAATAAAATTTATTAATTGGAATTTTAAAAGAAAAAATTGAAAAATAATTTTGATGGTTTTAGATTTTACAACATTTTTTTACAACATTTATGTATTTTGGACAAAATTTAAAACTGACATATTTCATTTAAAAAGATTGTTTTAGTGATGTGATAAATTGTACATTGATTTTATGATGGTTTTAATTAACTTTATTTATATTCAATTATTAATAATAGTTACTTTCTTGTGCTGATGTTTGGTAAAACACCAAAAGAGTAGATTAATTTATGGATCAGATAAAAAATATTAAAATGAACTATTCTAGCTTTGCTTTACTAACAAATAATAATAATTATAGCCTGGAGCCAAAATTAATTCCTCACACATTTCTAAGTTTGCTAGGAATCATTCCATAAAAAGTTTACCCCCTCTACAGTAGGTTCAAATTTTTTTCTACAGTTTTGATATGTATTTTGTTTACAAAAAAGTATTCTTTGTATACTTTGGATTTTTATAGTGCCTGTTCCTCTCTATTTTCTGTACTATGCAATTATTATTTTCCAGGTGACATTTTTAATGATCAAGGAATATAAGAAAAACAATTGAATACCAAGTGTCTGTGAACTGTTAGTGTGTGCAAAGCTTGACTGAGTGAGAACATGGAGTTTCTATGGATACCAGCTGTGTGAGGCCAATTTTTGTTTAATTATTTACAGTAAAGTGATGTACATTTAAAATGAGCTGTATTTGTATTCTGCATGTCAAGCATATATGAAGATAATGTATTACATCACAGTATTAAGACAATTTATAGATATAGAAGAAAAAGCAGAAATTTAACACCCAGCAATTCCCTTATCCGCAGATTAAACAAAAACTCAATGCCTTCAAGTGTTTTAATGTAAACTTCCATTTGTTTGATCTTTTTTCAATACTGGCAATCAGTTCTGTAAAAAAAAAAAGAGTCATCTCCCAGACTCAGGTAGTCTCACAATGACAATCTCATAAATTATTTCAGATTCTGACCAATAGGATATTATTAGGGGGTTCTCTACTCTTCCATGATTCCAGCAGAAAATTAACTTGGTAATATCCAGTTGAGAGTGCAATTTTGTATTTCGAGAAAGTTATCACAGCTCTTTTAATCTCCTAGGAGGCTCAAAACCATTGTGCAGACATCTTTAGATAAATGTTTGCCATACCTAACATGAAGTTTAAAAAACATACATCTTAAGGCTTTTAAAGTCTTTAAGTTACCTTTACTCCTGTTGTGCTAGATTTTATCATTCAATCACTCTTCCTTCTGTTTTTGGTAGTAGTTTTCAGTGTTATTAGTGCTTCTCATTGATTTAGATATCAAATTAAATGCAAAACCCTAATATTAAGAAGCTAAGCAAAAACAAGTCAGCTGTTGCTATTAGTTGGAGAAGATGGAAAATCTGGACCTCTATTTACAACAGGTGTACTATAAATAGATATTTTAAACATTGGTAAATGCTTTTTAGAGCTTAAAAAACATGATGGCACAGTAAATTTAATACAGCTATATGATTCTACATTGAATGATACATTCTAATTGTAAGAGATTATGTGATTAATCACAAGTTGGAAATACTAACATTCATGGCTTAAAGTAAATACCACTACATAATTAACACTAAGTTAACTATTTATTTGTTAAAAATCAAGATGCAAGTATTTTTTTATAGTAAATAAGATGGGTATATTAATTTGATACTTTGATAAAAAAATTAAATACAAAATACATACTTTTGTGCTAACTAGTAAGTAGATTTAAGCCAAAAATTGTTATCTTTATGTGGCTCATCTAAAAAAGAAAATAAGGGTTGGGTTTCATCGTTTTATTATAAAAATATTAAGGAAAATATAATCTCCCTGGTTTTCTGCAGCGAAACGAAACCTTATACCATAGGCTATCCAAAAGAATTGTTCAAACTAATAGAATGAAAATAACGCACAGAATAAAACTGCTTTAAGCAGAGAGTAAAATTTGTGGGGCTCCTAAATATCTATATTAGCCATACCTCACATTTGTGGGGAATGCCCTTCAGCAGGTTTCCCAAACTTTGGGGAATGCCTCCCTGAGGAGTGCAAAAGGTTCTCAGGAAGGGTTCATCCCTGTATTTCTGCCAATCTCACATGCCCCCAGTACTTCAGCAACTGACACCACTTCTCTCACTGCTGATTCTCTCCCACCCCGTTTTTCAGCGCCCATTGCTGCTTCCCCTGCCCCTGATCTCCCTCACTAGCAATTGCCACTGATTTTCCTGCCCACAGTGGGAATTGGCAGCAGGCGATGGTGAGGGAAGCAGCAGCAGCAAGGGAAACAGTGATAACTGAAGTCTGGGGAGCCCCCTGCTTTGTTACAGTGAGGTGTAAACCTATCAGGTTTGGGAAATCCTATCCTACAGAATGTGTATACCTATTATACAAGCCCCTGAGCTATCATGGAGTTAAAGGGGACGTTTGAATGCATGGGCAGATCTAGGATTTTGAAAAGGGGAGTGCAGATAGTGTGGCACATCATCATATAAAACACAAAACATTTTTCTCCAGTTAAAGATAAACTAGATGCTTTACTAATAAACTAGGGGGCTAGCACTACACTATTCGGTTTAAGAGTAAAACAGATAACTATATGAATGTACACTAATTTGCTAGAGTATCCATAAAGTTTAAAACAATACAACAAACTAGGCAAAAAATAGTCTAAAGTTATTGCATTATTAGCCCTTTAGTTATTATACTTAAATGTGCATCTCATTCAGATTCATAAAACAAGATCTAGCCTTCCTTGAGAGTGCCTCCAATACTTTACTGTCAGACATTTCTACACCTGCCAGCGGTGTTGGTGGCAAGGGGGTGGGGTGGTGAGAGGCAACTGCCCGCAGGAGCCACTAGCAGTGTCAGTGGCGCCTTTTTGTAGGGGGTGCACTGCTGTGCTCATGGGGTGCACATGCACCGATGTGCACCCCTACACATCGCCAATGCCTCCCACCCTCAGGTTCCAGCCCCCCACCATGTGGGGCAGGAGGGTGGGGCATGCAGCTAAGCAGCCCCTTCCCAGCTGGAACTCTGACAGCCTGCAAGGAAAAAGCAATTTACCCATGTTTTTCCCTTTCTCCATTTTTTAAGTTTCTTAATCCATTTTTAAACTTTGTTTGTGACCCTTTTATATATTTTTGCGACCCACTTTTGGGTTGCGAACCATAGGTTGAGAAATGCTAGTCTAGACAATACAGCAGCAAAGCACAGTCTGTACCAGGGATTGGCAACCAATAGCCTGCTGGCCAGATATGACCTGCAAAGATTCTGGATCCAAGTGTAGCAGCCAGCATGCAGTGGCAGGGGCAGGGGCAACAGAGGGGGCACTCCCATGATCCTTTGCCTGTTGTGTGCTGTCTGCCATCCTCTCTTGCCTACACAGCCCCTGCTGACATCCCAGCCCTACCTGTTCTCTGCCCTTCTTGCCATATTTGCATATTAGCATGGCTGTTGGCTATGGGAATCTGTGCTACTTGATGGTGATAAATGAAGACTGTAGTGGGCGTGAGAGAAAGCAGGGAGTACTGGGGGAGCATCAGGGAATCGATGACCCATGGCAGCAGCCAAGTCACAAGCTGCGCCCCAGCACTCATAAAGGTTGCCAACCCCTAATTATACCCTAGCATTTCATCCATTGATAGCTCTAATGGAGCTGCAACAACAGTAGAAGGATTTTGTAGAAACCCCAGGCTAGACAAGATTTGGCAACGTGCAAAATCATTAGCTGACATAGTTACTAACCAAAATGTAATAATTTTATACATAAACACAAAATATATTTTGAGCCAGCCATGTTGCTAATTGGTTACAAACGCAGCTGAAATTATAACAGAGACATGAGTAACAGGCTACAAAGAGAATCAGTTGCACAATCAGGATTAGATCTCAAAATGTATCAATCCTAATCCTTTATCTTTAATCTCAAGTATAGTTTTATATGTGGTCATTGTAGAGGAGGAAAATGGCTAGTGTAAGGGGCATTTTAAAAGAAACATTAAAAAAAGTAAATGGTTAATCAAACATGGGAAATGGTTGACATATACTTCAAATGGATGGAATGGAAGCAGTTAAATCACTTTCCTTGAGTTTACGTAAGTGTTAAGCTTCTCCATGTTTTCTTCTTTTAAAAACTGAAAATAAGTATGCAGATTCTCCAAACACAAAGCTGAAAAAACGTTAAAAGTCCTCAGCATATCTAAGATGTATTATATATTGCTTGAGATGCAACAAATTCGTAGTGTAGGAACCAGTTGAAAATAATCATGACTGTGAACATGCACTGTACTCTTTTAAAGAAATTTATTTTTAATTAATTTCAGCTCAATGGCTAAAACTACAAAAATTTACTCTCAGCAATTGTAACACTAATTATACAATGTTCTAGTTCTACCCTATACACAAAAAAGCTCTGATGCATTAATTTCTAAATCACTCCTTTCTTTAAAGTAACTAGTGTCTTTTCTCCACAATGTTCATATTTAACTGTCAAAGCAGAGACAAACTTAACAAAAATGTGGCTGAAAAAAAATGGACTACCATTACAGCACATTACGACTAATGTAGAGTACAGGATTTTCAAACAAACATGTAGAGTAATTTTAGATTTTCTGTTATGAGGGCATTAACAATAGCTTGAAAAATGAGAAAGGAAATTTTATGCCAAGGGTTCGTCCAGTCATGCAGAATCAAAGTCTAAGCATGCAAGTAGCTTTGTACTAGGGTTAATGAGGCAAGCCTCCAAGTGATATACCTTGTAACAGAAAATTGGTGAACAGGTTTGACTAGCATGGTAGAATATGTATACCTACTCCTCTAGTCCTACAGATATTTTCTATCTTGAGGATGTTGCACACTTTGCTAAGCCATACCTGTCTATATGTAGAAGGTGCTTTTAGTGTGCTCTTTAAATGGACAGACTTGAAGAAACAAGGAAGAAGCAGAAGCATTCCTATCCCAGTCTCATAGGAAGGGAGAGGCATTATTGGGTTGTGTAGCAGTGCACCTTTGGGTGCCTGCCACTTTAAGGGCTTGAGCAAGCTCTGAGGCAGCTTACAGGTGGGAGCAGACCCAGTCAGGCTGTCACATAACAGCCAGGAGGCCGCCTGATTGGAGCAAGGCTGAGAAGCTTCAGTATAAAAGCAGTGGGGAGCTGAAAGGTGAACATCTCCTGGTTGGAGTACCGTTGCTCCCAGAACATCTGGAGGCCAGGGTAGGAACTATGGGGATGGAGGAGGTTCTTGGGGACCCAGTGTGGGGTCCAGAGCCTTGAGAAGGGAGCTGAGTGCCTGTGGCCTGCTGAGAGGAGGGCTTAGGACAAGCCCAGAGAGGAGCTGCATACACTGGGGCTTTGTGAGAGACTAGGAATGTTTGAAGACTGGGCCTGGGGAATGATTTTAAAACTACACCCTGCTGCAGTTTGGTGGTGTGGAGGGGCTGCCTGTGGTGGGACAGTCCCCAGAAAATGCCACAGCAGTGCCTCCTCAGTGATAGGTGAGTATGGGACACTGGAAAACCTCAGCCCCTGCTGCTTTGTGGGTGACCCTGTGGAGGGGAATGGCTAGTGGAGCACACCCCAACAGAAAAGGACACAGCTAAGGCCCATACAATGAGGGTATTGTGTGGAGGGGCCTGAGAAGGTAGACCCCTATGGACAGAAATGACCCTAGCAGGGTGTGAGGCCCAGGGCAAATCAGCCTGTGTGGGGCCCAGACGCAAAGAAGCCAGCAGTGGGGCGGGAGTGGTGAGCAGCCGGATGTGAAGCCAGCGGCAGTGGCATGGAGTCACCAGCACTAGGCAGGCCCTGCAGAAGGGGCTGTAGCTGCTCCACCTGGCTCCACGGGGCTCCCCAAAACATGGGGCCCAGGGCAGTCACCCGGATCCTCCCCCTTTCCCTCCCCCACCTGAGATGGCCCTGCCTATGGGAGAGGGCTAGCTGCTCAAGAGCCTGGCCAGAAAATCCTCAACTGGTCAATGCTGGGTCCAGGACCAGGATGTTCAAAAGGCAAAAGCACCTACTCCAAGAGACGGCCAAACGCAGTTGCCTGGAATCTCGACTGGCCTAGAAGTTAGGCCAGGGCCTGTGAGGCCAAAGGTCCCAGAGGGGGCCACTGCCAGGAGGGAAAGTGGTCTAGGGAGTTTGCAGCCCCGAATGATGGTGGAGGTTAGGTTGCTTGAGTAGGAGGGATCCAGGTCGGGGTCTGAATGTCAGCTGGGAATATAGTGGAGCCCAGTGTGGGGCTGGAGCCACATAGTGATGCCACCTGCAAGGCATGGGACACGGTAAAAGGGAGGTTGTTGTTGTGTATAATGCCCTTGGCATCAGGGCATAAAAATGGGTAACCTCCCACCTAGAAACATCAATTCAACTACATCAGAGGCATGGCAGGAAAATCAGGTGGGCAGATTGCCCTAGACAGGTGGGTGGACCGCTATTGTGACTGTCCTTGAAATGGCCTCCTGTCACAGGTAGGCACAGAAAATTTGTACATCAATCTTGTTCCTGGAATTCAGTATTAAATCCAATGAAGGACACTGATTCTCCAGGGAGTCAATGAGTCACTGCACTTTAACATTTGGAATTTCTTATGTCATAGGGCAAGGAAAGCAGTAGACATTATTTACCAACCCCCTAAGATCACTGACTTTTTTTTTTGTCCTTTGACCTCAGTGAAAAATCCATCTGCAATATAACATGTAAATGCTGTTTATTCTGGTAGTCAGTTAACAGACAATGCCAATGTTGCAGAATGCCCCACAGCATAACAATGATATTTGCCAACTACTTCTTTTAAAGCCTGGTCCATCAATGTATAAAATAATACATTGAGGCCAATGCAATTAGTCATCCGTCTATACCCATCTTCATGAGTAAGGATCATACAAGATTTTTAAAATAGTCTAATAACTAAATAGAAGGGGTGTGCGAAGTGGGCCCCATTCAATTCAGATGTGGCCCAAATTGAGGACAATTATTCGATTCGTTGATTCGGATCACTGTCCCCGATTCAATTAGGCCGAATCTGAAGATTTGATGCTGATTCGGAGAATCAGCGATTTGGACATAGATACAGCTTTAAATGTTTTTTCTACATACCTCAATGTACTGTCACAGAGCACTGGGGTGCCCTGCTCCTAAAGATGGGAAAACTGCTAGGGAAAGAGCCCTGGCAGTGAATAAGGAGCCCAGCTGTTGGTTGCCAGGGCAACTGGAGTCAGCAAGCAACCCACACCTGCCAGCGGTCGGCTGACTGTAAGGGGCAGGGCCTGGCCCTTATAAACCCTAGGAGCTGAGGCTAGAGAGAGTTTTCCCTATCAGCAACCCAGGAGGAGAGAGCTCTCAGCCATGTTACAAAGGAGAGGCCTGAGGAAGGAACTGCATCTGAGACTGAGGGGAGAGAGGATCCCTGGTAGGATTGAACATTGTTATGGCCAGGCAGCTTCTGTTTACGTTGTAGCCAACAGGCTTGTGTTTGCTATTTGTTACACCGGTGGTTTGAGTGAGGCTATTAGGGGTTGGAGGAGGCCTCATAGGGGACTCGCAGCAGAGTGTGAGGATCCCAGCGCCAGCAAGAGCGCAGCATACGGGGTGCATAGACCCCAGCCCTGGAGAGGGGCAGTTGAGAAGCCCCAGAGAAGGGGGCATTGCTGAGAAGCCCCAGTGCAGGCGTGGTGAGCCCCAGAGAAGGGGGCAGCAGTGCGGTGAGCCCCAGAGAAGGGGGCAGCATTACTGAGGAGCCCCCAGAGGAGGGCGGCACTGTAGAAGAGCCCCGGAGGAGGGCCGCACTACAGAGAGAAGGCCCCGGAGGAGGGCCGCACTACAGAGAGAAGGCCCCGGAGGAGGGCCGCGCTACAGAGAGAAGGCCCCAGAAGGGGGTAGTGCTTGAGGAACCCCAGAGAAGGGGGAAGTAATACTGAGGAGCCCTAGAGAAGGGGGTGGCATTACTGAAGAGCCCAGAGGGAAGGCACAGGGAGAGAGAGAGACAGGGCTGCGGAGAGCCTGAGTTACAGAGAGGATGTGAACACCAGAGAGAGGGACAGAACAACATCCATTACATCTGCGAGGCTTGGGGCGTGGTATTGGGGTGGTAGGAGCCACACATAGCCCCTAAAGCTAGGGTGCCCCAGAAGCACCCATTTGTAGAGCGGGACCCACGAGGGGTCCGGGAGTCCACAGGGCAAAGACTACAGCAAGACGTGAGCAAGAGGGCAGAAAAGGCAGCCTCCCTAACATATTTCAATATCAAAGATGTGGCAGGTGAGAAACTGAGGGTGCCCTTGGGCCAACTTGGCACAAGAAGGGGGCCTTGAGGAGATCACAGCCCTCCTGCAGGACCCAGCCTGTGACATACTAGCATGGCTCGTAAATGCTGTAATGCTTGGGTGAATGGAGCGTCCCACAGAAGCACACGGGGGCGGGGAGTGGGGAGGGCCCTGTGTGCTTGGTGGCAAACGCAGAAGTGTTTGCTTCTGGTCCACTTCCAGGTCCACCAGGGAGTGTGCAGGGGGCCCTCTCTGCACCCCCCTGGCTCAGCAATCTGTTGCAGGGGGACCCCAGATGTTCTCCCAGGCCCTGAGCTGGGGGGATGTGAGGGACCCCCCACACGCTCTCCAGCAGACACAGAAGTGGACCAGAAGTGCTTCTGTTCCACTTCTGGGTCTGCTGCCAAGCGTGCTGGGGAGACCTCCATGCTTCTTGTTTCATGTGCCCCAGCATCACAGCATTCACAAGCCACCTGGTACCTAGAAGTATGTAGAAAAAACATTTAAAGCTGTGTCTATGTCCAAATCACCAAATCTTTCCAAATTGATTCAGAGGGTTCCAATTCAATTAAGAGAGATTAAAGAGTCCTCTGATTCTATTCGGATTCAGAGATTCGGCCACCATATTGGGCCGAATCTCCGCTGAATCGAATCGGTGACTGAAGCTTTACACAGCCCTACTAAATAGGCCATATGCTGGATCTCAGCCTGGAACAGACCAGACCACAAACAAAATGGCTCTGCTTTCTTCTGTCATCACTATCCACTGGAACTTTTGTGTAAAAGCAAGTCGGTGTAAAAAGCGAAATCATTACAGAGCTAGACTTGGAGGGATTAGCATTTTGTATTTTGTACTCAGTTGGTAGCCCAGATGTTTGTTTTCAGTCTGACAAAGTAGTGACGGGTGAATGAATCCATTCTTGCTGCCCTTTATTGTTGTACTCCAATATTCCTAACGCATGACTTAAACTCCACTGTAAGGCTTCCTTTTCCTTCTCCTTATCACTCTTAGGTCCTGCCAGAGGGAACATCAGCCCAGGTGACTTTTGGACTGGACAGTAGTCACTTTGGAATTTAAAGTTATAGATTTTACTGTGAACAACATTGCATTGTTTACATCAAAAGTAGACATTTTAATTTAGTGGGAGGCAGGGTGTAGGAGAGACTCTGAGAGATGCTGGGCCCCACAAACAAATCTTTGGAAATGTGGAAGAAAGCAGGTGGGTCTGAGAGGATTTCAAGGAAGGAAGATGTCGGTCTGTGGGGAAAGTCACAATCATGGAGAAGAATAAAATGTTATCATTATTACCAGTGGAATCCCTCCTCATGCAGTGGAAGAATCAGAAAGGGCAGAACCAAGGAAAAGGTTTGGGGTCATGTTCCTGTGGGAAGAGAGACAAAGATTCAGGGCAATTTTGAACTGCATTTCCTAAGGTTTAATTATTCACAGAATTCGTGAATGCTTTCGTTTCCTAGACTTCCTTACTTTGGCTCCATTTCAGCTTTAGTAGTAATGTTTGTGTGTGAAATATGGAAATTCTTCAGGTTATAAACATCAGGAAAAGAAGGTTTATAACAGAAATGTTGAGACCAGCTGAAGTGCCATGGTGCAGAGATCTATTCTGGTGCATAGTGTTTATATGGCCTATTATAAGAAATATTTCCCATTAAAACTCTTGTTTATGGAAGACCCACCTGTTCTGGGTCTCAGGCACTGAGGATGGCTGTCAGCAGAACTGCGGATTAGAACAAACTAGTTCTTCTAATGCCATTTAAGCAGAACAGTTTAGAGTGCAGCAGTGCTGTGTCTTTTAAGTAGCAGGACATCTGCTCTTTCATGGAACAAGTTATCTTAATGACAAAAGTATTTGTAGTATCACAGGAGCTATTGAAAGACATGGCAGTAGTGTAACTTTGAAACAAAATGACATGTGGTTGTATCTGTACAACCATGGAGGCCTTTTTAAAACAAACAGTTGCATTTTGGCAGTGATGCACTTCTCCATGATGTCAGATGTGGTAAAAAAAACAACACATTATCAATTTGCCTTGACAGGTTTATGTGTTTTAATTTTGGGGGTATGGCAGGGAGAAAAAGGAGCTCTTTCATTTGAGCTTTTCAAAGGGTAAAAAAATCTTGTGGTTAACAGCTTAGACAAGAATCATAAGATCTGGACTCTAACCCCAGCTCTGCCACTTGATGTGTGATTTTTGAACAAGTCACTAACTCTCTCTGTACCCCAATCCCATGATCTCCAATATTAGAAAGATGATGATTCCTTTGTGTTTCCTCTTTGTTTGGATCACACAAGCTTTGGAGCAGGAACTACCTTTTTATTAAATGTCTGCAAAGTACTTATTGCACTTTAACTCCAAAGTTCCTTTGTAATACAAAAAAAAAAATCAAAGTTTAAAAAACATGTAATGTAACATCACACACCAAAACAAGATCAGCAATAAAGTGTTCCTGGTCACGTGCCAATATTTGATGGTATGACATAGGAAGCATGACTGACAGAAACAGCTTGGTTACCCAGCATGAGAGCCAACCCACACAATTAAAATCTATTTCAGCACTGAGCCAAATGGAGCCATAGCTAGTGAGCGCTAAATATATAATTGACATGGTATGACTGGCCTCCAGGGGAAGAGTGATAGCTGCCCCTTTTTATAAACAAGTCATACAGCATGGCTTGACATCAAAACTACTGTTCTTCTCCTTCTTATTGGGAGGGATTGAAAGAGCAGGTACCCAGTGGAGACATGAGAAAAGATAAGTGAGACAAAGGCAGTTCAGCATAATGAAGTATACAAGGCTCCATTTCTAGAGGTTTGTGACCTCTGAGCACTAAAAGAATTGCTTTCTTCATGCTTTGTTCCCTTTTCCCAAGTAAAACTGTATAGTCATACTTTTTACTCTTAACCATTCAAACCTTTTAGTTCTGTAGCAGCCCTTGTGAACAGCAGACTTTATTCCTTGTTTGCAGAACAGCTTAAATGCTCTCCTTTGCTGACAGGGAGTGATTTAGGTGTAAAGCAAACTTATGCTTTTCCCCCCTTCCTCCAAGTGACTTGGGGTCAGGTTTTAGGGCTTCCTATGTAAATAACAAGCTGTTCTGCCAATTCACCCATGGCACTTTTGTAATCAGCTGCAAGTCTGGGCCAAGAGATACTCCGTAGTTCAGTAGGAGCTCGAGCTAAGTTATGACAAGATGGAAAAGGGACCATACTCCAGTATAGATGAGCTGGATGGGAAGTAATGAGGGTGGGGGAGGAAGGCTCTCACCCATTTACAAGAAACCTTAGCAGCATTTACTGGTACATTTCTGCAAACATGAAACACTATTACTAGTAGAAATGAGAACTCAGTTCGAAACTATGCACTTTGTATAGATCAAGCTTCTTACCCATTTAAAAAAAAGTTGACCTGCTACTCCTCAGCAAAGCCCCTCCATAGCTGTTTTTCACAGCATCTGTTCTCCACTCTATCCTGTTTTTACCATTAAACTTTTTCCTTTCTCTTCCTCGTTCTCTTTGCAGTATCTCCAAAGCAGAAGCGCTGTCTCATAATATCAGAGTAGAATGTTCAAACACACAACGTTGGAATGAATTACAAAAATACAAAAAAAGAAAACAAACCAAAATAAGTTATTCTGTTTGCAGTTTGTACATAAATAATTAAGCAGCAGAAATAATTTTTATCAACTATTCATTTCCACCTGATCTAGCAGTCCATGCATTTGTTTTATTAGATTCTATATTCCAAGACAGGAGTTGTTTGCTTACTGGCATTGTACATTGGAAGGTTGGCAGAGTATGTTGTTGCACAAACAGCTTGATTTCTTGTTCCTAGTACAGCATAGTTGCTGTTTAATCCAATCAGGATAAGTGAATTTCACTCTGCGGTTCCCTTTGGAGTTGTATGTGGATGTTCTAAAGCACATTATATCCAATTAGTGTTTGAATCCAAGTACAAAACTTTTTCTCAGAAGTTTTTCTATTAAATAAATTGCATGATTGCCCTTTACCAGTTGGAAGCACAATTAACATAGCAACACAATATGCTAGATTCTCAATTGCAGAGAGAACTTTTAAAGTTTTTTGGGGTTTTGAAAAAAAAAAAAAAAAAAAGGTCTAGGATTAGCAGATTACTGTTACCCCATAACAGTATTAGGTATGAAGTACTAAAAATGGACACCTAAAGTAGTCTCTTATATGCTTAGTCAAGTGGTCTGATTTTCAAGAGTGGCCCACATCAGTTCAGCATCATCAATTTAGTAATTGCTTGTGCTATTTTAACATTATTTTGTATTCATTAATTTTCAAGTAAATGAAATGTAGAGTTTTACATTATATGGTAGAATCACAGGGTACAAAGACAGAGGCCAGCCCCAAGCAACTTGGAGAGCTGTAGCATAATGAGGGGTAAGCAACCAGGGCAAGAACAGTAGGCACAGCTGTTGCCAATCCAGCTGCTGCCCCTCTTGCTGCTGTCACCCAGGATGCAGACCCTGGTGGTTACACTTCTGTTGCAAAGTGAAATGGAAAAGCCATTTGTCTGAACATAACTGTAACTTGCAGGTGAAACATAAAAAATGGTTAAAACAATTTAGCATGCTTGTTTATAGTTTACCAATGCTAACAGCTTGAAATGTCCATATTATTTCTAAATGGTCAGGAAAAATAGTCTGTCATCATTGGTAAGAAGACTTTTTGACACTATGATTGAATTTAAGGTACGTTACAGTTCTTCACTTTTGTCTCTTATCCACTGCTTCACTTCAATTACAATTAATTTCCAAAATTTACTTAACAAAACATCTGAACTTTATAAAGACCAGTGACATAATCTACAGAATAGCAAAGTATAGCAATCCAAAACAATTCCCATTTCATAAAGAAAGGGCAAACAATATATGCTACCTTTACAGTGATTGAAAGAAAAAAAAGGCCACAATAGTAAGAGCTATTTAATATTTAGGAAATCGCTGCAGTTGATGTCATCTTACATTGTTTGTGTCACTGATTGACAGAAATGAACATATCATCTTGGTTATGTTAAACTAACAGCAACAGACTAACAATCGGTCTGTTTATAATTCAAATAAGATGGTAGCAATGGTGGGAAATTTTTCAAGACTTCACCTAGTAGACAAGGCTAAGGGGTCTGGAAGCTGCTATGCTGCGGTGTTCAGCCCAGCTGCCTCTGGGAACAATTACTGCTGAGTTGGCCAGAATTTCCTGAGGCCTCTGGCTGAAGCGTAACTGTCAAATGCCCTTCCAACACACCTGAGGGCAAAAATCAAGACTGTAATTTGGACAATACAATCTGTGAAGGTTGAACCTTGCCTCTAATAGGGATTTTCTTAATACATTTCTGAGTTAAAACACTAGAACTTCAGGAGCCTTACCAAATCTGTAAGTTCAGTTTGAATAACAGCCATTCCACTTTCAGTCCCAGCTGCAATAGCCAAGATTTCTTAACAGCTCTGCTGAATGCTGCTGTACCTGTTCCTGTTTCCATGGAAATGGACACTGGCAAAAGCAGGATAAGAGCTTTAAAGTAATTATGAGTACAATTAGCATTTTACCTCTTAGGAAGATTTTTTTTTTTCTAGTTAACCAGTGTGACCAGCCAATTCAGACTCATCAATACAGCAATTAGTGTCTAAAGAGGCAATAGTAAACCTGATCAATGTGAATGTAACACAAAGGAAAGTGTTGTTAAAACTGTGAAACACGCAATCTCTGCAATCTGCTTTAATCTTTCTAATAATAAGAAGCTCATCTCCTTTTCTATGAATCTCTTTTCTAACTTCACCATTAACTTATTCAGTCAAGAGAAAGGGTACTCAAATTTAGAGAAGCTCCAATGACGGCTCAATAAAATTTGGGAAAAAAATGAAGTGGGGGAATAAGTTGTCATTAAATCAGTGAATCATTTTAATATCGTAAAAGGCTTAGTCTGTCTGTCTGTCTGCCTGTCACAACACTTTAGGGCAACTGCGTATGTGCCACCAACAGGGAAGGCAGTGCGGGCCGGGCTGCGTGGGCACAAGTTTAAGCCACAGCCAGGGAAGTTTGTGGCGGCAGTGAACATGCCCCAGGGGCTGCCTGAGCAGTGGGGTTTCCCCGCACCTCCCTGCCTGAGGATGGGGGGGGAATCATGGTGGCGGCGCCCCACTGCTGCCCTCCAGAATAGCCAGCAAGGATGGGGAGGCAGGGAGGGAAGGGGGCGGAAGCAGGCCAGGTGGATGCAGAGCGGCATGCGGGGGGGAGGGGGGGAGATAGAGTGGGGCTGGACCCTGAGTGGCAGTGAGGAGGGGTGGAGCGGGGCAAGACCTGGAGTGGCCAGGGGAGTAGAGTGAAGCCAGACCCAGAGCAGGTGGGGGGTGTAGAGTGGGGCCAGACCTGGAGCGGTGGGGTGGGGGGTAGAGCAGACCTGGACCTGAAGTCCACCCCCCCATTGTTCTTGATGGGCAATTTGCTAGTAAGATGATAGGGAGGAAAAGATATAGAAAGCTTCCCCAAGCAACTATGCTGGAAGGCTCAATCATTTTTAGAGCGATGTAGTTAGCTGTGTTAGTATGAAGTCAAGTAGAAGGCAGGTAGATTTGCCCCTTACAGACTAACCATAATGTATAGAATTTTGTATTTTTGGCTTGTCTATTCCTGCACTGTCCCTCTCCTCCCTCTCTCTCTCTCTCCTATTTCCTTTGTCTTCTATATTTTAATTTCTCTCTCTCCTTCTTATGCTCTGTTTTCTGCATGTCCTAACACAGCATCTGAAGTGAGCTTCAGCTCATGAAAACTTGTGAATTACATGCGCACGCGCGCACACACACACACACACACACACACACACACACACACACACTTTGACTAGTGTATAAGGGGCAAATCTAGCCTGCCTTCTACTAGTAATTTTCAAGTAATGCTATTTTCATTATTATATTCTAATTGTCCAATACATTTCATCTAGCAAACTTAATCCCCAATACTAGAGCCCCATGTAACAGCCTGTGGATCAAAGTTAAGGTAATCTGGACAATTCTTTTGCATTATTGAAAAATTAAAGGATTTATTTTCTGAAGACCCTTGGAAGATGGGGAACTCAGACAAATTAAAGTAAAAATACCTGTGAATTATGGATGCTCAATTATCTGACTCAGTACATATCATCTGACTTCTTAGATTTCTGAGCATTATTTGGTACTTTGTATGTTTGAAGCACAGTTGTCATGGAGTTCAGTTGCCATTCTGAGTGTTCAACATTTCTAACCAGACACTCGAAGTGCAGAACGCACACATTCAAAGCACAGCTCCCGTTGACTTCAGTTGTTGTTATGAGGGATCAGAATTTCTACAGACCAGTCTCAAGACAGGCACCTGGACAATGAAGGACACAACTGATGATCACTTGTGTAAATTTGTATTTCAAGTGACCCAATGTCATATGTGACAGAGTCAGGGATAGAATATTATTCTGATAAATTGGATTTGAGTGCCTTACCCATAAGATCACACTTTCCCTTCCTGCAGTCCCTCCACTAATTCACTATGTACAATAACTTCCAGCAACTGAGGCAAGGATAGACAGACTGCTTCCTTCACAACATAACCTCAATTCATTCTCATAGCAAGTCCTCCCATCCCTGAGTACTGATTGAGATGGGGGCTTTCTGTCATTATGAAGTGAATTATTGTACCACAGTAAATGCACTGAGGTTGCTCGCATTCCCACTGCTAGCCTTACTCTGGCCCAGATCAAATTGGAGCACCCACTACAAGGAAAATCTGCTTTGGCTTTATCCTTGTAGCTCTGGACTGAGGGAGGATGCTCTGTCACTTGGCAACAATGGTCTGTGAGCAATCTGGTCAGCAACAGTAGGAACAAAACAAGCTTGAGCTGGCTCAAGGAGAACAGATACTTCAGAGATTGAGTGCTAAATGCTAGAAAGTCTTCACTACGTGCAAACTGTCAAACTGACCACTGCATAAAGGTTCATATGTTGTCCAAATGTGGATGGATTTTCATAAGGATGGAGACAAATCGCATCAAATCCCTGCTCCAAAGCATGTGGATGTTAGAGGTTCCAACGATGATCAAATTTTTGTTTTAATTAAAACAATGCATTTTTTTTCCTGGTGTCATTCACAGAGATTGCTTAACTGTTCTGGCTGAATTCAACATGAGGTAGCATGGAAATTTTATCATAAACACCTACATTTTGGTAACCTTATAGGCAATTGAAAACAGGGTCTTGTGTGGTGAACAACTTGGGTAATACGTAGTTCAGAGGCAGTGCTTACCAGTCTCACCTATAATTTGACTACATGTAGTGTATAATTTGTAAATTTCTGTGTTGGAAGAGTTGATCAGAGTGCAAAGCAGTCAACATTTTTTTAAATTCACAATTTTGATTTACCGGTGTCTTTATTTGAATGTTCAATTTTTACCACCAATAGAATTGCAAATGTTTTGGATATTTTTCGTGAAAATATAATCTACATTTTTAGCCAATTCTAGGACTTGTAAGAACATGTTTATGAGATTTTTAGCTAACATCTTGATAGGAAAAAAGTTAAAATAGCAATAACAAATGGCTGCTAAGGTTATGCCATTCTCTTCTTTTTGATGGGTCTAGTCAGAATTAAGGTAAAGTAGTTACTAAAATGCATAAGGTATTGTTTTGTATGGATCAGATCCTTGGCTGAAGTACACTGGCAAAGATCCCCTAAAGAGCAATGAAGTTATGCTGATTTACATCAGCAGTGGGTGTAGCCAATTACTGTTAACAAAATATATTAACTTAGATGATCACTACATATATGAAATACCTGCTAATATAACATAAAACTTCTGTGGGGATGTTTTTACAGTATCTTCATTATAAACTTTCTGCAGGAGACATTGATAACTTGGCTTCAAAGCACATTATTCCAGTTTCATTATCATCATTATGTACTTGTATTGAACAAGTACTTAGAAGATACAGATCATAATTAGGGGGATTCACTTGCACTAGGTCCTGTACAAATACAACCCCCCCCCCCCAAAAAAAAAAAGAAGTAATGTAAGTATTAATTCTTGGCTAAAAAATTATAAATAAAGTTCATATGCAGGGACTGAATAGAAAAGCCAAAAAGTATCCTTTTATCCTCTAGAAGCAACTTTACAAGGTCAGTACTGGGACATATCCATGGGGTAGCATGTGCTGCTAGTCACGCACGTGCAATGTAATTGATCCATCCTATAGAACAGCTAAGTGACTTTCCCAGTTTTGCAAAGCTTAAGGAAAATATTAGTGAATAATTCTAAAGTGTTTTTTGGCTAGATGCAAATATAGATGTCTCACGCTAAAATGTGTCACTTATTTATTAGCAAAGATATGAAGGTAAACAGCAAATAATTTCAATCGCATGGTGCAATTTGAAGAAGTGTTGAAATGAAAAGTAAGATGGCACTGTTGGGTAGTAATTACAGGTGTCAACAGGAAGGCAAAAATTAAGACTTATAATGAACTATGATGTGACTTTTGGACCAAAGCAATTATTAAAAGTGGAAACATGAAAAGAGGCATCTCTGACCAGTAGCAGAGACAGAACAGAAGCAAAAGTCACCGTTTTACAAGCTATGTGAAAATGTATCTACATAAAAACCAAGGTGAAACTGTACCTGTTATTTGGATTTCCTAATAGACTCTCCCTTACTACTTCATCTGAAAAGCACATAAAAAAAATATCATTTAAATCCATGAAAATGTTGCCATCAATTTCTATAGAAGCTGAATTAGGCCATCAGTTTCCAAATGTTCAGCACAGGTATGAGGTTTCTAATCCTGAAGTTCAGATATTAAAATATGAGAACAGGTGTCAACATGGTTTTACAACACATTCTTTAAGTGTATTGAAACAGGACACCCACATTCTGTAGTGTAAATTGTCTACATTTAAAGCATCTAAATCAGAATGCCATGAAAAACTGAAACAGCTATGATGCTCAGACACTTCATGCTTCCAAATTCTATATTGCCAGCCATAAGAAATTGTCTGTGAACAGTTTTGTTAGTTTATGTTTGAAAGACAAAATCTAGGATATGGGATGAATTTTTAGCTGTTTGTAAAAACTATATTGAAATTACCATTAAGAAAGTATCCCTTTTGTTGTTACTACTACAGAAGTCTTTCCTACACATTAAGCATACACTACATACATATAATTAAACACACAGAGCACTTCCAGCCATGTGTTTAGATCTATGGCATAATGTAATAATTTAACCTTGTTAAATATATTAAGAATAGATTTGCTTTCCCCTCTATAATAAAGACCATCTCTTTCCATGATTGCTGATGAAATATGACCTCCTGCATAGGTCATCAGCAGTGGCAATTGAACCTGAAATCTGTGGATCTCATGACAACTGATAGCACCCAAACTAAAGGATTCTGCTCTATCAGGCTCATTATAACTCTCTCTATGGCCCAAACACAAACTAGAGGTGACCAGAAAGGCACACTGAGTGGGTGTTGATTACACCAAGTTGTTTAGGTAGAGAGATACCATGGCAGTTATTTCATATAAAATAAGAAAGTTTCATAACAAATACAAAATAATTACAATAATATTCAGTACCAGTAACTCCATTACTGAAACTTGCTCTGACCCAAGAGCTTTGTGTATCTCTTTTTCTCAAACCAACATGGCTACCAAATAGATCCCTGAAATATGGGAGATACCATATTTTAGCCGTTTGGAAAAGTAAACTTCATTGCTAAACAAGTAAAAAGGATTTTTTTTTCACCTCCCTGGCTGCCTCTGACATCGGACACCTCCAGGGAAGAAGACAGCCTAATCTGCCCATCACAGAGCAGTACTCTCACAAAAGTACTCTCAGATACCTAGGGGAATACACTTCCAGGCACTACCTGCCCTGTGCAAAATGGAGTTTATTTTCTACTTAGGAGGACTTCTACAATCTTTGAATCCTCCTCAACCTGAAGAAGGGTGTATGTGCCAGAAAGTTTGCAAAGAAAGGATTGTGTTATTACTATTTAGTTTGTCTAATAAAAGATATTGCCTCTGAGCTTTGTGTATCTCTCTCTCTCAGACCAACACAGCTACAAAATAGCCTACTCAGCAAAGGACTTGAACGCACTTACGTGTTTTGCTAAAACAGGCAGTGGAACTGCTGAAATGCTCTAGATTTGTCATGCTTTTCACAGCCACTTCATTTTGGCCCAGTGGATAGATAATAAAATGGTCACCACCAGAAAGTCAACACAATGATATTTGAGATACTCCATTTTTTCATACACAGTGCTCATATGTTGCCTCTAGTTTTTAACTGTTGGGAAATAATGACCCCTTGATTTTATTTTTTGGAATATTAGAAATGTTATTAATATACATGAGTGAGGATTGTGGTTACATGATCCTCTCACATGGAATGGGAAGTTCAGTATCAGATAGGTTATCTTTTCCTTTTTAAATATTACAGCTTTATGCTATGCTTGATATTATCTTCCAACTTACAAGATTAAACCACATGTAGCACTGAAGTCTAGTTTACCCACAAAAATATAGGAAGCAGCATTTCTTAGTGGTTATTATCCAAGTAGTGAGGCAAACTTGGTTGTATTTCTTGTTCTCAGAATGACTCACTGTGTCATTAGAGAAATTACTCTACCTCTCTAGATCTCATTTTTTCTTATCTGTAAAATAGAGGATATGCTGTCCACCTTTGTAAGGTGTTCCAAGATCAATGAACAGTTGCATGTAAATACACACAATTTTTTAAAGGTATCTGATTAAGCAAATTTCTATTGTATGATTTTTAACTCTCATAATTATGGGTCTTACTGAGTACAATGAGAGCTGCAGTGGTTCAGCATCTTCAAAACAAATCAAGGCCGGTTTTATTTAAATACCTACCAGTAGGCGCCATACTTTTAAAATTACATTCATAACATGTTACTGATAAACCCAGCTGCACACACAGGGATTGTACTTTGTGCTTTAGAAAAATAAAACTTACTTACACAGAAGAGAAATCCCTTCTTTTCTCACTGCCAGCAGAATAAGCATCATATTCACAAACCTAAAATAAAGCTTTAAGAGGCAGGGTCCACATGCCTTGATCACATCTCTTGCAATCTAAATTAAATAGGAATTTGGAAATGTTAATTTAAACTTCTCTCTATTCTGAATGTGATATATTTAGATATATTGAAGTCATTCACATGATAAAACTAATGACATAATAAAGGAAATATATTGTTCAAAGGTGTACTGTTGCTAATAATATCATGGAAGCTAACTGAAGGAAGTGTACAGAGAGCAAGCTTTCAAACATAGGAGGAACCATTTAAGGATTCCTAGCCTGAACTCATGCAATTATCCAATTATTGATAAGGCCACATGCCACAATTTAATTTAATTAGAAGTCAAGGTCAAAAACATACTCTCATGTTTTCTTCCAAGCCAAATTCTATCCTATTAAATCTACATAGGAAAATAACTTTAAGTCTTTATTTAGTTTGTAGTCTTGTTGATTTAGGCAGGTTTTTCTGACACAGACAATATTTTACAAATATAGTCAGTTTGATGCATATCACTAACCAAGCAACATTTTCCTGACAACAGTTACCTAACTTATCCAAATTATTAATTCTGGATCAGAACAGAGACAGTTAAATTTGATAAAGGGTTTAAGTACCTAAAATTAGGTACCGCACAAGGCCTTCACCTGTGGTGTGGAATACTGTACCTTGAATGAGATGCACATGGCCAAATACAAAAAAGGTAGGATTTAGGCAATTAAACCCAAATTTGCGACCTTGAAAATCCCTACTCAACTGTTGCTACTTCTGCTTATACTCCATAGGTGCTTTACTTGCTGTCCTTACATTTTTCCAGATGGTTAGAATTGCAGTGAAGCATGTGTCCCAAACTACTGAGTTGTTCAGCCCTTTTACAACTAAGGCACCAAGCTCATACCTAAGCCTGGCTGGGATTCAAAAACTAGGCTTTCCCCTGCCCAAGTCTCCTGAAGTATATGATCTGGGAGACACACTCTTAGATCACACCCAACACATACAGACCAGACTGGGTTTTTCACAAAATGCAGTTGCAACCACTTCTTTTTAAAACATGATAGGAAGAACTAGTAGTGGTTATGCCACTGCTCACCTTTTGTACAGTAGTCTAGTAATTAGGACACTTGCTTGGAAACTGGGACACTCAGGTTCAGAGGGAGTCCAAACCCACATGTTCCATGAGTTTCAGCTGGAGGCATGGGAAGTCCCTCCCACCTAGATGAACTCTTAGCCTGGTGGCTCAGGCATGCTCCTAGGAGGTGAAAGATATGGTCTTGAAGCCCTGTGGGCTATGAAAGGGACTGAACCTAAACCCACTTTCAGGGTAATGATTTAACAACTAAAAGGCTCTTATATGAATAGTGGGGATCACCACTGGCAGCTTTAAAAGAAAGTGTTAGCTGAAACTATGGTTGTGAAGATCCCAATCCTGCCAGAGTGTTTTAGGCAGTCTCAGAGAATGGCTCCTCAGGGGGCTGCTTTGTTTTAAAATCCTTATTCCTTATAGGAAATAGATGCTGAGTCCTTCGCAGCCCTGTGACCAAGTGAGGCAGTTCTGAGTATGTGCAGAAGTACAACTCTACGCACCCAGGGAACATTAAAATTAAAAAGGAGATGCTTTCAGGTTTAAATAGCAGATGAGCAGGAATTTTCAGATTCACAATTTTGAACTTAGGAACCTAAATTCTATCTAAATCCCATGTGAAGTATCTACCATGTTTCCTTGTTCCCAAATGTGTTCCCAAATAAGACATGCACTTTCTTTTTGGAAGGCAGAAAATAAAGATTTTTTCAGAGTCATGACTAACTACATGACATACAGGAAGTCCTGAAAAGGCAGTGTATCCAAGAAATGTGGCATCCGAGGACATAGTCTGGGGCAGGCAGCAGGAACTTCCTGGTGTGGCAGGCCCTATGTAACACAAGGCTAAGCCCTAAACCAGGGGTAGGCAACCCCTTGCACAAGTACTAGAGCATGGCATGCAAAGGCATTTTGCTTGGTACTCATGCCTCAGGGAAGGAGAAGGGGATGTGCTGACACAATGTGGATCAGGCCCCTTGCAACTCCTCTGCTGCCCACCCCTGGCATGCCAACTTCTTACAAGTTGAGGTTGTGGGTGTTTTTGGCATTCTGCCCAGAAACACTGCTGATCCCTCCCCTAGGCCCTTCAAGGGCAGCAGCAAGATTATTACTGCTTTACTTAAGTTCCTGAAAATAAAGTGTTGTTTCCACACCAGAGGCTACATTACAATACCACATGGAGCAACTTCTTTGCTTCTTCAGGCACAAGCTACACTCATTCACAAAATTAATTATAAAATAGACCTGGGCTCAAGACTGACAGCAACATTGTAGCACATCTACACAAGATGTGTACTGCAGTTGCCTAATTACCTCCACAGTAAATGTCTTGGCATCTACATGTGTGGCCCTATTAGGCTGCAGAAAACAAACTCTGCAGCAAGTCAGTACCTGTAAACAGAAGTACTATCTCACTGCAGAGTTTTTTCATGTGCAGTAATACATGTATAGACACTGACCTGGCTGGCTGGGGCACAAGGGTGCTTCAGTATGGGGGCTGGCTACTGGCTAGCCCTGCAATGGAGAACCCTCATGCTCCAGCCAGCCCCTCTGCAGCACATGGAGCCGGGTTGGAGAAGCCCTGGACCGGCTGGCTGACTCCCGCCCCTGCCCCACCCCCTCTGCTCAGCTGGGGCTGCTCTGATCCAATTCAACATGCTGCGGTTCTGGATGCACATTCCACTGTGCGCCCAGGAGCAATGAATTCCAGCACAATGTGTGCTGGAGTTTATTTCTGTGAATTAATTTAATGTGTAGACACGCCCTGCATGAATCAAATTATTTACATTTGATGCAGCCCCTCAACCTTTCCTGTTATTAAACTAAGTACATAACCAACTATAACTAAATCATACAGGAATATTATAAAAATAATCAGCTTCTGAAATATCCTTCATTACTACAAGGAATTAATCTCCAAAGGCTTCATTTCTACAGTGTATTCTGATTTACAATACTGTGTCTTTGTTCCTTGTTAACAGCTGAGAAAAAAAAAGTTTCAATACCAGTTTTAAATATGTAACAATTTTTCTTGATTTCCTGGTAAACACATCTCTATAACCTAAGCTAATTGACACATGGTGGATTTGTCTTCCCTGTTTCTTTTGCAATGGAACTGCTACTTTGTTTTTGTTTGAAAACATAACGTGCTACAGTGACTGAACTGGGCCCACAGTGATCAAAGGTTTGTGTTCTGGGAATACCAGTCCCTGCAGAGATCTCAAATAACCTTTTAAAATGATCTTATTTAATCATCATCAATTAATTCTCAGGCTATTGCTAGCTCTGCAATCTGATCACTCAACTGAAGCCAGTATATATACCCACACTTACTTAACAGTAGCAAAGAAACTATGATTCAGTGCTTAAAGATATAAAGGAGTGGTCTCCAACCTTTTCAAGTAGGAAATCACCTTTGGCATTTAAAAGCAACCTCAAGATCTACTGTGCACTGCCACCACCTCCCGCTCCCTCCCCCCAGAAACACAGGGAGAAAAAATTATTTGGGGGTGCACCTCCCCAGCAAATAAGTCCCACCCGGCTGGGGCCCCACTTAATTTACCCCTGCTCCTGCCTCTGCAGCACTGTCCCTCACCATGGGGGCCTCAATCTAGCCCCCACCCATTCTCTCCCCTACAGGTTGGGCTGGGGCATGTGCGTGCATGCACGTGGGCACTCAGCCCCCCACCCCAGCCTCAAATCGACTCCAAGATCTACCAGTGGATCGAGATCCACTGGTTGGTGACCGCTGATATAAAGGGTATTCTTGAGGTAACAGCTATTAAAATCAGCCTGCACTTCCACAGGAATTTTCCCAGGGAACTGCCTGAGATTTCCACCATGGAGGACAGATATCCCTGAGCTATGGCTCCTGAACAGGATTTTTGCTCCTTTACCCCTTTCATTCCATGTAGTACCATAGGGGAAAGAGCCTTTAGTGTTTATTATTTTAGTAAAGTAATAATCAAGGGACATGTAAGCCAAAGGGATTACAAGACTCATGACTTGTCCCCTTCATCAACACTGGTAAGTAGCAGCATGACAGTCAGGAATAGCTACCATTTCATTTCAAAGTGACAAGGAGGAACATTTGAGACTTCAGAAAGCAGAAAATAGAAATTATGTTAACAACAGCAATTGCCTGACTAAATATTACAATAGTCAAATGCTCAACCTGTAAATTCATGCAGGCTGCATCACTATAAATAGAGGATTGAGAGAGATTTAGGTTAGAGGCTTTCCTAGTCAAGCTACTTTAGAAAAAACATTATCTTCTGTATTAACAGGCATATAACAAAGTGTTTGACTAATCAAGATTATTAGATTATGCATCATTCAGATAAAGACAAATCATACTTTCCCATAAAAAGGCCACATGACAGGATTTTTTCCTTTGTTTTAATTAAAAACTAAGGAAATTAAATGACACATTCTACATATATAACAAACATCTAAATCATTGGGATTTAAATCAGAGTGCTATGTAGTAGTAAGCCAAGTGACTTACAAAAGTTGAAGCATACATGCATAGTTACCTTTATCAACCAAATATGTAATTTCCTGAAAAAATTAAATCAAATTTGTTTGACAAGTCTTATTTCCTCTCACAGTATCTTGATTGGCATTAATAATATTCCTATCCTTCAATTATTTATCAGTTTAACTGCCTACTGTCTTTCCCATTATTTTGACCAGAATTTATATCGTTCTATTTGTCCTTTATGAATATAGAAACAGCATTAGCACTCTGCCAGTCTCAGGGAATGTCAGTCCATAGTATGCCAACATCAAAAGAGAAAAATGATCCCAACAGGACAGAGATTTCATGATTTCCATCTCTTAGGATTCTGGGGGGCCAAGTTATTTACTAGGCCTGCTGGGTTAAACATGTTTATTCCATTATTGTTTAATCTCATCCTCATTTCATAATGGTAATCCTCCTATCTGCTATTATATCACTTTGAGCAAAAATAATTGTTGAACTTCTCTCTCTTCTGCATCATTAACAATTTTACCATCACCAGGGGGGTTACCACCTGGTGGTAGCCATGCCACAAATGAAGCCCCAAGCCCTCCTTTAGTGCCACTCTAATTCCCTTCCCCTGCCCAATCTGTTGCTCTGCCTTCTGCTCCCTGTCCCTTTTCTGATCTGCCACAAACAGAGGCTTCTGGCGTCATTTATGATTATGGCTACCCTTGGCCTATCTCATCACAAAATGTCTTTTATTCCAAATATACTTAAAATACTTACTATTTATACTTTCAACCATGGATTTTTCCCCCTGATGTTCTTGGCTTTCATTATTTTCTTCTTTTTGGATCCTAATTTTTATTGATTGCTACCTATTTCCCTTTTCTCTACATTATATAGTTTATGCACATTATATAGCTTTTTTAGCTGCAATTGTCTTCTCAGTTATGGAATCATAGCATTTTGGTCATTTAATAAATTATTTCCAGAGTTACCCCTTTTCAAACCCATTTTACAATGTAAAGTATTCCTCACAATTAATTTTGCTCATTATTTTCCTCAGTTTTGGTAAAATTAGTTCCTTTGTGGCATCCAGTGTTTGCGTGTCCATGTGTATGGCTTGAACTGCTCTTGCTACACTCATATTGAATGGAACCAGGTAATGTGGCAGTGATTCTCAATCAGGGTGCTGTGAAATCCTCTTAAGGGTGATGTGGTGTGCCGCACACTATCAGCAATTTTAGGTGTGCAAAGATAAAGACCAAACTTTGATAAACCCAGAGGGCATTTTTACATGTGCTCTGGGGGCATGGGGTGTGTGTGCGCTTTAATTAGAAAGTTGCACAAATTAAAAACGCCTGATTGTCACATTTATCAGCATCCCCGTGCTGAAAAATGGCGAAGGAGCACTTTGAATCAAAGCTAATTGAGCAAGCTTTAGTTCCAAGCGCCTCACCACCATTTTTTTAGTGCAGGGATGCTGATATATGATGCTAGAGCCTGCTGGAGCATGTTAATTTCTGCACTCCAGCAAACTTAATTGAGACTGCTCCAACATGCTGGATTTCCAGTGCACGTCGGAGCAGGCTCCCTGCACGTATATAGGATCCCAGTGATTTCAAATTGGAATCCAGTGTTAAAATCATTCTGACCTGTTGTGGTCTTTCTGAGTTCCTTGCCTCAGAAGAACTGCTCCATTAGTTTCCCATAGTCAAAAAATGAATGAAAGCTAAAAAAAAAAGTATTTTCCAAGAGGTGGCTTGAGTCTAACAAGAGGTGTCTTAATCTAAAAAGGCTCAGAATTGGTCCTGGGGCAACTACCAAGTTCCAGTCCAGTGATTAATTCCCTTTTTATCCATTTTAATGAGGTCCAGAAGATTTATTCTTTGCTGAATGCAAAAGAAGATATCTTTGATATCTTCTGTAATTTTTAGAACATTTTAATGATGTTTTACTAACGTATGCATAGGCTCCAGCATAGGGCTTCCAGACTGAAGAACTCCTAATTTCAGTTTCTTTCCACAGCTAACAGCAGAAACTCGGAGACTATGGTATTGGCACAAGATAATGATCTCCAGCTGCCAAAAAGAAGCTGAAGTATTTAAACATGTTGGTGCATAATTTCAGGCTTTTTAGCACTTGAATATGATCTATTTATACCCATATACATGCAGTATTTGTGGCACTTATTTTTAATTCTTAGAACACTGAGTATTCTAAGTTTTCAGTAAACAGCATTGAGCGACTCAGGATACAGTTTCCTGCATTTCATACTTTAAAATGCAGGCAGCAGAAAAAAAAATCATCTCAACCCTTCCAAAATGCTCACAAAAATACCTCAGCCGACCTTCCTCTTTTTCCTGGCACCAATATCTGCTGCCAAACAAACCTACTATTGACATCCAGGTCAAACTTCTGAAGTAGTCGGTTCACTCTCCAAAACTTCTAGACATCTAACTTCCACCTACCACATGGACGCCTGTCAGCTCTCTCCCTATTCCCATAACTCTCTATGCCACTTGCTCCGCCTCTGGAAAGTCCCGTCAGAAATTTCTACCTGACAACACTCACTTTCCCAATGTCACACACTTGGAAACTACCTGGTGTTCTAGGGGGAGGAAGGCATTGGCCCTATGACATTTTTAGCTGCCATGACTGCCTCTTTTATGCCAAGTAAGCACTCACTGTAATTGCTTTCTGACTAATGGATATTGATACAATCGTTTTGAATAAATATTGTGTAACAAATTAAAGTGATAATTAGCTAAGTCTATTTATTGATTAACATGAGCAATCTGGTTATGTCACAAAACATGTGTTGTCACATTATGTAATGAATGCACAACAGATAAGTTTGTGTAATAAAACAAATTGTAACAGCAATATTATACACCCAAGTGAGAGAGCCTGTAGTTGTTATTCTTTGTAAAAATAATGTTGAGTGAATCATCACTCTCTCTTTAGTGGTAGGTCAATGTATTCACTAAGAATCATCAGTACTGAAAGAAGTTTTAAAGTCTTTGCAGTGTTAGAAAGGCCTTTCTTGAGAAAGTTGCTGTAGTTCTCTCCTATGAAGGGGCAGAAGGTCTGGCAGTATGAGCAATCTAATTCCATACCTTACTGGCTTATTCTTCACTATCCTATTCCATTATCTCTTATATTTTCCAGTGAGTGCAAACATGCATTAAGACAACAAAATATGGAGATATAATACCCAATTTTGCTGTTTAGCCCGCTAAGGTGGTGGTGCAGAGGATCACACAAGTACATAAAGCAGCATTATTAGTTTTGGAATATGCTTTAAGAATATGAGAAAGAAGTGAGTCAGAAAAAGTAAAGCTGAATAGTAGGCAGCAAGGTAGGGTGAGCAGTCCCAAAGAAAAACACGTGATAAGGGGAGGAGAAAGGCAGCACTGTAACTGGCAATCTTCATTTACCTTGCTAAATAAAAATAAGCAGCCATACCAATTTTTGGTAGAAAACAGCTATCTGCAATAAGATGTCAGCATCCCAATGTTTTTTCTGGTAGCAACATACTTTGTGAAGCATACTGGTCCTTGTAAGAATTATCAGTTGAAAACTCTACCTTCCTTTCTAGTTGCAGGTATTTTACCCTTTGGCTTTAACGTTGAGTCCTTGAGTATGAAGCTGAACACTCTGATTTTGATTTTTAGCCTAGGACAGAAATTAAGCTCAAACAAGGATGACACAGGAAAAGATTAGAAAGAAGAAGTTCTAATATTATAAAAACCTAAGTCTGTTCCTAATGCTTTATTTGTGCTTTGATTGGCTAAACCAATCAGAGCACAAAGATGTGCTCTGACAGAAGGCAGCCTGCTGCCATAATGGTGGGAACACAGGGGATAGAGCGGGGGGCTGAGGCCAGCACAGCTGGGCTTGCCCCCTCAGAGCAGGGAAGTCAGAAGAAGGCTGAACATTATGAGCTAAAACTACAGATTTCAGCCCAAACTTTTAAATGCAGTTTCCAAAAGTTAAGTAGGCAAATAGATGCCTTGAGTTTCAGAGGTTCTGAAATAAGTTTAACAGAAGCTGCACAAGTTTAGCAACTCTGAAAAAGGCCACCTGTGTTAGGTATTTAACTTTTGGCACGGCAGCTTGGAAATATCCTAGACAGGTTTTTACACACACTCATCTTAATATGTGACCTGCTTCCAGTAGTAATTTAAGCAACATTATATCTGTGCCGGGGTGGGCAAAGTCTGGCCTGTGAGTGAGATTGGGCCCATGGCAGTCCCCATTTCCCAGCAGCTCCTGCCAGCATTGCTGAGGCTGGTTTCCACGGAGACCTCAGCAGCAGCAGTGCCATGACACCATGGGGCTGGGGTTTCCATGGAGACCAGCCCCAGCGGTGCTGGCAGGGCAGGGAACTGCTCTGGTGCTGGCATCTTGCAGCAGTGACAGTGTGGTCCAGAGCTGGGGCAGAGCCTCAATCTGCTGCCCACACGCCGCAGGCAGGGGTGTGCAGGCAGTGGATCATGGCTCTGTCCCGGCTCTGGACCACACTGTCACTGCTGCAAGATCCCAGCACTGGTCCTGGAACAGCTCCCTGCCCAGCTGCATGCCTTGCCAGTGCTGCTGTGGCTGGTCTCCCTGGAAACCCCAGTCCCGTGGTGTCATGGCACTGCTGCTGCTAGGATCTCCATAGAAACTGGCTGCAGCGATGCACATAGGGGCTGCTAGGAAATAAGTCTGGCTGCCAGCTGGATCTGCCATTTTGCCAACCCCTGATCTATACTATACAATGTGATAGTAAAATGTTTAAAATACCAAAATCACTATAGTCACATGACTGTGGTTGTCTCCTTGGACTAATATTCCCTGCTTCTCCATGGAGCTAAGTTGGAGCTAGCTGGGGTATAGCTACATGGCATTGCATTATGCCCAGTAGACATAGACCATGTAATTAGTATGTCACATTTTTCCCCTCTTCTCTCATTTTTTCCTTAATGAAGAAAGTGGATATAGTGGAGCAACTTGGTTTGGCAGACTGTTTTAGTTTGGTGAGGGGGGGATGCTGCCATCCATTTATGTTACAGAAGGCAAGGTCAAAGAAGTATGCCCTACAGCTGAAGCAGGTAGTGGGTAAGGCTTGTCCTACTTAGTTTCTGGAAAAGTTCAGTCCACAGTTAATGAACTGATCTCCACAAAACTTTGATTTTCCACACAGATAAGCTTTATTCATATAGTGAAGAGTTTTATCATGCAGAAACAGAAAAGCTGACAAGCCTGGCCTTTATCCCAAAGTTTTAGGTGATCTTTACATTATCCAGGACATAGACCATACCACATGTTAAGGACAAGAGAAACTTTGAACTTGACTCAGTCTTCCCAGGAAGCCACCTTAGAGAGCAGAGGAAAGGTGTGATGCATCTGCAGTAGCTTGTATTGCTGACATGACATATTGCAGCAATCTGTACTAGCTGGAATTTTGAAAGCACTGAAAGCCTCATACCCTTGTATCTCATGTTACTGTAGAGTAGCTGAAAAGGGTGAAAGTATGAATAACTAGAACGAAGTTGGGAAAGAATCTGCCCCAGGGTGAGACAGAATTTTCTAGTCATGGGAGAAAACATTACTCATGGATGCTGCTATGTGAGGGCTCAGCCTTGGACAGGAATCCAGGAACACTCCTAAACCACTTGGTGAATCAGTAAATTGTGAGCATGTTATCTTCCACCAAAAGAGAAAGATCTGGCTGCGAACTCTTCAAAACAGTGTCTTCTACATACCATTATCTTGTTCAAGCTCAGTTAAATGTTCTTTACTTCTAAGCTGATCATGCCCAAGCACCAGGCTATCTTCCAAGATAAATATAAAAGCCTGATCCCAGGAAATTCAATTGCAAAACTCCCATTGGCTGAATGGGGCCCTCAGAGCACAGTTTCCTTCCATCTCCAGGGCAGATCTGGGCTCAGCTCAGATGATGAAATCCATACATTTTATACAAATCTTCACATTTATCTGATGGATCTGGGAACAAATTTTTTCCTCTTGTTTTTTATAACTGAGATAATTAAGTGTATATGATAAAACTTCAGGAAAAGTAGATAAACAACTAATTAAATGACAAATAGTTATGCCAAAAGCCAGGTGTCCTCAGCAATCTGTTTTAATATTTAAACATTAGACCACTTTTCTTCATGCATTAACTTTATCATAGACATAGTTTTTGTTTAAAAGCATTGCTTTCATACATTCCCTATGCTGAAATCTCTTTGATTTATACAGAGAAAGGTCTCCCTCATGTGGAAATGTTTCTAGCAGATATAAAACAGAAGTCAAATTTTGTCTTTTGATAGCCTTTCTGTTGTTCAGAGACTTGGGAATTCACTGTGGACAAGGATCATTGCACAGCTGCTTTTTCTATCTTCTTTTCATATGAACTTTTACTATGGCACCTATTTCAAAATTTCCACTATCTTAGTCAAAGTAACTTTTTGAAAAGAGATATAAGCAAAATACTTTGACCCAGATCCTGTCAGACTTTAGTAGAAATTAATCTATACAGAATTCAATATTTGCAAGAGTTGCATTGTTTTCTTATGAAGAATTAGCTTTTTTCAAGGTGCCTCTATTATTATTATGCTTTTGAATACTATTCACATGTCTCTTACATACAGATCTGCATGCATATGCAAAGATTTGTGCAAGTTCATTACACTGCAAGATCAGAGCCTAAAGTTGTAACAGGCAGTGAAAGTCTGTATTAGTTTTTAACTTTACCATACATTTTACAGATTAGTCACCTGCTGTAAAAAGACTTGGTAGTTCTATGCTTTGTTTATATAATTGCCAGATTTAAAGATAGTCAATCAAAAATTACATGTTAATTTGGAAAAAACTGATAATGTATCAATCATATATTTACAGTAACATTACTCTTACAACCACCTTATAGTAAATTCTCAAAGAACATGGGAAAGCCGGTTTTGATCGTCCCAGCTTTAAAATCTTGGCTGCCTGACACATTTATCTTTAGTGCGCTCAATATTTCAAAATAGTATACTTATGCTTAGGCCACATGATCGAGACTTTCCTTTTTGTCATTTTGGATTCCTGTAGATTTATTTTGTATGAGACAGAAGAGGACTAACATCTTTTAATCAGTTCATAACTAACTGCATTATATTTGCCAAATTATCATTTGAATGTGTAGCAGCCTTTAAAAAATGGACCCACCTGAACAGAATGGGAAGAGCTGCCTGGCAGAGAGACAGAGTTTGTCCCAGAGGGGACACCATAGGCTCTGAGGGCAAGTGAAGCTGTTTGGGAGCAGCCCGGTTGGAAGTGGGAGGGGTGATGTAACCCCAGCAAAGTTTTGAAAGGGAGCCCTTAGCAAAAGCCCGGGAAGGGCCCTGAGCTGGGATGGGCTGAGAGGCTTGGATAAAAGGGGGAGCAGTTTTTCCCGCGCGGGGGGGAGCAAGAAAGAGAGGGGGCTGAGGGACAGGCTGGAGAGCGGATTCAGAGTCTCAGTGCAGTGGTCCCTCGGAGAGCCCCTGGGAGAGGCCTGCAGGAGCAGAGTGGAGAAGCTGCAGCAGCAGGAGCAGGCAGGGACTGCTGGTGTGGAGAACCCAAGTCTGGAGAGACCTGACTGCAGCGGTGTGGCTGGGTGAGCACAGCAGAGCCGGGGTGGGGACTGCTGGAGTCTGCCCTAGTTTCCGTGATGGGTGAGGGGTCCCAGGGGCAGGCAAAGTCCAGGGAGGGGCTGCAGTTGCCAGGGCTGTGAGGCTGTGTGGGGCTGGAGGCTTGCTACAGCCTGCAGCCCAGACTGCTCACAGCACAACGAGGGAAGGGGGGCAAAGGCAGGGGAAGGCTGTCTTGCAGGAATGCAGAGGAGCTGCCGCTTGCTGCCCGGAGACCCCAGGAACACGGTGACGGGCACCAGTGCCAGGAAGCATCCACAGACCACAGGCAGGGATACAGACAGTCCCGCTCCCCGCCAGGGGCAGTGCACACGGGATCCCCAGAACACCATGTGCAAGTGAGAGACTGTGTAAATAAGTTCTTGAGGGTTTATTAGTCAGTATATCCATGTGCTTATTTAATGATTATTTGTTATGTTGTAAATAATTAAATCTTGTAAATAGTTTGAAAACTGTCTGCAAGGGTGCTTGATTGTAAGGGGAGGCTCTCTGCTCGGGGGCACTGCAGCAGCTTCCCAGGGGGGCTGGGCAGGGCTGCTGGCTACCGGGTACCCCAGGATCCCATTATTCACGTGAGGGTGCATGTAGTGTCACGCCCAGGGTTACAAATGGGAATCTTAAATGATACAAATGTAACCTTTAATTTTTTTCAGAAACGATCTATATTCAAACTGAAATTTTTCTTTTTTGTCTCCTCATGGTTGATGTGGCTTCAATTTGTTCCCTCTCAAAATCTTCCTTTTCTGTCTCAGACACCTACATTGGAGAACTCTGTAAAATCCTTCATGCCTCAACTTTCTTCTGTTCTAGCAAAGGAACGTTCAACTTTGAACTAAGTGAAATTTTTCAGTTGCAATCTTCTTGCCAGAAGAAATACAGGTTCATGTTGATAGCAATTTGTGAATTAGCATATTTTTCTAATTAAATATGTCAATTTGTCATTTTGAAATGGCATTTGTTACTAAATTTACTTCAGTTTAAATTAAGTAAAATCAAAATGAAACAAGTGTTCATATAAAATAAAATCTTAAATATTATTGAAAAACATTTTCTGACTTGATTTCAATTAGCTTAAAGGGAAAAAAGAAAAGAAATAATAATAAAAAACTTGGGTTGATAAGAAACAAATTTGTGTTGTTTTTTTCAATTTAATCAGAAAAAAAAATATTAATCGATTAGACCGATCTGGTCAGAATCTATAAAAAGCCTGAACTGGTAACAAGAAGCTATGTTCACAGGCATGTAGTAATATATCACAACTGCCTGGTTTGAAAATTAAGAACACAGGCTCTAAATAAGCCACAAGTGCATATGGTCCCACAGTTTTATTTAGGTAAACTGTGCAGTGTTTTTTCCCATCTCGTAGAAAACTATCAAGTAATCTTTGGACAGGCTTTCAGTCACACTCTTCATCATTAGAGGTAATGATTATTTCCATAATTTTTATTGGACCATCTTTGGGTTGCCACATTGAAAATAACTAATAAGAACACATGGTTAGCATTTTTGGACCATCTTTCTTCACTTACTATGGCTTACTTTGGACATAAATTATTTCCCCTAATGTAAGAACAATTTTATAGAACAGCTGAAATTATTGCAATTGCACCATTCTGCAAAGAACTTGGCTCTTTCTCCCAACCCAGAGTTCTTAGGGCTACGAGTCAAATTAGGAGAGAGCAAATTTTTAAAATCACATGATACATAATGAGAGTTAAACATACATCAGAATAAAAGGTAAAGGTATAAGTCATGCACACATCTCAAGTTCACAATACCCCAAGAAGCAAAAGATCTCCCCATGGGTTTTAATTTTGAATCTTGTTCCTGGAAAAGTAGATTCAAGTCATAGTAAAAAGGTTTACATTTAATTTAGCAAGTTAAAAGTATAATATAGAAACTGTAGAATAAAAATGAATCAGATTCTTAATAGCAGACATTGTATTTCTTTCTAATAGTTCAAATTTATTCACAAAGCATAATCCAAACATGTCTTTTTAAAAAAAGAGAGATTCAAAGGTGTGTTTTTCCCAGTCACTTTCATTTCACAACATTTCACAAATAAAAAAACAACCTGTAAAATGTTTTAACTTCAACACAGTATCTTGGAACTTGTTCTTCCAAAGCATTGGCTTTTGTAGCTGTTACTTAAAAACACATTATTTATATAATAATAATTAAAAACCCTAAAAGTGATTTGTTTTCCTATGATGTGATATCATGTCACAGAATGGCATGAACTAGATTGCCATTTCAAGTTCCCATCCTGTTCATATGCCATTGTGAAGGATCTACAGTTTTACTGAATATATAAGCCTTTACTCAACAGGAAAGCTTTCTGGTTTGGTTTACGCCCCAAGAAATTGTAGAGCATATCCATCCCATCCAAAGATCCTCCAGGTTTCAAGATAAGATTTCTGTATTTCATTCCAGCCTGATAAAAAAACAAAGCAGAAAAATATTTCCTGTTTTTGCAAAGTATCCAAATCAATAGAAAAAAGAAAATATAATCTATTGAACATAGCAGGAAGCATGCTATTCTTCCAACACCACCTCTATACTGAGAACCAACTACCAATGTGTATCAGAGAGACAAACCAGGGTGCTTGTACAGGGAGGACTCATCAATTTCTGGAGAGGAACTATATCTCCTGTGGCCCTATATGGCAGAATGCTATTCAACTAGCCATGCAAAAGGCAAATTTTGTGCAAGTCCCAGGGAGATGGGCAAAGTAAAGGCACAACTCTACTCACCTCCATTTAAGTATAGGGAGATGTACAGAACATCTCCAGAAGGTGACTCTATTTTACATCTGCCCTCCCATGGAAGTAATGGGAGAAGTCCAGGGTGTGTGGGATGAGGGCATCTAGGAACTGAGGCAGAGCCCTGGAGCTGTGGACTGACCAAAGAATGTGGACTGGGCAGCCACCCTCTGAAATGAACCCAGAGCTAGTATGGCATGAAGAGAAAGATAGAGACAGACAGACAGAGCGAGATGGATATGGCCCTCAACAGGTCCCCAAAGCTCATTAAGTGGCCTTCCAGCCAAAATAATTGCCCAAACCTGCTTTAAAACACTGTACTAATTGATGTATTCTGAAAGAACAGGCCATGAAGATTACTTAAACATGTCTTACCGTGTTCACATTCCATGAATCTACCTAGAATATTTTAAGCAGCAAGGGTTTTTCTGTGATATCTTTTACTGGACCAACTGTCCTAAGTTTTCTCTCAATGACACAGCTGGCCTATCATAAATACCCCTTGCCTCCCATATATTTTCTGGACTATAATGGCGACACAACACTGAAACTCTGCCAGCATATTTTGGACCCTGAGATATGACGTGAAATAATTATTCTCTATGTGTAGTTCCAGGATAACTTTGGCTTCTGACTAAAAAAATAAGACAAGGTGTTATCTATTTTCAGGACTACAAAACTTCCTAATTGTTGTCTTGTGAAACCATGTAAAGATCCTGTTTATTGACTGAATTCTAAGGTCTGAATTTCAGAAATTCTGAGGTTATCTTTGAAAGAAACTTGCACATTTATTATCCTGTTTAGTGATTCCAAGAGAGGTTGGGGCAGTGGTAGAAATTATTTCTACTGATCTGTGAGGGAGAAGGTTTAAACCAGGGATGCTCAACCTTGGTTTATGGGTCGGATCTGACCTGCGTAGCCATGCCATCTGGTCTATAGGGGTCCCTATGGACCTGAAAATTTGGCAAGAAGGGGAGGGGTGTAGAAGTGGCAGCAATTTCTGTTCCCTTGTTGCCAAACTTCCCATCAGTGGGAGGCCTGAGGGCTGGACAGCATGCTAGATCAGTATATGAAAGTGGCTCAGGGTACAATCCTACAGTGCAGGGCTGAGCAGAGGCAGCACGGGACTCCAGTTGAGTGGTGCAGACACTAAGGGTGCAGCGTGGGGTCCCAAATCATGTGGTGCAGGGCTGAGGGAGGCAGTGCAGGGCCCCAATCTGACAGTATGGTGACAAGAGAGGCAGCGCAGGGCTGAGGGAGGCAGCATGAGGCTCAATCCAGTGGTAGGCCAAGTGGAGGCAGTGCAGGGCCTCATCCAGCCTGCAAACAGGCCTCACACCACTCATTCAGCCCACCTACCAAAAGGTTAACCAGTGGCTTAGACCCATCATCCATGCAACTGAGAACTACTACACAGCTATCTATGATGTAATTCAGCTATGGCTTCTCTTCCCTGGAAAGAAAAAAGGGGTAGCAATTCCCGCTCTCGCTACCAAATCAATAATGTTTTAGTTTTAAAACCCTGGAAACTATATTGCAGCTACGCAAGCTTACCAATTGCTTTGGCTGATGTCTTGCTGAAGCATAAATTTGATGAAGCACTGCTTATATTTCACTATTTGTATTAATCTCCTGAAGTTTAGTAGAGTATGGAGCTTTTGCCATTGTGAGATTAAAGTGTAATTTGAATAACAGCAGCCTGTGGTGTCTGTGGAACAGATCTTCCACTACCTTATAAACAGCCACATCTCCCAGTTCTTGGGAGAATAGAGATTCCTCCAGACAGTTTGTAGTGATGGAAAAATCTACCAATTACTAAAGCTATACACATAAGTCTTATAAGCAATCATTAAAAATACAATCTCTGAAGCTGAAGCTTTTGTAATTGTTACTCAGGTAGGGAAAGAGCTTTCATTCTGACAGGAAAAGGTAAGAAGAGGTAAGCCAAGATTTTAAAAAACATTTCTTGCAATATGCTAGTACCTTCTTTCTTGTCATGAATTTCTGAAAAATTTGAATCTAGGTGTAATGATATGCACAAGCAAAAAAAGACAAAACATCCTTGTTTATGGGAAGTTGTTCTTCCCACAATACCTCTGGAGAACAATAACAAAGGACAGCAGGCTAAACAGATCTATTTTGAGGCATGAGACTGTTTTAAGAAAAGGTCTGCTCTAAGTAGCTCTCACACAGAGGGAATCCCTCTATAAAGTTACATGAACAACTGAATAAAGATGCCTCATGCTATAGTGAAAACCATTTTTCCCTCTATTCTAAGTTATAGAGAAATTTTGCAGCAGGCCTCCCTAGATAAAGGCACCAGGAGTCAATGTAGTTGAAACACAGTGACTATCTATTTACTAGTAGCTTAAATAAAGGGCCAGATGGATCAGTTTTAAACCTCTCATTTACAGAAAAAAAGCCCTAAATAAAAATAAAAAGATGCTTTCATTTTTAGTGGTATGTAGACATCCCAGAGCAAATGGGAAGTGAGGTTTGTGAGATTTTGTATAGTCCAAACCCTAAACTAGCCTTTAAATACACTCAGAAAATGAACTGTATCTACGTGAGGAGGGAGCCCAAGAAACAGAATGAAAGCCCTAGGTAATACAGGAAGTCTGGCTCAATGTGCTCCTCTCAACCTCTACAACAGATCTGGTTATATGCACCTTTACCCTTGCTCCTCCCAGGACTCTTCTCCCTTCACTCTTCTTGGCTACAGCTGTGTGTGCAGTAGGGGAGGGGGCACATACTGGAGCCCTTCTTCCTCTTAAAAATTGGGAAAGCTCTATGAATTCTTCACCCTCTCCCCAGTTCCCAGGTTGAGTGCTATAACAGGGCAGGGAGGAGCACAGAAAACAATCTAGAAGTAGAGAACAGGGAAGTGGAGTGACCCTGAGTGGCTTGTGCTCTTTTTTTCCCCTCCTCCTCCTCTTCCTATGAGCCTGATTTCCAGTTACTGAGGGGAGGGGAAGACCAAGACCTCAGCCTGCTTCCTGAGCAGTCCTAATCAGCTGCTGTACCCCAAGATGTGGGGAAGTGGGGCAAAGCAAGCAATCACATGGGATTTATCCAAGCAGGACTGGAATTTGTATAAGGGCTAAAGCTTATACCACTGAGAGACAGACTTCACTTCAGCCTAAATACTATTACCTTGCAAAAAGAAAAATATTGCCTGAGCTGACAATATGGTTAATCATGGGTCTGCCTAACAACTGTCCTTCCTTCCTGCTCTGTACGAAAGAGGTCATGTGGGCAGAAAGGGGTAAACGCACACTCTATAGCAAATATATAATTTAAGCTTCAAAGCCATTTTAGAGAAGATGCTCAAAACCAAACCATAAATGCTTGAACTGGTCTCATGGAGTAATTACCTTATATTATGCTGCAAAAGGGGGGCTCTGAATAGATTAAATTTTCTAAGACGGGTGGTAAGCAGCAAATGAAACAGATAAAGTGCTAGTATCATAGTACTTTTTGCAGAAGCAGAATATACGTTAGCTTTTGTGATGAGACATTTTTCATACAGTGCCATAAGAAAGAAAATGAAAGCAATTCAATACTACTTAGAAGCCTTATGCAAGTGTTGTAAAATAGTTTAAAATATCTAACTTTAGTTATGGTAGTGTAAGAGTGATGTTGTAGCTATGATGGTCCAGAAATTATGCAAAAGGCAAGGATTTATTAGGGTGACTATGTCATTGGGATTAAGTTAGGCAAGGCATTAGGCTAGGCATTCTTCGTCATGTCTCTGATCACAGGAAGCCAGGCTTCCTCTGATCACAGCTATGCCTGGCTTCCTGTGAACAGAGACCTGATGAAGGAATGCCTTGTGTTCCAAAGCCTGCCTAACCTTGGACCAACTACATAATTGGTCCAATAAAATATATCACCCTTAGAAATCTCTGTCTCTTGAATAACTTTAGTTAAGAATTGTGTCAGTACAACCGCTCTAAAAAACCCACATGTGATTTTCTACTATCATGTTAATCATTTGTTAACAATTTTCCTTGCTGTTGTGGATGTGGCCTAAGATGTTAAAATCAACTGGTTGTACAGATTATAATAAAACCTGCTTTGGAAACTATATTATAGCTAATTTGGAAGAACAAATATTCTCCAGTAATGGAAGGTGCTTAAAAACCAAGTTCCAATCTTACCTTTGGATTCATTATTCCTTCTTGTTTAAAGCAGCTATAAAAAATATCCATGGAAAAAACTTCACTCCAGAGGTATCCATAGTACTGGCCATCATAGCCACCTGCTAAATGTCCAAAAGTAGCTGGCATGCTTGTTCCTTAAAAAATAGATAGAGAAACTAACCAATTAAAGTCATGTATATTCATCCCTGCACAAGACTGCTGCAGATTTAGGATGACATTAATGCACCAGTTTGGAATATACTCCAACTGTACTAGGATTTTTTTTCTGATGGAATAAAATTAATGGACCTTTTAATCTTATTACAAAGTAATTATTTCAGTTTCATTAAGTGAATTTCTTTTTTGAATAGCATTACTTTTATTTGCTATGACAAAACCTACTGCAAAGGTAATGTATGATTATTTGAAGCAATCAGGTATGCTGCATAAAGTGTTACTAGAGGTGTACCAATATATCAGGTGGCTATCAGATCAGCACTGATAAAAGGAGAAATGATGTTATTGGCTATCGGCTTTTTTTGGTCGTTGTAATTGATAATTATGGCCGTGTACCTGGAGCACCCTGGCAAGCATGGTCTGGTCCCCATGCCCTGCTACCAGCTTGAGCCTGCGGCAGAATACAGGTCCTGGCAAGCAGTGGCAGAGGGAGGAGGCCAGGGAGTGCTGCGCTCAGGTACAAAAGGACCATTACCAGCTTCTGTTGGCATGGCAATGCTGTGCATGCAGCAGGAGCCTGAGTGCCAGGGCTGCTGTGGAGATGTTGAGCTTTGCATGGGTGGGATAAGGTGCTGTGCATGGGACATTCTGCTCTGCTGGGCACTGGGTGCCTTGGCAAAAGCAACTTCTCCCTGATAGTGGTGGGAGCTCGGCTGTGTGGGACCTGCTGACGCTGAGGCAGCGGTGTGCTCTGGGGTTCCAAACACACCTGGTGCCACTGTCCATGCAAGGGTCCAACCTGCCTACCCAGGATGGCAGCATAGGCTGTGCAGGGAGCAGGGCTGCGGGTAGGAGCCGTGGGCGAGGGGGCGACGTGCGTGGGAATAAGTCAGTCACTGCCTTCCTTATTAAGGACCAGAGCAGGCAGGAGGCATGTGTGTGTGTGTTATAAATGAAAAACAAACAAAAAAAGGTTTATTTATGTCAGTAGTTTGAAATGCCTTGCACTATTACTAAATATCGGTTATTGAATCAGGCTCGGATGATATAATTAGTTCATTATTGGCTATTGGCATTGGCCATGAAAATCTTTATCAGTGCACCCTAAGTTTTACGTTTACATACCTGGAGTTGCAGGAATTCCTAAAATCTCCACGCAATACTTAGCATACTCATCTGCTGGGTCAAGGGAAGGCTTTGTGTGAAGAGACTGGTCGACTTTGCTCAAGACAATCTGACGAAGGGTTAAAAGACCTAATGGTATAAGAACATTTATTATTCAATTATGAGTTTTTATGCCATCTTCCATCCAAGAATCTTAACATGCATAAAAAATATTTGTGAGTTAAGCCACTGAGGTAAGAAAACATTGTTTTCATTTTAACCGCTCTTCTACTCAACTGAAACAAGTAGTTAAAAAATTGAGAGGCTTATTATTATTAAAGGATTTGCTATTACAATCTCCATCTTCTTAAATTGTGTTCTTAAAAGCAGTTAAGACATCAGCCATTTTTAGTTTCAGTTTCAGCATTTAAACATAGTTTTTGTAATCATTCCAAAAGTATAAACTTTCTTTTCTATATGTTTACCTATCAGTTGTAATTACAGAAGCAGTATATACACATTTAAGGATGAACAAAAAAATACAAGGGGACTGTGTTCATTCTGTTTTACACAGAATATTGGCTTTATTCTTTCCATCCACCATTCTGGATGTTGGAATCCTCTGGACAAAGGTCCAAGGGGATATGAGCAGGAGCGATGTCTCAGTAGTGTCTGCTACAAGCCACCAGACCTAGAGGAAGAGGCGGACAAGACCTTCCTTAAACCACTAGCAGAAGTTTCCAAATCACAGGACTTTGTTCTCACAGGGACTTGAATTACCAAGACACCTGCTGGAAGGGAAACACAGCAGTGCACAGGCAGTCCAACAAGTTCTTGGTGTGTTTTGGGGATAACTTTGGGTACAGGTGGTACAGTGGCCAACTAGGGACAAAGCTCTTTTTGACTTGCTGCTCACAAGCTGGAAGGAACTGGTTGAAAATGTGAATGTGGAAGGTAACTTGGGTGATGGTAACCATGAAATGATAGAGTTCAAGATTCTAAGAGGAGAGACTCAGAATAAAGACACTAGATTTCAGAAAAGTAGACATTAACAAACTCAGTAGACTCATAAGTAAGATCCCTTGGGAGGCAAGTGGGAGGGGGAAAGTTATCTAGGAGAGCTGGCTATACTTTAAGGAGGTTATACTAAGGGTGCAGGAACAAGATATCCAGAAGTGAGAGAAGAATGGGAAGTGCAACAGAAGACTGACCTGGTTAAAACACTGTCTCTTCAATGTGTTGAAACTCTAAAAGACATCCTACAAAAACAGAAACTTAGTCATATATAAGAGTATTTCATGGACATATAGGGAGAAAAATCAGGAAGCCCAAAGCATAATTTGAGGTGCAACTGGCAAGGATGTAAAAGGCACTAAAAAGAGATTTTACAAGTATGTCAGAAGTAATGTATGTCCCTTACTGAATGCAGAAGGCAGACTACTTAGAGATAATGCAGAGAAAACTGAAGTATTGAATGTTCATTTGAATTTTACATGATTAAAATCAGCCACAAGATGAGGAGGACAATTGGCAGCAAAGATAGGAAGGATAGGTAAACAGCCTAGAGCAGTGGTAAAACAGGTTATGGATCAGAATGTAAGTAGACCATACTGGGTCAGACCAATGGTTCACCTACCCTGGTATCCTATCTCCGACAGTGGCAGGGGTGGGCATTATACATGGAGAGCATCAAACTGGATCTCACTAAAGTGATCTATCCCCTATTCAATACCCTCTCTGGCATCCACCGTTTATTGGATTAAAGAGGCCAGAGGAAATTTCTCCATTTTGTTCAGTAGTCATCAGATAGATCTATCATCCATGCATTTATCTCGTTCCTTTTGAAACCTGACTATGCTATTTGCCTCCACCACCTCCTGTAACAATAAATTCTGCTAGTGTTCTGGGACTTGGTGAACAACAGTTCCCTGCTCATTTTGCCCACACATTTCATGATTTTCTAGACCTCTGCTCTGTCATATCCCCCCTCAGCCTTCTTCTTTCCAAACTGAAGAGTGTTGGCCTTTTTAGTCTTTCCTAGTATAGCAATTGCTCTAGGCCCCTGATCATTTTAGCTGCCCTTCCCTGTGCCTTTTCTAATTCTACTAGATTCTTTTTGAGAAGAGAAGCTTAAGAGAAGCATACTTAAGAGAAGCTTGATGCTTTTAAGTTGTTAGGTCTGGACAGCAAACATCCTAGAGAATTGAAAGAAGTGACTGACACAATTTCAAAGCTATTGGCTACCATATTTGAGAATTTGTGGATGTTGAGTGAGATCCCAGATGACTCCAAAAGGGCAAATATAGTGCCCAATTTTAAGAAAGGGAAGAAGGGGGATCTGGGGAATTATTGGCTAGTTAATCTGACCTCAAAACCTGGAAAAATTATGTTAATTCATGAATCTCTTTTAAAGCACCTGGAGAACAAGGTGATCAGGAATAGCCACAAAGATATACAAGAGCAAGTCAAGCCTGACCAACCTGATTTCCTTCTATAAGGTGACAGGGTCTGTGGATGGGGGGAGAGATATGGATGTGATATGCTTTGATTTTAGCAAGCCTCTTGACACAGTCTCCCACGACATTCTCATTAATAAACTAAAGAAATATAGATGAGTCTCATAAGCTCGATACATAACTGGTTGGATCAATGAGTAGTCATCAATGGCTCAATGCCTGTTTGGGAGGCAGTATTAAGTTAGGTTCCCCAAGAGTCTGTCTTGGGCCTTGATGGATAGAAAATGGTATTTAGAGGTTTGCTTTTGGGAACTGGCTTGTAAGTAAAGTAGATATGCATTAGAATAATGGTCCAGGGCAACGGCAAAGGGTAAATGATTTCCAACAGCCTGTTTGTGACAAAGTTTCCTTCAAGGCCAACTGTGTCTAAAAAGAGCAGACACACAGGCTGGGAAATTGAAGACATGTACCACACTGTTCCACAACACGAGATAAGGTGACATTAGGTCACAGCACCCAACTGCACAGCCCTTGGGATTTCCGGCTTTGGGGAACAGACCAAATTAGGAAAAAATGGTAAATAGTCCAAATTAGGATGTGTGCATGTGATGGGTTTGTGAAACAAAGAAATATACTGAGTGGACAGAGTGTGGACAGTATGATGACCACAGGGAGCCCAATCAAAGATGCCTGGAGATGAAGAGTCATCAGAGGGGGAGAAAAGGAGGGATTTCAGAGCAGCAACGGGTCCCTGGGAAGGGAACTCGAGGCCACACCATCAGCCTGTCTCACCCACCCCACTGTGGGGGTGGGGGAGGAGGGAGAAGGGGGCTTGGCCTTTGACCTCCAGGCTGCTGACATCTAATATTCAAGACAGAACCTCAGAGTGAAGTTTGCATACTGTCCAGACGTACCTTCCCTATGTGACAGCTCTAGGACTGGTAGCTATAGAATTGTTTGCATTATTCTCATCTGGTATCAGTGTGTATCAATAAAATTTGACTGTTATCAAATAGAGAGGTCATGGTCGGTCTGAGGGTTTGGGTCCTCCTGGAACAAGGTATCTGCGTCATAAATCCAGTGCCAACAAGCCTGATATTGTTTAATATCTTCATTAATGATTTGGAGGATAGGACTGAGTATACATTTAGCAAATTTGTGGATAACACCAGGTTTAATGGAGTTAACCACACCAGGTTTAATGGAGTTAACCACACATTATAGTGTAGGGCTATAATTCAAAATGACCTGGAGGAATTGGAGGGAAAAAAAACAACTTGATGAAATTCACTAAGGGTAAGTGCAAAGTCCTGTACTTAGAATGGAATAGCTGGTGCATGTACAAATGCAGGCTGGGCAATGAATAGTAGTACTGCAGAAAAGGACCTGTGGGGTTAGTGGACCAGAAGCTGAGTATGAGCCAACAGTGTGCTCTTGTTTAAAAAACAACACACTGGATTGTATTAACAATTTGCAAAAGAAGGGAAGTGATCTTTCTGTTCTTTGGCACTCATAAGGCCTCACCTGGAGTACCAGGTAGGTCCATTTTAGAGCCCCAAACTTCAAAAAGGTTATGGACAAATTAGAAAAATCCTAGCAGAAAGCAACAAAAATAATTAGAAAAACTCTGTGGCCACATATGACAACACTAGGAATAATGGCCCAAGGAGCAGAGGAAATTTAAGCTGGAAGAAATTTAAGAAGGACTTTCTCACCATGAGGGAGTTTAAGCACTGGAAGAGGCCACTTCGAGACATTTTAAAAAGTAGATTAGAAAGATGCTTGACTAGGATGGTATAGTCAGGGATGATCCTGTCTTGAGCATGGGGCTGGACTAGATTACCACTAAAGGTCCCTTCCAGACCTACTTTTCTATGATATGATTTTATGAAAGCAGTGCTTAAAAATTACCTGTATTAGCCAGTCTAGAGGCAGCAAGTTTTTCAAGGAGGGCGTCTGAAACATGGCTCCCATCTTTATAATGCTTCGACATTTGTTGTAATGGTTCTTTTTCCCACACCCAGTTCTCAAACATCTGTGAAGGAACCTCTACAAAGTCTGTTTCCACATTAGTTCCACTAAACCTTGCAAAGTCAGTCTAAAAAAAAAAAAAAAAAAAAAGCAAGCAAGCCATTCTATTAAATATAAAAACAAAAAAGGATTTATAGTAAAATTTCAACTTTTGAATGTGTTGAAATTAATGTAAAAGGAGGAAAGAATAATTTTAGCCAACTATATTTAAAAAAGCTCAATATTACAGTATACTCAGAATTTAAAAGTGATGGAACAAATTCAGATATTTGGGCAATAAACAATGGGAAAATTAACCAAAATATATGCAGTGATGGTTAGTCATAGGATCTCAGAAAACACAAGTCTTTTCCATTTTCTGAGATGAATACATTTTAGCTTTGTCCTATAACAATATAATTACTTTGTAGCCTGCTATAAAACATTGAAAAAAAACAGTTTGTAACTTGTAGAATTGCTGTATAATGTTGCAACTTTCAACATTTAGACCTTCATGCATTTAGACCCTACTGAAGGATTTTCCTTGATTTGCCCACCCTATCAAGTACTATCCTTCTAATTTTGCTTATTTGGTAGGAGCATGCTGCCCTGGGCATATTATACAATATCTGAATTAAAGGTGCATAGCCTGAAATAAATGAGTGATGTTGGTCTCATGAATGAAATGTCCCATATTCTAGTATTCTGAATCACTGGTAGAAGGACTCTATCTACATCGGGGTGGGCAAAATACAGCCCACAAGCTGGATCAGGCCCACAGCTGTCCGGGCGGTGCTGTGCAGGTGTAACTGCATCCTCCCTATCCCCCCCTGCCCCTCCTTTCCCCTCCTACCTCTCCCTTTTCCCCCCTGACCCTATCTCACCCATGGTTGCCCCTGCGGCACTCCACATGGGGACAAGCCCAGGGCAGTCCGTGCCACACTCCTGCCCACACCCATTGACGGTTCTGGTCAGTGTGCACACCTTCCCAGCAGGGCTGCTCCTGCAGCCACCCAGGTACTGCTCAGCTCCCCCTGCCTCCAAAGGCTCCTTCTTCTCCTTCCTGCCCCTGCTGTGCCAGTCTTGACACAGGCAGAGTGGGGAAGCAACGGCAGTTGTGGGGATGCATGTCAGGCACCACACACCCAGCCAGGTGGGGGGAAGCTGCAGCCAGGTGGCTTATGCCCCAGCATGTGGGGCTCCAGTGCCAACTACTGGCTACCTTCCAAATACTCCTCCCACACGGCGTGATGAACGGTCACCTGAGGGTGGCCGACTGGGCAGAAGGTCACCGGGAGCTGGAGCTAGAGCCCTGTGTGCTGGGGAGGAGCTGCCCGGCTGCAGCTTCCCCGTCTGGCTAGGCATGTGGTACCTGGCACATATCTCCATGGCTGTTGCCCTTCCCCACACTACCTGATTCCTGGAGTGGCACAGCAGGGGCAGGAAGAGGAGGAGCCACTGGAGGCAGAGGGAGTCAAGCAGTGCCCAGGCAGCTGCAGCCACACTGGGAGCAGCCCTGCCAGGAAGCTGTGTGTGCTGGCTGGGGCTGTCGGCAGGCATGGACAGGAGTGCAGACTGCCCCAGGCTGGACTGGAGGAAGAGAGGGGAACCACACCTGCACTGCACCACACAGGCGAGCTCTACTGCATGTGTCCTGTTTCCCCCATCCCCCCCCCAGTCAGCTCCTGGAACCTAGCAAGTGGGCAGCCCCTCGAAAAATGCACATGCCCTCCTCCCACTCCCTCTCCACAATATACAAGAGTAAGATTTTATTTTGAGCTATTATGTAATCGCCTCTATATACACTACTCAAAACTACGTAAGTCAGGACAAAAATTATTTTTTGAAATACAATTAAACTATATTATAGTAGATGTTTGATTTTTAGTATATGGTCTGTTTTTTATCTATAATTTGTTCAAATTATATCTTTTGAAAGATATTATGTGCGTGGCCCTCGAGAGCTCACCAAACTCATTAAGTGGCGTGCCAGCCGAAATAATTGCCCACCCCTTATGTAAATCAATCACAGCTGTGTTTCAGGTTAACTACTTCATTAAGTGTTATTAAGCTGTTCATGTTTAAAAAATCTGCCTCACCTCTATTAGTTCTGCAATACAGAATCCTTTTTTACACTTAGAAATACTTATATGTTCTGAAACGTGGATCTTTATCCTTCAAAGCCAAAATATTTTCAGAAAGATTTGGCATTGAAAGCAAGGATTTTACTACAACCTTCCATTTCCTTTCAAACCCTAAAATAGCTTTACACTCTCTCTCTCTCTCTCAATAGAAATTGTAATAAACAATTTTAGACACAAAAATGCCTATCCATGATGCCTGTCTGCATCGCTGTTCTTTTTTCAGGCCCCAATTCCCCTGCCAGGTGCAGATGCCTAAAGGGAAGACATTTTCCAGCTTGTTCCAGAATGGTAATAGAATTATTTCATGTACGATTGCCAGGAGATGCACAGAGTGCGACTCCCACACAACTAACAGCTGTCTCATACGTTTCTTTTTGTGCAGTCAGCATAGGTGCAAATTCAGGCAAACGTTTGCTGCCTTCCTGCATCTTTTAGTCAATCAGGTCCTCTGTGGCACTCAGAGGGCATCTTGTATTGGCTCCCTTGCTGAACTGCAGTCAGGGACCAACAACTGGCAGGACAACAACAGTGGCTGCGGAAGGCAAAAGCAGCAGAAGACAAGAGATCCTTTATTAGCCCCATGTATCCTCACCTACCCCTCTATGGTCATATTATGCAAATTAGCTCATTATACAACATACATAAATGGTCAGGTATGGAGCAACACAAAATTTGGCATGGTAGCTACTTCAGCAGTGAAATGGTAGTTGAAAGCAGGACTTTATGACTCTCTTATACTCCCACGGTGGGCTGAGGACTATTTCTATTTGGCTCCCCAAATTTTAGACTCACTTTTGCAGCAGATCTACATGGACTTCTTTTATCAGGAACCCCTAAATAACTGTGGCAAAGGAGAAAAGTTTGCTCCTTAAGTTGTGAGATCTGAAACTGTGTTTCTGAAATATCTTGGGGTGAATCAAACGTATTTAATCTCAGGTTTAATCTGCAGGTTTATACATGTCCTTATTCTATCAGCCTTGGATTTGTGAGTTGATGGTGTAACATTTACAACTTGGAATGGGAAACATCGAAGATTATATCTTCTGAACAGAAAGGAACTCATCTAATAATAAATAAGTCTTTCATAAATATGGGTCAAATGAAAATTAAATCAGAAGTTTATTTAGGTCTTTATCAGCCCCTTCCATTGAGATGCAGAAGTCTGATGGCGGCACTGAAGAAGGAAGTAGAAGGCAGCATTCAGACTGCCTGGGCCGGGGTGTGTTTACCTTCTGTATCAAGCACAAGGAAGGACAGGGTAGCACCTTACGGCACCTATACCTGTGCTCCGGGATCTACTCCGATCAAAATGCCTGCAGCATCTCTTGTATTTAGCATCCTGAATTTCAAAATGGTGGTAAGGATGCTTTAACTAAAGCTTGTTCAACGAGCTTTAGTTAAAGTGTTCCCGCTGCAATTTTGAAATGTGGGGACACTGAACACATGAGATGCCGTAGCATGCTGGAGCATTCTGATTGGAACTTTCCAGCAGATTTAATTAATCAGAACGTGTCGAAGCAAATATAAAGGTGCCCTTAGAGACTAACTCATTCAAAAAGGCATATACTTTTGGAGCCAAGTCATCTTCATCAGATGTTATTAATAGATTACTAGAAAGCAGAGGTACTAAATAGAAAAGAATAAAGTAATTTAAATAAAAAGGACAGGGAAAGGGGGAGGAAAGGATAGGAGCAGGGGGAACTGCTGAGGTAGATAAAGGTGGGTTAAAGAGCTCAAAAGGGATAAACAAAGTGGTGGACACAAGGGACACCACTGATCTCCAAACACTCCTGGCAAATGGCAGCCACCATGGGGCAGTCAATGGGGACAAGCCTATCCAGGCTTACAGATAGCCTCCCACCTCAAACAGTTCCTCTTCAGCAACAGATTACTCTCAGCAAGGCACCAGGTCTTGCTATGCCCCCTCACTAGCACAGACCACATCATTGCTGGACCAAACGCAGATTATAACATCCAGAGTGCATTCGCCCGCTCCTCTACAGGTGTCATACATGTTATCACCTGCATTCAGTGCCTCTCTTCTATCTATACTGGACATACACGGTGATCCATACATTAAAGAATGAATGAACACTAATTTGACATCAATTCCAGAAAGACACGAAAGCCAGTGACAGAACACTTTTAACCTCCATGGACGTTCCATTGCTTATCTCAGAGCTGTTCTTAAACAATCTAACTTGAAAAATTAATTGGAACACAACATTGCAGAACAAAAAAAGAATCTACAGACTGGATTACATTAAGTATAATCTCAGCAGAGACTCTGGATTCTTCTTCCATTACTTGGTTTAGCTTTTATAACCCTTATGTCCCTTAGTGGGTTAACTACTTTGTTTATTCTTTCAATCTCTTCAATCTACCTTTGCCTCTCACAGCTGTGCCTCTCCTTACCTCCCTCTTTCACTATCCTTTGTATTTACCTGATCTTATTCCTTTCTATTTAGTATCCCTGTTCTCTGCAAGTCCATTTATAACATGTGATGAAGTAGTCTGGTGCCTCCAAAAGCTTATGCCTTTCATATCCTGCCTTCAGTTTAACACAACCACAGCCTTCTATAACAAGAAACACAGCTCTATGAATAAGTATCGATTCACAGGACATTTTAACTCTTTGCGACAGGAACTGGGCCTTTTTTATGTTTCTGGAGGACTTAATACATTTGGGTACTAAGAAAAACAAGCAATAGCTGTAGCAACCATCTCATTTAGTGCTATCTGTTGGAAATATTTTTTACTCCTGGAGTGATTTACTGATCAGCCAGTTATTCAGCCTGTTCAGAGGGGAAAGGATACATTACTATTTGGACATTTCCCCAAAACTGTATTCATTCCTGTATTTATAAATCAAAAACGCAAAAGAACTGTGAAAAAAGATTCTTCAAGACCTATTGTAAGGAAACAATAAGTCTCATCAAATACAGACACCACATTATATACCCCACCATATTTAGAGACCATGAAAATAGAAATAGACCTTTTAATGGAAACATTACTAACCTGTGCACATATCTGATGCATTACATGGCCAAATTCATGGAAGTAAGTTTTCACCTCATCATGTCTCAGCAATGATGGGCGATCTGAAGTTGGTTCTGAAAAGTTTGTCACCAGAGCAGCTACAGACATCATTCTGCTGCCATCAGAGAGAAGGCAGCCAGGCTGGAGACCAAAGCATGCTGCATGACCATACTTCCCCTCTCTGAGCAAGAAAATATACCAAAAATCATCCTTACATCACAAGCCTATTTTCCAGAAGTAATATGGAGAATGGGGCTGTGTTCCTCTTATAGCTTTATATGAGACAGAGGTACATCTCTTATTAAAATTACCTTTTAATAATAATGATAGGGGTCCTTTCTCTTTCAATAAAATCTCTTCTATTAAATTTAAATTCACATCCAATATTTTTTGTAAAAGTCACCATGCCTAAGATTCTGCTAAGAACACAATGAAAAACTGTCTAAATCCTGTCAGTGTAACACTAAAGGGAGCAATGCAAACCTTTGAATCCCTTATTACTTAGGCCATTGCCATATGTTACACTTACAAGGTTATTAAACAGTTAATTGTCTTGAATTGTGACCTGGCCATACATTCAATCAATTCATGGGGTGATAAAACCAGGAACAAGCTACAAAGTTATTCCACAAAAAATATATAACAATGTGGTTGGTTCCTATCCTATCCAGGTGTGCCCAGCCACAGGAGTGCATGGTGCATCCCTGTGGCTGGGAGCCCAGCCAGCTCAGGGGGCACCCAGCTGCAGGAGCCTGCTACTTGCCAGTGCAGGGGGAGCCTGGGATCATGATCCCACAATCATATCTCCTGCCATGCATTGTGTAGCATGGCAGGAGGTACAATTGTGTGGGTTGTGCATCAAGTCCTATTGTGCCTGTCCCTGTGTACCTGGGGGAGCCCTTAGATATAAAAAAGTCAACTCTGCTCCTTCTAAAAGTAATTTTTACTTTACATAAAGGATATGGTGACAACGCAGAGTGCAGTGCTTATTAGCACAGAACTAGCTGTAAACAAGCTTAGCTTCTCAGCAGGGTAAGTCAGCCTGCATTGAATTATGGGCTGCTGAGGCTAAATTGCTTCTGGTATAACTGATGTTCAGAAAGTATCTTGCCTAACCCATTTAATCTGACAGATTTAGTAGATCAAAGTAGTAGTGTTTTGGTGTGTTTGCTTGCTGGCAGTAATTTATTTTATGTACAGAGACCTTGTTTGAGGACCTGTAGAAATAAATAAGTTACAAAAAAAAGAAAGAAAAAAAAGAAGTACCCAAATAAGAAAGGCTTGACTGTAAAGGACCTCATGAGAAGGTGAGGGATAATATCTCTTCATATGTCCCAGTAAAATAAAAATGTTGACAGTTGAATTTATGCGAGGAAGACTTAGCCTTGAGAGTGAGTTAAAGTCAGGCTATCCCTGGAAAGCTACCATAACAGAACATGTTGCTACAGTCCACAAGGCAGTGATGAAAAACAATAGATTAATAATCAGGCACACAGCTGAGACAGTAGGCAACAGCACTGGGCCTGCGCATTCCATCTTCAGGGAAGATCTGGGTATGAGGAAGATGTTAGCTAGATCAGTGCCAAGAATGTTGAGTACTGGCCAAAAACAATTCAACTTGACATTACAAAGAAACTTTAAGGGCAGTTTCAAGCAAACCCAGAAAAAAACATGCACAGGATTGTGATTCAGGACAAGCCATAGGTTAACCAATTTGATCTTGAGACTGAACAGCACAGGATGCAGCGAAAGCACTCATACCCTTCATTTCCTGCAAATTCAAGAAGTTGGCATCAGTCACAGTAAGGCCATCAGGAACAAGTGCCATGGGAAGCTAAATCGAGGAGTACTGACTAAGACAGCGTACTATGAATTTTTGCATATTAGTTATTATGTTTAAATGATAATAGTATTGAATTGATCAACCTCTATGATTGTATAAACAACTAAAACTCCATTTTGTGCTTGTTCCCTGCTTGACATAAGTAGATGAACTTCGTATGTCCTGTGTAGGTGAGTGTCTGTGTGAGATGGTGAATGTTGAAAGAATGGTAACTATTTGCATGAAAACAGAAGAAAATTTAATCGATTGTGTAAGCAACGAGGTGCCAATATACAAGTTACCAGACAGTAAACTAATTAAGCTAATTAATGGATGGCTGAAGAACTAGTCTGTGATCAGGTGCAAAGAAGACAGTAAGCAGAAAGAACTTTTCATATCCTTCCACTTGAACTACACGGTGTTTCAAGGCAGAGATAACCAACTTCACTGGAATGACCTCAAGTTGAGATACCCAGAAGAAACAACCTCTAATTAAACACTGGGCATGGAAAACCCCCAATGCTGAACAAAGACTTGAAATCCCTATAAAAGTGAGATGCAGACAAGGCAAGATGAGAAATCCATTCTCTCCAACCTCATGGAGCACAGGAATGCATGCTTGTATACCCGGGCTCATAAGCTTCAATAAGCCTGGACCCAGCCATCCAGTGCTAATACTGAGTAACATCTGCTGGTAACTATAACATCTTACTAGAGTGGTTTTGTCTGTATGTCTATGTCTGTTTGTATGTATGCTTATGTATGTCTGTTTGTATGATTGATGTGTCCAAGCTTATGTATCTGCTTCATGTGATCAATGGCATCAAACATGGCATTTTGCCTTATCCCCCTTTTTAAGGTCTCACTCTTAATTTGAGCTATTGGCAATTTTAAGTAACAACAGTATGTTATCCCATGTACACTGATGTCTAGGAGAGTATTCTAAAAATAAATCATCAGTTGAATGAAATCAGTGTTTGTTTCTTTGTCAGGTTAGAAACTTTCTGAATGGCCTCTTCAACCTGAGCTCTGTCATTTACAACTAGCGCTTCATTATTTGGCAGTCTGTAGTGTAGATGTATCCCTGGTTTTGATAATTATAAGATGAAATACAATATCTCATTTTCTGAAGTATTAACGTTTGTACCAACTTGAAACATATTTAACGAATAAAGATTAGGGGGTACTGGTATTGTAAAGCACTTTTCTTTTTAAAAATCAAATATGATACCCTCTCCATAAAACTGTTATAAAAATCTCCCTTAGCAATTATCTTTAAGAACTAATAGACGATGGCTGAGGGGAAAATATGGTATGTAGCTTGAAAAGGGAAACAGGAAGACCTGGAGAAGCTTTACTTTGATATTCAAACATATTAGAAAAAAATATTAAAAACAGGTGATAAGAAACAGCCAACATGGATTTGTCAAGGACAAATCACATACACCCAAATTTACTTCCTTTTCTGACAGTTAGCTGGCTTTATGGAAAAAGAGGTTGTAGTAGATACATTTTGACATTCATAAATACTTTTGGACACTGTTCTATATGACATTATTATAAACAAACTGGGAAACTTTGTGGCCTAGATTAAATCATCACAAAGCAAGTACAAAAGTGATTGAAACACTACGCTCAGTGAGTTCTGGATTTACTTGAGTCCAAGACAAGATATTTTTCACCATTTAACATGGGGGGATGGGGGGAAGCCCCTTGTCTTGGATTTAAGTATAATCGGGGAGGGTCAGGCAGCTGCTGCAGCTCTAACTCTAGCCTCAACCCAGGGGGTACAGGGGTCTGCCCCCCCCTCCCCCCCAATGATTGCCCCACAGTAGCAGTGGGAGTGAGAGAATGAATTTAAGACAACCCATCAACAACTTTATAAATTTGCCATGTCTAGAATCTAAATTAGAGGTGCACTGATACATTGGCCTGATATCGGATCAGCACCAATATAAAGAAAATGTACTATATTGGAAATTGGCCATATCAGGCTGATAATTTAGCTGATAAATGCATGAAGCTGCAGTGAAGCACAGGGAGCAAAGAGCACAGCCCGGCAGCGTGGAGAGCTGCCTCCAGCTGGTAAGTCTGGTGTGGTGGAAGGGGCTGGGGGGCAGATCAAGGTCCCCGCGATGAGGGAGGGTGTGGGGCAGGGGCAAGGGCAAGAGCTGCCCAGCTGAGGTCAGCAGGCGCAGCTCATCTGGGGGACGGGGGGGGCTACCACCACTGTGTGCTGCTCATCCAGGAGGGCAGAAGTGGGTGTGTGCTTCTGGATCTGTCTGGGGCAGACTGGGGCTGCACCAAGCTCTTCCTGGCGGGGCAGGGCTGCACTTGGAAGGGGCCACAGCAAATTTGTGGCTGCAGCCCACCCCGCTATCCCTTTTCCAGTGCAGCCCTGCTGGGAAGAGCTTGGCGCAGCCCTGGCCCCAGCCTGCCCTGCACAGATCTGGGGGCACATGTCCCCCCCAGATGAGTAGCGGGAGCCGCTGGATGAACAGGTGAGTACCGGATGAGCTGCTAGACCAGCAGCTCCCAAACAAGTAGTACACAGTGATGAGCTGCCCCCCCCCCCCACCCGCCCGCCCGCCCGCCAAGACAAGCCATGGCCCCGTGCCATGCCTGCCTTGCCCTAGCTGGGCAGCACTTGCCCCTGCCCCACATCCTCCCTCACCGCGGGGGCCTTGATCTGTCCCCGCAGCCCCTTCTGTCTCCCTTTGCCTTCCACCACACCAGACTTACCAGCTGGAGGCAGCTCTCCATGCTGCTGAGATGGGTATTGGAAATTGGATCAGTATCAGCTGATATGCCTCCTTAAAAATTGGCTATTGGTATCAGCTGCAAATATCTATCAGTGCACACTTAATCTCATTATTGGGGGGGGTCATCTTAAATATAGATTTGTTTTGGATTTGGGTAAATAAGGCATTTACCAATAGTTTGCTGTCGGAGCAGGAGGAAATTTCAAGTTTCTAGTAGGTTTCTCTCATAGGTCCAGTTCTATTTTATATTTTAAATTAATGACTTTGACAGTGGAATGGAGAGAATACAGTTTGTAATGACATCAAACTGAATGTGGTTGCAAATCCTTCCAGGACAAAATTACAATTCAAGAGTGTTCGTTACAAATTAGAGAACCAGACTATAATTAGACAAGATGAAGTTCACTGAAGACAAGTGTAAAATACTACACTTAGGAAAGAGACATCAAGGGCAGAAATACAAAATGTGGAATATCTAACTAGGCAGCAGTATTCCAGAACAGGACCTGGGAGTTACTATGGATCAGGAACTCAGTAAAAGAAAAATGTGATATTGTTGCAGAAAAGGCAAGTATCATCCCAGGATGATACAGAAAGGGGAGTTGTATGTAAGAAACAGGAGTTAATTCTCTTGTTTGACTTGGCACTGATGAGGAGGCCTCATCAACTGAAGCACTGTGCTCAATACTGGGTTGCACATTTAACAAAAATTGGAAAAAAGGAAGAGAATCCAGGAGTGATAAAAGATTTGAAAAACATGACCAGTGAGGAAAGTTTGAAAGAATGGGTTTGTTTTCTTTAGACCAGAGGAGGGACTAAGACTAAAGGAGTCTTCTAAGATATAAAAGGTTGCTATGAAAAGGACAGAAATCAGTTAGGCCACTGACAGACATGAAAAAACAAAATAAAACAGCACTTTACCAGAAGAGGAAGCACGTCAGTTTGACCTGTATCCCCAGCATCTGTAAAAATAGGCATAATCTGATCTATTATAGAGCAGGCAAAAAGCCCCACTAATAATGCAAAACTCTGGACTAACCTGATCTGTAATAATCAGGCATTATTTCAGCAGGGTTTTTTGTCACTTTTTTCTAATAGCTGATTCAATCAGCTATTAGATAAAATCTCTAAGAAACTCTGCTGAAGCACACAATCTATACAGACAATGGGGGAGATGGGTCCAACTAATGTGATACCTCTTCTGGGCGTGCGCTGTGTTCAGTGTGGGGGTCACCAAGCTGAATGTAAAGCAGTGGGGGGGTTTTCACGTCTGTAAGCAGCCTATTATGTTAATACAGATAAAGGATGAGAGAACACATTCTTATTTCCAATCTGTTTTCCCTCACAAACTGTTGCATTGTAACATGTGCTTAAATATGGAAAGCACATCAGCCCCATTAATTCTCTTTGTTCACTAGAGAGGAACAAGAAATAAAACTTAATTTTTAGCAAGGGAGATTCAGGTTAAGATACTGGATAAAAAGCCTCCTAATAATAAAGATAGTAAAGCATTAGAACAGGATTGCAGTGGAGGTTGTAGAATCCTTTTCCTTGAAGGCTGTTAATAGGCATGCTCTAGATATACTCAACCCTGTACAGAGCATGAGGACAGATCAGCGATCGTCTTGAGGTCCCTCCCAGCCATACAGTCTTGTGATAATTAAAAATGAGCCAGTAAAAAAAGTAAAAAAATGTGCACCTACTCCTTATTTGCTGTCATTATATGCATAAAATCTGCTTTTCAGTTTAATGGGGGTCACAGTGGCAAGGCAGCTGAATCATCCTGCTACATATTCAGAAGCACAAGTTTGAGCCCTGCTCCAGCCCTAGCTGAAGTCGAGCCCTTTGTAAATGGATGCCTGGTCATTTGGGCTGGATACTCAAAGGCAACTGGATGTGCTCCCAGCCATGTTCCTTGTGAGTCACTGACTACAGAAACTCTGGTGTTTTACCTATGCTAACCTCATGGCTCATCTGAGCTTGAGTGGGCCTTTCACCTTTTGAGCTCTTTGATATTAATACTAGGTGCTCACTACTATTTGGCTTTTTTTTAAATTGATGGGCCTTGTCTAAAACACCTGAATAATGATGTTGAACAAGGCTGTAACCTGCCCTGCCAAAACCAATTTTCCATGAGATGAAGAAGCAGCAATCAAAGGTTCAAAGGGCCTTAAATTAGAAAAAGTCCCCATAAAAATAATTAAGACTTAATTGCAGGCCTAAGGGTAGAGAAGGAAAATGATTAACTGAAGATGCCTCACTTCTCAAACACTGCCTGAAGGAAGCCCAGCACAGGAGGAAGAAAGGTTTTCAGGATTAAGGTTATATGATTTGCATTGATGGAGAGGGCTACCTAAATCTAGTAGTAGGCAATGGAAACCTTTTTTTTCCATAAATTCAAGAAAATGATCAAAAGCTTCCCATAAATGCTTGGCTTCAAAGCACCTGTCTCTTAGACTTGAGGTTGTAGGGTTGGGATGTCAAATGGGATCCTGCTGAAGCAGTTCTTAGTAAGAGATTGATACATTTCCCAATACTGGACAAAAATCTCTTGAGTTTTCTTCTGTAACTTGAGAGGGCTCTTATCAGGAAGAGATGAAGGCCTGGGAATAAAACCGTCAACAAGATCAAGTCCCAATACAACATTAATGTTCTTTTCAGTGATGCCAGATGGAATGGATCTAGCTCTCTGACAGACCTGAGTTCTGAGATTCTTTCCAAAAAGAGAAAGTCCTTTATTGTAGGACGTGATCCTGATGGCTGCCCTAAGGATTGATCAATCTTTGTGAAAGGATCTAGGAAATTTTGTCTTTGTTCAACACTGGGCCCCAAGTCTGAAGTCTTTTCAGACATCTCCTCAGGACAATATTAAAGTGAGATACATAGGGAATTCCTACTACCTAGAGTAGAGAAGAGGTCTCTGTATAATATGCTGGGAAGGGCACAAGGATAAGGAAACAGAAGCAAGGACACTTTCAGGAGTAGGATATGGAGGGGAGAAGGGAGACCAGGAAGGATAAGACATTTCTAATGGGAAAAGAGAAATCACAGGTCAGATTCAAGCAAAGTTCTTGGGTTCAGTCACCTTTGGAGGGTTGCCCACTGACAAGGGTATGAGGAAGATACTCTTATCTTTATGTGGTTTTCCTCCTCTTAGGCCTCATACAGACATTCCATTTCTTCTGGGAGAATCACTGTTCTCCTGGAAAAACTACAAGTGCAAAGATGTTCAGACTTTTTCTCCTTGAGTAAAGATGCTCCCTCTGGGAGAAAAATAACTTGGGAACAAACAAGGTTAAATCACTCCCAGAAAAGTTTCTCCTGAGAGCGTGAATGTCTGTAATGCTGTTAGTTAATTACTTTATTTCACCTCTTCAACTCTCCATTCTATTAACCTCCTAAAGTTAGCCTCATCTCTAACACTTAATAAACAAAACAAAAATGAGTTACCTGGGATAGAGGTCCAAGTAGAACTGCCCTAAAACTTCTCCCGTTGATCTGTCCTTTACTGTGTAAAGAGTGACACTCTCATGCCAAACACAAGCATTGTCTACCTGCTCAAATTCAAGTCCCAGCAGCTCCTGGTATATATTCAATAGGCCATCTGTAACAGCCTCGATTGGAAAATATTCCTTCAATTTCTCCTGATCTATGGAGTACTTAAGCTCTTCTGTCTTGATCATATAATAATGTAGATCCCATGCATTGATTCTTCCATCATACTCAAAACCCATTTCTTTACACTCGTTTTTCTTCACATCCAGAATAAACTCTCTCTCCTCCTCAGACAAAGGCTTTAGCTTTTTACTTAAATCATCTGAAAATGAGAATACGTGCATATGAGAATAAGAGAATTGTTTCTGAATCAACCTACTACTACTACTAAATTCCCTCATTTAAAAGTATACATTTTTTAAAGTGTCTGTCCAACTGGGGACACTAAAGTTTTCTATTTGTTGGTCAAAGGTCATTTTATTGTTTGCCTTCCTGTTTTTAAAGTTTTAGTTTCAGGTGTGTTCTAGATGTGAGGACATGGACTTCTGCACCATCAGCTCTGGAAGGGGTAAGCATCATGAGTTATATTAAAAATTTAATTCAGCAATACAAACCCATCAATTAATTTTCTAAATCACTATTTCAGCTACTAGTGCTATTATTCAAGTGTTTCACACTACCTCCAGGCAAAAAAAAATTGTGTTCTTCTGATGTGCACTTATAAAAACCAATTTAGAATAATATAGAAAATATACCAAATAGAAAAACGTATTCATACAGAGTTATAATTGAAATCTTAAATGCACATAAAAAGCAGGTAGTTACAAACTTTATTTCCTAGCAAAACCACAACTCATCTCTGAGAAATTGAATTCCTAGTCCAGAGCTTTCGATTATTAGTGCAATGTTGATGCTAAGTTCCTGATGCTTAGACAACCTATAACTCAGGTCTCACTTGGCAGCATTCAAGCTGCTCGATGAAAGCTGTTTAGCTGTTGCCATCAGATCCATCTGCCCAAATGCAAAAACCTCGGAATGACTAAAAATTAGAAGTATTTTAAAAATAAAATAGAACCCATGACTACTATCAGCCATGTTGTGCCTCAATGTTATGAATGAATACACCATTGCCAGTTGCCCTATCAAAAGAAAAAAAAAATCAATCTTCCGAGGGCTAACATGGTCAAGCAAAATGTTACAGTCTGCAATAGTGGAAGAAAAATACACTGTGGGAGTTTTTCCTTCTTCCAAAGCATCCACTAGAGGCAGTGAATGGGGATAGGATACTGAGCTGGATTGATCACTGGCCTGTTTTGGGACAGCAGTTCCTAGGTATTGGCTTAATACAAGTTTCTTACTATAGTAACTGAAATAAGAATGCAATTGTAGGAGAAAGGTAAAGGAATGGATTACTAAAAAGGGGCAGCCTCTGATGCATTAAATCAGTGGTTTTCAATCTATGGCCCACAGGCCCTAAGGAGTCTGCAGGCTATATCTAAGCAGTCTGTGAAAGATAACTATAATCAATAGAAGTATGTGAATACCCACACTTACAATTCAAAGGGGTCTGTACCTCCATTCAAAATTTCCAAAGAGGTCTGCATCTCCATTTAAAAATTTTTAGGAGCCCACAAATGAAAACAGGTTGAAAACCACTGCATTAAAGTTCTAAACTGTTCCTCTGGAGCCCCTTACAAGCGACAGATTTACTTATATTCTTCATGCACGCTTGCAACTTCCATTGTATTTAATGTACTTATATCAGGGTATGGAGAAACAACGCTAAAAGTATTCGAGTGTGAGGCAGAGCTTCCTTTCCTGATGAATCTTGTGTGCTCTGTGACCCAGTTTCATATTTAAGACTACATTGGCTGAGGAGTCATATTACAGATCCAAATATAAATATCTACATTAAAACAAACCTAGAAAGGTTGTTACATTATCTGTGCTCTTTGCAGTGTTCATCTCCAGTACAAAGTTGGCATGTGTGTTGTAGCCAAGAAGCTCTGCTACTTTTGCCCTTAAGGGAAGCAACTGCTGAAGAATTTTAGTGTTTTCCTAGGAAAAAGAAAGCAAGGGTGTAACTAAACACAACTGAACCCAATTATTCAATATTTTGAATAAAATTTGAAGTCATAAATCAGAGCAAACATTTTAAAGGAAATATCTGAGATTCTTACTCAAAAACATGTGAAGTATAAGCTTACTGTATTCCCGCAATGTTTAAGGAACAGTATCAGCAATGCAATTAACAGTGGCAGGAATCCTGACTTTCTAAGCTAATGATTTATTATGATTCTAGATCACTACAATCCTGTAATATCAAATTAAACCAAATAGGTACTACATTGATTTAAAGTTAAAAATCTCTGAACCTTAAAGAGGGTTTTGTTCTTTTTAATAAAAGAGGGAAATATTTTAAAATACCATATTTGCTGTAATCTAAGAAAACCCTGAATTTAAGATGACTCCCCAATAATTAGGTTCTGTACATGAAAAATTTACAAATTTGTTATAATTTTCCATGTATAGAATCTAATTATTGGGGGGTCACCTTTAATTCATCCCCCCCACTGTTGCAGGGAAACACAGCGCGGAGCAGGTGGTGTGGGGTGGTCAAGCAGCTTGCCCCCTGCCACCTCTGCCTGGACTGCTCCCCTGCAGCCTTGGACCACCCCCTCCCACCTCTCCCTCCCTCCACCTCAGCTCCCTTCTTTTCCCTCCCCCCTAGCCTCTGCTTCCCTTCTCCCCTCCCTCTCTCTTCTCCCCTCTAATCTTTAGGGTGACCACTGATGCAACCCCAGAGTACAGGGCATGTACTTGGTGAGGGGTGGGCCCCTGGACTGATCAGTGGTGAGCGGTGGGGCCACTGTGTCCTCAGGCAATGAGCAGCAAGGGGTGGGGCCATTGGGCCCCTTGGCCAATCAGCAGGAAGGGGCAGGGCCACCACAAAAAGGCTAGCTCCCTCCTTTCCTCCCTGGCTGGGAACCCTGCTCCTCCTGGCTTGTGCACTGCCTTAACTCTAGGCACAGCCAACAGAATTGTGAGGACAGTTATTACTGAGGAATGCATGGGGACAAAGGGTTTAAAAACAGGATGGTCCAATATAAACACAGGGTCAATGGTCACCCTACCTCTGCTCCTCCCCTCCAGTCTCTGCTCCTCCCTCCCACCTTCCCACCAGCCTTTTTCCCTCCCCACCCCTTCTTTACCACTGTGTTGTGCCAGCAGGCTCTGTCCCTGTTCTAGCCTGGGGCACAGAGCATGGCCCCAGCCCATCCTTTGTAGCAGCCTTGCAGGGTGCATACTGCTGCTACAGAGCCTGGGCTGGGGCTGTATTCAGTGCCCCAGGTTGCGGCATACATGGAGCCTGCCAGTGCGGAGCAAGGGTAGAGGGTGGAAGGGAGAGGGGCAGGCGGGGGAGCAGAGACTGCATGGTGTGGGGTGGGGGGAAGATAGCAGGGTATAGAGGTGGCAGGGGGTGGAGTAGGAAGGAACTGTGGCTACAGCCTGACCTTGACTAGGGCCTGGAGCCCAAGCCACAGCAGCTGCCTGCCCTGCCCCCACTGCCCTCATACTTAATTCTAAGATGAGGGGCTTCCCCCCATGTTAAATAGGGGGAAAAAAATCCTGTCTTAGAATGAAGTAAATATGGTAACCCAGTGGTGTAGTTCTTATGGGTGAAAATAAGGCTCAGCTGGGTAAGATTGTGCCTGTGATAAAGATTGTGCCTGTGTTTGCAAATTTTGGTATTCTGACTGCTTGTAGAAAAAGAGACAGGCAAAAAGGAAGGGATACTATGCATCCCAAGTCAAACAAACCCAGGCCCATCACTTGTTAAACATGGGGGTGGATTACTAAGTAAAGAAACTAAGAATATAACTATGCTGCTGCCCCCACTTTTGGAAGAATATGTTTTGTCAGGCTATGAAGAAATTGTTTTTAAAACGGTATTTTTCAGCCTTGACAGTGTATGCCTTTATATATGCTAGATATATGCTTGGTGCTGTTTTATTTTATCCTGTACTTTTCACATGTGCCAATGTGAAGCACAATAGCTCAAAATGTCTATCATTCTCTAACAAACAGTTTGTACAGTTGACCAAATAACACTTCCTCTCTTGGCTTTCATTTTCTTCTTTTATCCAGATTTCAGTCCTCACTATCAAAGATGTTAGTTGCTAAATGATTTTTATAGCATAATTTTACAGTTTTTTTAATAGAGAAGCCTTTTATACATACAGCTTATTTTAATTAATAGCCAATTAACATAATTTCCATTAATGTTTATTCCATATTTAGTTGCCTGAATTTAATAATAGAAACATATACTTATATAGCACCTTTCATTTTGAAACATCCCAAAGCACTTCAAACACACAAAAAACATGTTTCTTTTGGGGGAAAGTATCAGTATGCTGGTGCAGGGCACACTGCAGAAATGCAGTGAGGGAAAAATTTGACTCAGGATACAAAGACAAAAATGTATTCCTATATAAAGATTATTGAGAGCATTCAGATTTGCATACAAAAAAAATCATACTGATGAAATTTGAATTGTTTGTGACAGGGAGTCTAGATTGCACATCTAATGTTTGCATCTCTAAGCTATTTAGCCACTCAATAATCTTATTTTTTTTCACTTCTTTCTATACTACTTATTAGCAAATCCCTGCCCAAGCCATTTTATCTGTTAAAGAGCATTTTCAATTGGACTTACCTTAGAACACAATACTGCTGTCCATTAACTGGAAGACTATTCACTACTTAGTACTACAAGGTGTTTCTCAGAACACCAACCTAACACTGGTCAGGAGAACAAGAGACTGAGGCCTAGAAATTCAAATCAAAGATTTGATTCTTATACTAAGTCTATGTTACAATCTTCTGCATAAAGGAGATTTAAGGTTGACATAAATAGAATTCATCTACACCTCAGTGCTCATTAACACTGTTAGAGCAATGTAAAGAACCTTAATAAACTAAAACGAGACACTAACACTTTTAATCACACCTGGTTCTTTAGACCATCAGTATAAGGAGTCCTAGTGGTTAAGGCATTCATCTGGTAGAACACTGAGGGGCATCTTCTAATGTATATTTAATTAACTGTACAAAAAGTGGAACAGTTTGTATGTGAGAAATTGGAAGAGACACCCCGAAGAATACCTTCACAGCCCAGGGGTTAGGACATTCTCCTGGAAAGTAGGGGACCTCAATTCAAATCCATGGTCTGAGTCTGGCAGCTCTGACCTCTGTTGTATACTGGACAATGTGGAGGGAACATTATCACCATCACCTCCTCCATCTTGTGAATGACACCTAAACTATCCTCTTTCGACCCTAACCCCCTCACCTCCAATTGAAACATTTTGATTTAGATGTGCTGAAATCAACACTTTGACATTCTTGAAATTTACAAAAAATAAAATAAAATATTTGGCCAAAAATATTCACAGTTCGGATTTAGTGACAAGCTTTGGTTCTTCCCAAACTGCATTTTTGCTACAAATAAACTATGCAAAAAAGAATAAGTCCAGGATGTCTATTAACTTTTTGGAAAGGAAAAATAGCAATAAAAACTAGCTGGGTAGAAATGACCATTTACAGCCATTTTTTAACAATACTGCCTGAAGCATCCTATTTGAAAAGGTGTGAGTAGAAACAATAGACACAAGTGAATAGATTCTCATCTAGAAGTGACCTACATAAACCATAATTGGCTATTAGGGTGTAACTCTATTAATTGTATCAAGTGCCATTATTAGAAATTATGAAGTCCTTCATACCTGAATGATATGCTGTTTTACACCAGTGGTGCTCAACCATTCTGCACTGTGGACCAGACAAGTGGTTCAGCATTGGTCTGTGGGCCAGATTCAGTGCACAGGATTCATCCATGGGTCCAAAAACATATATACCCCTAGCCCAGTATGTGCCAGATTGGGTCCACCACCCCAGCCTCAGCCCTGCATGTGCCAGAGTGGGTCCATTGCCACACCGCAGCCTCATGCATGCTGGATTGGGCTTGCCACCCTGGCCCCAAGTGCTGGACAATGCACAGATCAATGTCATCTGGCTGCAGGGCTTGGAAATTTGGCTGCAGGGGAATGGTGGCAGTGTTAATTGCTATCACTGCCTTACTACCAAATATCTGCACCTGTGGGGAGCCCCATGAACCAGATGATACAGCTTCATGGTTGGATCTGGACTGTGGGCTTGAGAGTGAGCACCACTAATTTACACATTTTGCTACTACTTCTAATTACACTTAAGAACATATTTGGTACTTTATGTATGGTAAAACAACAAATAACTGATGTACCTCTTTGCATCTCGTATTAAAAGCAGATTCCATTTTTCTTCTGGTTTCTGGAATACAGCACTTCTTCATAACAGGAAAATAGTGGGGATACTTTAAGGTAACTTTATACTCATCCTCTATCATTTCTAAGCTATTGATGAAGTCATCAGGAAGGCCTTCTGTGGTAAACAATTTAATCACAAGATTTGAAAAAGGATATTCTCAAGAAATGAGTTTTTGTTGTTTTTTTTAACACAAGAATATTTAGCATAAAACAATATTGCACTTACCAATAACCAGTTGGCTATTAGAAGTCTTCATAGAGGTATAACCACATGTTTTACAGCTATTTGCTAATGCTTTTGATAATCAAATAAAACAAATGAAAGTTAGAGCTAACAGGACTAAGTTCATAGCGGACAAATGCAAGATACTATACCTTAGAAGGAATAATCAAAAACACAAATATAAAATGGGTAACACTTGGCTGGATGGCAGCATTATGGAAAAGGACTTGGGAGTCCAGGTAGACCACAGACTCACTATGGATCTGGAGTGTGTTGCAGCTGCATAAAAGGCAAATATGGTATGGGGATACATCAATAGAAGCATTAGGTACAAGACACAGGAGGTGATAGTGCTTCTTTACTTGGCACTGCTTAGGTCTCAGCTAGAGTAGTGTGTACAGTTCTGGGCTCCATAATTTTAAAAAGGACATGGAGAATTTAGAGAGGATCCAGAGGTGGGCAACAAAGAAGAAAAAGGGCTTGGAAAACAAGGCATAAGAGAAGCTGAAGAGCTAGGCATGTTCAGCTTGCAGAAAAGGTGCATAAGAGGGGACAAGATAGCAGTCTTCAAATACCTGAAGGGCTGCCATAAAGAAAAGGGAAAGCACCTTTTCTCTGTTACTGCAGAGAAGAGAATGTGGATCAATGGCTTGAAGTTGCAGCAAAGTTTACATTGGCTATCCAGAAAAAAAAAAACTTCTTCACTGTGAGAATAGTGAAGAACTGGAATGGACTGCCAAGGGAAGTTGTGGACTCTCCATCACTGGAGGTGTTAAAGATGAGGTTAGACAGCCACTGGTTGGGGATGATCTAGGTGTACCTATGCCTATGTTTTACAATAGGTATTTCCCTTGCTTCTGGGCTTTGATGGTTGCCCTGTCCCCACTTTCTCCTACATGTGTCAGGGTGTTTTTAAGCTTCTCTCAGAAGCATTGGATGTTGGCTACTTTGACTGGGGTGTTAATACTCTTGCTGGGATCAAACCCTGAGGTTCCTGGCTAGATTGTCTTGTCCCTCTGCCCAAGGTCAGACTGATTGCCATATTTGGGGTCAGGAACGAATTTTAGCCCCAGTCAGATTGGTATAGACTTTGGTGGTGTTTACCTTCCTCTGTACTGTGAGGGAGAGGTGTGGTGCTCTACCTAGGATCTCTTGAGCATATATTGCTATTTCACAGAAGCAGGACATTGGCTGCCATGGTTCCCCTCCTTAACCTGTTGCAGGTTAGGGTGTTAAGTTTGTGTTGTGTCAAGGTTGACGGTGGTCTTGCATAGAGCTCACATTATGGTTTGTATGGGATGGTTTGGAGAGGGATGATCCTGCATCAGGCAGGGGGTGGACTAGATGACCTAGGGAAGTCTCTTCCAGCCCTGTTTCTCTATGATTCTATGAAATCATTAACACTTGCTTGCCAACATCACAATGAAATTAGCAGGATACCACAAGATTAAAACTGAATACAGTTTAAAAAATCTTCTCTAATTTTACTGAGATTTGGGATCATCAAATCATTTACAAAAACAGTGAACCATGTGAGCAATAAAAAAATTAATCTTTAAAATATTTTTTAGATCAAGGAAGGTAGTTTAACAGCCAGAAGGGAAGAAAAGTGGAGTAATTTCAGAAGGATGGAATACCACAATTGAAGTAGAATGAAGTAGTAGTAAAGAATTGAGGGGACAGGACAGAAAAAACAAGAAGGGAAGAACAGAGTGGGGTAGCAGGGTAGTAAGTAAAGTTGATGCAGTGTAAATCCATGAAGAATTTTTAATTTCACAAAGTAAAATTCTAAACTGAATTTGGAGATGGGCAGAGAATCAGTTAGATTCATAGCAATTTGATTGTCTGGATGTAGTTATTTATCCTTGCTTTAGCAAAATGCCAAAAAGTATTCCTAAAATAAAACTGGCAGACAAGGTTCTTTGGGTGCATCTGGTATCTTTTATTAGACCAACTTAAATAGTTGGAAAAAAAATGGTAAACAAGCTTTCAGGTTTAAAAACCTTTCATCAGGCTGATAAAGTTTCTGCAGTTGGTGTGTGCTCTTCCTGGATGGAATGAGAAGTAAAGAGGCTGGGCTGGTATGCATACAAAATAGGCAGTCAGCGAAGATGTAAATAGGATAGATGTATGTCCTTAGACCAACACGGCTACAACCTACACCCCTGTAAAATAAAAGTGTAGCTCCAAAGGAAAATATTTCACTTACCAAGTTCATCCTTAGAAAATATAAGAAATGTGTTTTCTTCATTGAGGTTTTTGTTGAAATCTATACATAGCTCACTTAATTTTTTCTTCATCGTCTTTATTTCCTAAATTGATATAAATCAAACTGACAGTCATAGTTTCATAGTAGTTAGGGGTCAGAAGGGACCTGACTAGATCATCTAGTCTAACCCCCCGCCACTGGTTGGAGCACACGCTGGGATCACACGACCCCAGACAGGTGTTCATCCAACCTCTTTTTGAATTTACCCGAGGTAGGAGTGAGGACCACTTCCCTAGGAAGTTGGTTCCAGATCCTAGCTACCCTTACAGTGAAATAGTGCCTCCTAATTTCTAACCTGAACCTATTCTCCAGCAGCTTCTGGCCATTGTCCCTCATCACCCCAGGTGCTGCTGTGGGGAATAGGACTCTTCCTATTTGCTGCTGATCTCCCCTAATGAGTTTGTAGGCAGCCACCAAATCCCCGCTCAGCCTCCACTTGCTGAGGCTGAACAGGTTCAGGTCCCTCAGCCTTTCCTCATACGGCCTGCCTTTTTGCCCTCCAACTAAGCAGGTGGCCCTCCTCTGAACCCTCTCAAGGCAGGCCACACCCTTCTTAAAGTCCAATGCCTAGAACTGGATGCAGTACTCCAGTTGAGGCCGGACCAATGTTGCGTAGAGGAGGAGTATCACCTCTCTGGACCGGCTTGAGATGCATCTTTGGATGCATGACAAGGTATGGCTGGCTTTGCTGGCTGAGGTCTGGCATTGGAGGCTCATGGTCATCTTGGAGTCAATAATGACTCCAAGATCCCTTTCTGCCTCTGTGCTCACAAGGGGGGAGCTCCCCAGCTTGTATGTATGCTGTGGATTCCTTCTCCCCAGGTGCAAAACCCTGCATTTATCTACATTGAATCCCATCCTATTACCATCCACCCACTTCTGTAGTCTGTCTAAGTTTAATTGCAGCCTCTCTCTCCCTTCGACCGTGCCTACCTCTCCTTACATCTTGGTGTCATCAGCAAACTTGGACAACGTGTTTTCCACCCCCTCGTCCAAGTCACTGGTGAAGATGTTGAACAGTGTAGGCCCCAGGACCGAGCCCTAGGGGACCCCATTTTTCACATCCCGCCAGGTCGAGTACGACCCATCCACCACCACACTCTGGGTACACCCCATCAGCCAATTTTTGACCCATCCACCTGTGTAGGCATCAATGCCACAGTCGCTCAGTTTATTAATGAGAATGGGGTGAGAGACAGTCACAAAACAAAAACTGTAATCTTAACTGCATGTAAAAAAATTTACTTTTCTAACATGCTGAAAGTATATTTTCCTAGCCCAGAGAGGATTAATCACATAAACAGCGCCTCTAAATAGTGTTATGTACTCACATACCATTTGTCTTATTTGAGATTTTAAAAAATTGTTACTGTATTTTAATGGAAATTTTTAATGATCCAAAAGGGAGTGTGCACACATGCTCACACACACAAGAGCAAGTGCATGTTGTTTAGAAGTCAGAGTTATATCCCTCTGGGACACATGGCAGGAAGAAAATAATTCCCATAGAAGATAACAGTATTCCAAAACCATTTTAAATGCTGGCATGTAGACATCGCTGAAGAGAATATTTTTGACATTTCAGTCTTACTTCTGGGATTAATTTCCTTTTTATTCCTAGGTTTACATACAGCATTGCTTGCAAATTTAAAAAAAAAAGTTGCACATTGTTTGTTTTTAAAAAAAAATTGCTACTTTTGGTGAAATTTAAGCATCAATCATGATTTCATGTTACTCTGAGTCACCAACAATTTCCTGAAAAAGAACCTTTTTAATGCTTTTCTAGAGCCATCAGGAAAATTAATATAATAGAGAGTAAGGCTCTTATCAAATACAGGATTTGGGCAAGGAATAATTAGTGGTCAAAGGCAGAGAGGTTCACAGGGTAGAAGTTATCAGAATGGTGTATACTTTGACTGTTGAATGTGGGTACAGACAAAACTGCAGCTCCTCGCTGTAACTGAGAACATTTCGCAGGAAGTGTTGAGTTACAATGATCCCCCGGACCAAACAGAAGTTCACTGTTGTTGGGGGGGAATTTAGCTGCTGGAGCCTGCAGCCAATTTCCCCCAGCAATAGCCCCTACTCCCTATGAGGTGGCAAAGTTTTCAGAATGGGAGGGGGGAAAGGGAACAAAGGGAGCTTGTTCTAGGGGTTCCCCAGCTGGCACTGGAAGGTGGGTGAATTGGAGCCCCCACCTCAAAGGAGGGGCTCCAATATACCTGCTCCACCTTCCAGCTGAAAACCCCCCAGACTGAACTTCCTCTGCTTCCTTTACTCCACTCCCATTCTGAAAACAGCTCGAGGCTGGCGGGCAGCACAGACAGAAGTTGCAAAAGATGCTCTGTTTTGAAATGTCTTCATTTGACCCTTCATGCAATGAAGGATCAGATTTTTGTCCAATCGGACATTTTTTAAGCTGCCTGCAGCTGTGCACTTGTGTTTGGTCATGGCTATAAATTGCTTTCTGTGGCCAGATTGGTTGACAACTGTCACTTTTGTCTGTGCCTTGTATGACTACGGGCCAAGATTTTTGGTACCTTGATTTTTGGGTGCCTGACCTGAATTTTTTTGTATGCAGGTTAGCACTTTCTGAAAATCTAAAACAACATGGTCAGTCAAAAACTAACCATTTAAAATTATAAACCACAGCTGGCTTTATATTAAAATATTTACATTTTTTTTCCTTCCGTCTTTTATCATTTCTACATCTCTAGCACTTTAAAGTTGGCCTCAAACCAACACTTAATTGAGATCTGGGCACACAAACTCAAATATACTTTAAGAACAGTTACATAGGTATGGAGAATTTCTTTTATTTGTTCCAAAAACACTGAAAAAAACCCTCATACTCACATTTTGCACTTCTTTTGGAAGATGGAGTCCATTTCTTTTTCCCATTTTAATCGACTTATCTAAATATCTCTTAGCTTCAGGCTTTACATTTTCAAGATCGTATGTTTGCTGAAATGGTGATAAATATTTTCATAACATGGCATTAGAAACTTCTCAGGTATTAGAAAGGTCAGAGCAAAACTGTTTATTACTTCTGCTGATCTGTACCATAGAAATGCCACCAACATCAGTTGCAAACAGGCTTTATAAATAATTTTACTGTACAGTAGTGTCTCTCTATTGATACAAGGCAGATTAAAACCAGAGAAGACTTTCTTTTAGCAAGCATCATAACTGAAAGTTTACCTATTTGGCTCTGCAAGAGCAGAAGCAAAGCTTTTGTACACTTAGACTGCATAGTGTATTTACACATTACAGGGGTTTACAGATGTTAGCTGGGAGGCAGTGAGTGGGGAGGGAGGGAAGCGGGGCGACGCTTTAATTAGCGCAGCTCTCAGAGCTGCGCTAATTAAAAGCGCCCAGACTAACATGTGTATTAGCATCCCTGTGCTGAAAAATGGTGGCAGGACACTTTGAACTAAAGCTCATCAAACCAGCTTTAGTTTAAAGCACCCCACCACCATTTTTCAGTGTGGGGATGCTGATACACGTGATGCTGGAATATGCTGGAGCATGGTAATTCCCACACTCCAGCAGACTTGATTAATCAAGTCTGCTCCGATGCAGTGTAATTATAGCACATCAGAGCAACCTCCCCGCATGTGTATAGGAGCCCTATTATACCAAGCACTCTCTTGTGTTTAAAGCATACTGTACTCAAGTTCATCCTGAACAAGTATCTTTTTAAATAATACACAAACTTAAAGTCATTTCCACAGATACTACTGACTCCTAGCGCTTACATAAATTTTGTCAGGTCTATATAATTAAAATATGAATTAATCCAAATATATAAGGATTAACAAAAACATTTGTTGTTATATTGCATGGGGAAAACGAAAAAGGATATAAACTAATCTGTCAGAGCATAAGCCAGCCACTAACTGATGGAAAGCAATTCCTAGCTCAAAGGCCTATTATTATATTACAGTAGTTCTTCCATCCTTCACTGTACAAGCAATTGGACTACGTAAGAGATTTTGGCCTACAAAAATATTAGCCTGATCTTGTATGGCAATTCCTATGAATATCAGCCACCCACAATGCAGAGCCATTCAGGGACATCTAATTCAGCTTGTATACTGCAAGTATTAAAGATGCATTAATACAGTGCTCTGCCTGGGTTGCTATATCCTACTTCTCATCAGTACTAATCTCAGCAGGCAGTACACTATACTAATGTAGCCCTATTGCTTCATATAGCTGAGCTAGTCCAGGTATGTCTGCATGACACTTCAATGTGCCACGCTGACATACCTTTAGTATCTCACAAATTGACAAGCCCTTCATGGTTTGCACTCACAAATTATCCATCTTTTCATCCTACACATTAAACAATGCTAAAAACAATTCAAGGTCATGTGTTTGCTGAAATGGGGTTATGTGATGATAAATATTTTTTTCATAACATGGCACTAGAAACTTCTCAGTTATTAACAAGGGTCAGAATAGATCTGTTCATTACTTCTGCTGTTCTGTACCACAGAAATGCAGAAAAATCAACATCACCTGCAAACAGTCTTTATAACCAGTTTTCATGGAATCATAGAAAAATAGCATTGGAAGAGTCCTCCAAGGATGGAGATTCCACAACCTCTCCGGGTAACCTATTCCAGTGTTTTACTATCCTCCTAATGAGAAAGTTATTCCTAATATCCAACCTAAATTTCCCTTGCTGCAACTTGAGACCACTGCTTCTTTGTTCTGTCATCTGTCGCCACTGAGAACAGTCTAGCTCCATCCTCTTTGAAACCACCCTGCAGGTAGTTAAAGGCTGCTACTACATCCCCTCCTAGTCTTCTTTTTCAGACTAAATAAGCCCAGTTCCCTCAGCCTTTCCTCAAAAGTCATGTTCCCCTGTCCCTTAACCAGTTCTGTTGTACTTTCTCAAATTTGTCTACATCCCTTCTGTAGTGGGGGCCCAAAACTGGACACAGTACCCCAGATGTGGCCTCACCAATGTTGAATAGAGGGGAATAATCACTTCCCTTGATCTGGCAATGCTCCTACTAATGCCGTTAGCCTTCTTCGCAACAAAGGCACACTACACTGTTGGCTATACGGTAGTTGACTATATAATAGTATCCTTCCATGTCATGAAACCTTTATTTTTGCCTCTATAACGTGAAAAATGTTAAAAATAGAAAATACCGTTCAAATGAAGATAAAGAGACATGTTCACAATGTTCAACTTGTGAGCACCCTAACCACACTGGCCCCTAACCATAACAGCATCATCAACTGTTCTGACTCATTTCAAATAAGCTTCAGTTAACTTGCTTTTTTACAACTAGCTCTTGACCAGCCATTAGTTCAGATGCTGCATCATGTGAATTTGATGAAATAATCACGCATCCATGTACTGTCCCCTGTCATCTCACTGTCTCTTGATAGACTCAGGAATATACTGAAGAATAACAGAGTAGAATCCTGCAGTACATTATAAATTCCTGAAACCAGAAACCTTTTGTGATCTCTGTGATTCCACAAGAACAGTGATGTCTACCCCAACCAGGATTGACAGGGATGGTGACAGATGGCAAAAATCAACTGTATCAAATGTTGCAATTCTAACAAAGTCAATGTGCCCCAATGTGCAGGAAGACTAGCAAGTATGGCAGAAGACCAGCTTGGCTTAGCAGGGAATTCTTCAGTAAACTAAATCACAAAGAGGAAGCTTATTAGAAGTGCAAACTTGAACAAATAAACAGGGAGGAGTATAAGAGCATTGCTCAGGCATGCAGGGATGAAGTCAGGAAGGCCAAAGTACAACCAGAGTTGCAGCTAGCAAGGGATGTAAAGAGTAACAAGAAAGGTTTCTACAAGTATGTCGGTAGCAAGAGGAGGATCAAGGAAAGTGTGGGTCCCTTACTGAATGGGGGAGACAACCTTGTGATAAAGGATACAAAAGAGGCTGAAGTGCTTAATGCCTTCTTTGCCTCAGTCTTTACAGGCAAGGTCAACTCCTAGAATACTGCACCAGACAGCACAGTTTGGGGAGGAAGTAAGCAGCCAACAGTGGCAAAAGTGCAGGTCAGAGCAGGGTCAGGCAATTATTTTGGCTGGAGGGCTGCTTAACTTGATTATGTGACTGGAAGTCCCACCTCTAATCCCTGACCTTTGCCACCTCCCCTTACCCCAGAAATACTCCTTTTGGAAGGGAGGATACTGCCATTTTGAAACCAAAAAAAAAAATCATACACTACAAAATAAAACAGCTGTTATAACTTATTTTAATTTTATTTTAAAATATATTTGTCCTGATTCATTTGTGTTTGCATAGTGTATCTAGAGGCAATTGCATAATAGCTCAAAATACAGTCCTATTCTTGTATATTGTATGTGTGGGGAAGAAAAGGGATGTATGTGGGGGGAGTTGGGAAGTGTGTGTGTGTGGTGGGGTGTGGGTATGGTGGGTTGGTGTGGAGTGGGAGTGAGAGTGAGAATGTGTGTGTGTGTAGGGGTGGGTCCTTTGACTCCCTGGAGCTGCCTGTGGTGGCAGCAACCAGGACCAGCCCCACCCAGTCCCATAGTGTACAGCTCTTTGTGCTCCCACTCCAATTTCTGACTGCAGGCAGTGGCAGCGTGCAGGGGCCAGCCCCACTAAGTCCCATGTGATGAAGCTGGCCATGCAAGTCATGCACGGCTGTGCAGCTGGCTGTGCTGGGGTGAGAGGAAGAGGGGTGAAACTGGCCCAGCTCCATAGTGCAGAGCACCCTGCTGTTCCTCATGACTTGTATGCAGCAGCATGTGGGGCCGGGCTGCCAGCTCCATCACACGTGGCATTTGTGGACTGCGTGTGAGCCTCATAAGATACAGACAAGCAAACCTCACATCCAGGCTCTGTGCTCCTGTCGCCCCACTCTAGATCCCTGCTGGCCCCAGGGCACCGGCACAGGCTTTGCACTCCTGCCTGCCACTTCCACTCCCACACCGCGGCTACTTCCCCACTGCTTCCCTACTTTCCCTCCCTCCCACCTGCCCACCCACCACCGCTTCCCACCTCTCTGCCCACCACTCCAGCCCACCCCAGCCAGCACTGCGCAGCTCCCAGATGCATGGCTGGGACTTCATGGCACAGCATGGAACCAACCCAGCCTGCTGCAGGCCCTCACCGTGTGGGCTAATTTCAGTGGTTTCTGCCCCCACCGCCACGTGGCTGGGTCCTGCCAACTCCATGCTGTGTGCCGTGGCATGGATTTGGCCCAGCCTTGGTCCCACAGCATGGGCTGTTCGTAGCAGTTTCCCCCCCTCCCTCCATCCAATCTTATCTGAATTTCCACTCAGATGGAGGGAGGGTGGGGAACAGCCAAGGGGTTGCAAGACCAAAAGCCACAGAGGCTGTTGGTTGGGGGCCAGAGGTGGGGTGGGGTGGGGTGGGGCCGGTCGGGCCTTGCCGTTCAGCTGCTGGGTCCTGCTGCCACTGGCACCTTGTCATCTTTGACAGGCAGCCAGAAACAGATAATTTTCTAAATGGCGGGGGGGGGGGGGGGGGGGGGGGAAGGCCTGCAGGCCAGACAGAATAGTCTGGCAGGCTGGATCCAGTCCACAGGCTGTATTTTGCCCACCCCATGATAGGAACTATTTAGACAATCTGGACATATACAAGTCCATGGGGCTGGACAGGATACACCTGAGGATGCTGAGGGAGTTGGCTGATGAGATTGCAGAGCCATTGGCCATCATCTTTGGAAACTCATGGCAATCAGGAGAGGTCCTGGATGACTGGAAAAGGGCAAACAGAGTGCCCATATTTACGAAAGGGAAAAAGAAGTATCTAGGGAACAACAGACCAGTCAGCCTCACCTCAGTCCCTAGAAAAATCATGGAGCAGATCCTCAAGGAATCTACTTCTAAGCATTTGGAGAAGAAGGTGATTAGGAACAGTCAGTGTGGATTCACCAAGGGCAAGTCATGCCTGACCAACCTGACTGCCCTCTATGATGAGGTGACTGGCTCTGTGGATGTGGGGAGACCAGTGGATGTGGTATACTTTGAATTAGCAAAGCTTTTGATATGGTCTCCCACAGCATTATTGTAGGCAAGCTAAGGAAGTATGGGATGGATTAATGGATTGTAAGGTGGATAGAAAACTGGCTGGAGCATTGGGCTCAGGGAGTAGTAATCAATGGCTCTATCTCTGGTTGACAACTGGTATCAAGCCGAGTGCCCAAAGGGTCTGTCCTAGGGTCAGTTTGTTCAATGTCTTCATCGACAACCTGGAAGATGGCATAGAGTGTTGTCCACTGGGGGTTACAGTGGACAACAAGCTGTATATGAGCCAGCAGTGTGGCCTTGTTGCCAAGAAGGCTGATGGCATACTGGGCTGTATCAGTAAGAGCGTTGCCAGAAGGTCAAGGGAAGTGATTATTCCCTTCTATTCAGCACTGGGGAGGCTGCATCTGGAGTACTGCATTCAGTTTTGGGCCCCCCAATATAGAAAGGATTCAGTGGAGGGGAAAAAATGGTTCAGGGGGTTGGGGGACATGACTTATGAGGAAAGACTGAGGGAACTGGGCTTATTTAGTCTAGAGAAGAGGAGGCTAAGAGGGGATTTAATAGCAGCCTTCAACTACCTGAAGAATGGTTCCAAAGAGAACGGGGCTAGACTGTTCTCAGTGGTGGCAGAGGACAGAACAAGGAGCACTCATTTCAAGTGGCAGCAAGGGAAGTTTAGGTTAGATATTAGGAAAAAAATTGTTACTAGGAGGTTAGTAAAACACTGGAACAGGTTATCTAGAGAGGTGATAAAGTCTCCATCCTTGGAGGTATTTAAGACCTGGCTTAACAAAGCCTTGGCTGGGATGATCTAGTTGGGGATGGTCCTGCTTTGAGTACGGGGTTGGACTAGATGACCTCCTGAGTTCCCTTCCAACCCTAATTTTCTATGATTTTGTTATTCTACGAATGTGGCCACTTTTGTCCTTTGCTAGATTATCTACAAACAAGGTTGGTACAGTCTCTGCTTTACTCAGGTTGAAACTGACCCCGAGGTGTGGCAGAAGTATCTAGAATACCAGGTGACAAATTAACCTTAATCCAATTTTCCCTAAAACAAGGAAGTTAAATGAAAAATAAGTGGTGCTATGAAGTTATATCAAAAGATGGCGGCTTGTTTGACATTTCCTGGGGACTCGTTAGCAATCTCAACTAGGAAGCCCTACTTGATTTTACTAACTGTAACTGCTAAAGGTCTAATGCAAATTAAAGTTCTCCCAACATTTCTAATAAGCCAACAAAGTGAAATTGGCCAAAACTGCCTAAGAAGATATTTTGCTCAACTCTTTCAACGTAATCACAAAAGTAAACATTCCATGTAGAACCACAGAATAGGTTCCCTGTATCTGATGCCATCTACTCCTGAAATGGGCCTTGTAAGACTTCAATGGCATTTTTACACATGTAAGCGCCCAGTGCTGCGTTGCTTGTAGTTGTACAAGGGATGAAATGCATGTCAGCGCTGAGAAAATGGCAGTGGCGCGCTTTTTGAACTAAAACACAAAGGTGTTTTAGTTAAAAAACGTGCCGTTTTCTGTGCACTGATTCACGTTTTGCCACTTATACAACTGAATGTGGCATAGTGCAGTTTGCATAGCTTGCATGTGGGGCAGACTCGATTAATTGAGTCTGCTCCAAAGCAGATCTCCAGCGCATTGTGGGACAAAAAAGTATGCGTATAAATGTCCCTAATCACCAAATCTGAAACTCAATACATTAAATAATTTAAAAAGGCCCCTAACGTTAAGTGACTCTCTGTCACAAAACCAAATCTGGAAAGCTAGAGAGTCTTTCCTTGTCATTTCTAAGTTGATGGGATAATTTGGTAAGAATTAAGGGAGGAGAAAAGGATTCAAGGCCCTGATCCTAATTGTGACAGTAAGGTGCCTGGCATACATTCATTTAATGGCAGGTTGGGATCCCGATAATCATGCCTCCTGCCATGCCACGCATTCACCATTTATGGCATAATTAACATCTTAATCATGCCTTAAATGTAATGCGTCAGGGCCCGAAAGCTCAGACCATTTTTCTGTTCTTTATAGCATTAACAAAAAGAAGCATTTGTTGGCAGACTACTCTCAAAGACTCAAAAAAACTGGACAAACATTTCATTCCCTATTTTACATTGATTTCTCATGACCAAGAATATTGCTAATGCAACATACATTTTTGCTTTCTTATGCTGTAGTGGCTGGAATTCCCATTATGCATTGCTCTATTTTGATTTCACTCTTAGGGAGATTCCCACCATGTGCATGTTTTGGTCTCAGCGGGAATGGTCTTTAGGGTCATGGGAGAATTTAAACCACAGTATTCTAGTTTTCTTTTTCCCTTGCAAAGTAAAAGACTCAAGTCCCCACTCCTGCCCACCACAGAGTGGGAGGAAAGCAGAAAAGTTTGGTGGCACAATTCACCTTATGTTTAGTAAGTTTAACATCTTAACATCTGTCTCTTTAACATCTTTAACAACGATGTGGACATTAGTGTCAGAAACGCACTGGCTAAGTTCGCCGATGACACTAACTTTGGGGCACAGTGTCCATATCTGAGGACAGGCTAGTGATCCAGGCTGACTTGGATAAACTTAGTAAGTGGGCGGATACAAACCTGATGACATTCAATACCAATGAATGTAAGGTACTTCACCTCGGGGGAAAAAAAAACTCGCAGCATACTTATAGGTTCGGCAGTGCTATGCTTGATAGTGCCATGACCGCAAGATGAACATGAGCCAATCATGCAATGTCGCAGCTGGTAAAGCAAACAAAACTCTGGCTTGCATCCATAGATGCTTCTCAAGTAAATCTCAGGATGTTATCCTCCCGCTGTACTCGGCCTTGGTGAGGATGCAGCTGGAGTACTGCATCCAATTCTGGGCTCCACAATTCAAGAAGGATGTCAAGAAGCTTGAGAGAGTCCAGAGGAGAGCCTGGCACATGATCAGAGGGCAAGAGAATAGGCCTTATGAAGAAAGGCTGAGAGCCATGGGACTCCTCAGTCTAGAAAAGCACAGGCTCAGAGGAGACCTGGTGGCTGCTTATAAGTACATAAGGGGTGTACATCAGGATCTGAAAGAACATCTGTTCACCAGCACACCCCAAGGAAAAACAAGGACCAATGGTCATAAACTCCTCCAAGACCATTTTAGGCTGGACCTAAGGAAAAATCTCTTTACTGTCTGAGCCCCCAAGACCTGGAATAGATTTCCTCCAGAAGTGGTGCAGGCAAGTACTCTGGAATCACTCAAGAAACATTTGGATGCTTACCTTGCTGGGATCCTTTGACCCTAGCTGACTTCCTGCCCCTGGGGCAGGGGGCTGGACTTGATGATCTTTGAGGTCCCTTCCAGCCCTAACATCTATGAAATCTATTAAATCTAAGTTATAGAATAGATCTATTAAACATTAATGCAGTTGTGTGTGTTATGAGTCTGCCTAGAACAGCATTCAATATCAAGGATTCATTTTTTTAAATAGAGGAACTACAATCAGAAGAGTTATTTCATACCTCAAGGAACCTAACTTTTCTAACCCAACAGATAAGTAGAAATTAGTTTAATACAATGAACGTAATGGATTAAGATCACCAAAGCTACTTTTTCTTTTTAATAACCTCTTTTTAAAGGTGACTTATTGCAACCCCATTAGACTCCCTGGGCTCATTAGGCTGATCCATAGGTAACCCACGGCTGAATCAAGGATATATAAATAGAACAACCATCCTATACTTCATCTCTCAATATGCAACAACTGAATCCTCAGCAATGTAGTCTCCTGAAGTAAACTTTAAAACAAAAACAACAAAAATCAAAAGAAAAAAATAAGCAAGAGAGAAAACAAAACTAAAAAGGTTTCTAGGAATATCTTGTAAACCCTTCAATTTTGCAGCCTCATAAAAGCCTGTGGTATTGCACACTACAGAAAGGGAAATCCAACAGTGATGCTATCACAATATTCTGAGTGATAGTAGATGTCACTCCTCAATGATTCTTAGAGATTTTACGAAAACCTAGAAGTGCAAGGTATTTTTTCCCTGCTTAGTTCCATCATGGTATGAAAAGTATACTTGGGCAAGGAGAAAGTTGACAAACACAGAAGACCTTTATTAATATTTTTATTGTGCGATTATAAAGCTTGAAGCTGACTTAAATGTTCTAGTTATATAAATGAAAGACCATGGTTTTCAGAATTGCTTTAATCTCCAAAGTGACACAGCTCTCTCACAACAACAATTATGATTAAGGACAAAAATTATGAAATACCATGTTGAGTGAATTGGACCCTATAAGAGATTTTTTCTTAACTCATCTTTATCCTACCAACCCCCTCTAAAATATACTTTTAAATGTAAATGTCATTATAGCTCGTTTGAATATTGCCAAAGCCCCTATCCTGAAGATGCTTATGTGAAAGCTTAATATTAAGGACAGCCACAGTTTCAATGGTGCAAACCGTAACAGAAAGAGGAACTACATATCTTTTGGGGTAAATTTTGAACTCCCATAAATGTTAGTTATGTTCCATCTTATTCCACATTTTTATACATAAATTTGGTAATGGAGGTTCTAATTTTGGATACATTTCTGAAAATGGTATTGTTTTATATATTGCATGAATGGGTCTTTAAGAAATACTAAGAAATGGAGCCTATTTGGAACACCAGGAATGAAGAGTACTCATAGCTGCTTACATCATGCTGAGTTTCATAATGGTGTGTGGGTGGGGAAGATTGGTAACATTCTTAAGCATGTCCCTGCTAGCTGGTGTGTACAGTTGTTAGAAATGACTAGACTCAACATCAGAGCTTCACTATACACATCAGTAATCATGATCCATCTACCATGCCCAGGTTCTGGAATTTGGAATAAAGTTTCCTAAGAGATGGAATCTAGAATAAAATCTACAACTTAAACCTGGAGGGATTTTTTGCTCCTAGCATTCAGGAGAACACCTTTTTGGTTTAATTTGATATAAGAATGCTTGACACATCCTCCTTCAGCAAGGTTTTCTGAAAATAAAATTAATTTAGGAAGAAGCACAAGTACCTTATATAACTTTAAACAAGCTTAGTTCTGGGTTAATGGAGCAAAACTTTACCTAGGGGCAGAGAAATATAGAACATACTTAACATAATGATTTAACTGGTGACATTTGGTGGGATGCTGCTGCTGTAATAATAGGAGAGACTGAGGAGTCCTGGTTTCACCACTGTTAACTTAGCTCTAAGCAAGTTCATTAAGTTTAAAAAACTGCATCCACATTTCATAATAGATAATTCCATACAAAACCTTTTTTGATAGAAGTATTTTATTGAAATAAATGTGGTGGCTTGTTACAATGCTTTCAATGAAGCTTTTAAAAATCCAGTCTCTCCTCTTCTGTTAGAAACTCTTACTCAAAAACAGAGGCTCGGGACAGAAAAACAAACAAATCCGCATGAACGGAGAAGTTCTATATCATCATTTTCACGGATCCTGGTTTTCCCTGACAAAAAACCTGGCAAATTCTCCCCCTAAAATCCGTGATTAAAATGAAAGGCCTCTCACTCACCCCCCCAACAGCCCCCTGGCCCTGCTGGTGCCCCTCACTCCCACCCCAGAGTCCCCGGGGGGGGGGGGGGGGGACAGGCATACCCCTGAGATCTGTGTACGGGGAGGGGGTTGAGGCAGGCTGTATAATGTGGGCTTGGGCTCCCACCCCGCTGCCCTCCCCCGGGGCCTCTACAACCTGGCGGGTGCGACTTGGGGCTGCAGGACACAGGGGACCATGCAAGGATCTCCTTCCCGCTGCAAGCTCTACGCTGCCCTGGCGATATGCCTCCTGCATGCATGGCAGCTTTGAGGGGCGCAACTCTGCGCCGCTACCCCCTCTGCTGCCTCATACACAGGGGATGCATCGTCAAATCTATATCTTCCTTTGGTAAAATGGAAAATCTGTGGTTTTCTCCATTTCCTCATGAAAAACAGAAAACCCAGATCCCTGAGCATTTGGAAGTGGCAACACCCAGGATCAGCCCGATCTTGGCAGAAGTAAGTTTCACAGTCTTCTGTACTCCAGGAAAAATATTATTTTCTCAGTGCTTTTGCGATTTATGGGGTGTTCAGATCTAAGAAATCCTGGTCAGGTCACATCACTAGGAACTGTGTGTTTAGGAGACACCTAAAAAATGTAGTTAACTAAATAAAAATTCTCAAGAATTAGCTTTAGAAACTTAACAAAAAAGTAACATAATGTAGAAAAAAAGTTTTCAAAAGCTACTGCTAAAAACCTTTGAGTCTAAAAGACTGAGCACCAAATGCGCACACATACAAAATGCAAGGGCCAAAATCATATTAAATAATAAATACAGATTAAGCTTGTTTATTTCATGGTAGCAAGTAGAGAAGTGAAATATGAGACGCTGTTTTCTACCACACAAGACTGAATAAAAGGTTCTGAACTGGGGCTATAAAATATCAGACTGTTCACATATAAACAATGAGAAAACAGCAAATAAAAAGAAAGCAAACATGACAATAGATGATAGAATTATGAAATACTTTGGTCAAATCTCGTTTCTTCAAGATCTTGTTTCAAATGTTATCCTGGTTTCCAATAAAGGTGGCAAAAAGTAAGGATACTAGCACTGCCAGGTACAGACAAGAAGTGACTCCAGCGGAGAGATATTCTAATGCGTTACCAACAGTATGTATGGAACAGCAGCTAAGTATAACAATTTAATAAACAGAAGATTTACATTTGTAGCAGGGACAAATGAACCTGCTATAATTATTCACACTAAATTATATCCTTAAATATTTTTAAAATATCCTCCTGAAGACTCTGAAAAATGGAGAGATACTTGCTACACTGTAAATATTTTTTGTTTCAAATACCTAAGCTTTTGCTTAGAACCAAAGAAAGTAGATGATGTCCTTCAACTAGCACTTTCAGGACAGCTGTACTGACATGGTACAGTAAAAGCTGTTATCCGACACTTTACCATCTGGAATGCTCCATTAACCGGCATCTATCATAGATGGCATCTGTTGTTTACGGCAGTGGATCGATACAGCAAAAGCAAAACCGGAAGTCCCACCATGGCACTTCCGGTTTTGCTGAGTCCCACTTCTTCCTTGAGGAAAGCAGGGGGCAAAGCAGCCTGCATGGGGCCTCCCTCCCTGTCCCCCGGCACCCTGGGGGTGAAAGCCCTGGTGTACTGGCAAAGACACCTCCAACCCGCTGGAAATAAGATCTCAAATAACCGACATATTTGATTAACTGGCACCCCTATTCCCTAAGGATGCCAGATAAAAGAGCTTTTACTGTACTGAATTTAGCAGTAATTAGAGATTAAGGCAGTGGCTATGCTACAGATTTCTGTAGTTTAACTGACAGATGATGTTATCTCTGACCAAAGTTTCTGTTGACAAAAACTCCTGATATGGACTTAGGGTTTTGTCTATAGTACAAGGCTGCAACGATCAACCTGTTTGCAGACAAAAGCATGGCAGCAGAGCCCCCCCAGTGGATGTATGCTATATGCTAGCAGAAGGGTTTTTTCTGTTGGCTATGCTGTAACACCTCCCCAAATGACCAAAGCTGAGTTGGAAAAACCTACTTGTCAGCCTAGCTGCATCCAGATGGGGGAAGACAGTGGCAAGACTGCTGGAAGAGCTCGGTTGTTTACGTGGTATGATCTGGCCATCCCCCTACCTGACATCATTATTCCAGCAAAACTTTGTAGTGAGTGAAGACCATGTTTTTACCAGCAAAATTGTACTTATATGAATGATTTTTTTATTCTTGTACAGTGGTTTACTATATAGGTAGAAAGTAAAGCTTTGTTAATAGAGCTTCACCCGTATTAAGAGCATTTTGTTGGCAAACTATATTAGTATTCCTATTAGGCATATAAATATAGGTTAAAAAAATATCTGTTTAAACTTACTCTAATTATATTGGTTAAACAGTTAACTGATAATGCAGCAGCTCAGATAAGGCTGCTGCTTGAGCTGGTCCCCAGGCCCTTCTATGGGAGGTTGGTGAGGAAGAGGAGATGGTGGCAAGCCCCGGCCAGATAACACAGCTCACCTGAAGCTACGGGGTAGGAGGGAGGGAGCACCTGTGAAGAGCACCTAATTGCTTAACCAATGAGTCATTTGACTGCCCACTGTTTGCCTCTTTAACCACAGGTAAGAGGGCTACTAGTCTCCCCTCCCCTTCTCCTTGCCCCTCCCTCCTACCTGCCCTGCCACCTTCCTGGGGCACGGCACGGTTTCCCTCCCCTCCCTTTCTTGCCAGACTGTGCCCTGTCCTGCACTAAATAACAACTGGGAACCTAACCGGTAATTATTGGGCTTATGGGTTATACAATTAACTGTTTAACTTTTCACATCCCTACTTCCTATACTGATAAAGCAATCTTAGTGTAAACATAGGTGAACTAGCAACTCCCTTGAGAGTTATTTCTAGTTATTTTCATTGTCTTTTACCTGTAAATAAACAATCTTCCGAAACACATCTTCTCTCATGCTCATCTCCACATCAAAATGAGAAAGCTTTTTGTCAGCTTCTGTGCTTGCTAAGCGTACTTCCTTGTTGGATGAGACATGCTGTGGAAAATCCAACATGCTTCTTTCCACTGTTTAAATAAAAAAAGAACCAAAATCAATTGCAATAGTTATTTACAAAGCAGTACACCCACATGAACTTCTCTCAGGATATGGAAATTTCCTAGTAACGGATGAATTACTTCAGTAATTTTCTTCTTTTTAATTTTTATAAAACCTTTCAGAAACAAACTTATGTAAACAAATTCCTGAAGAAATCAGTGATCAGGACTGCCACCTAATTAAATGATTACTGATAATGTAAGCGGTGACTTAATGAAGGAATGTAATTATATATCATTAAAGCAAACAAATATTTCAGAGGGGTTGTTCATTATCAAAAACTAAGTGACCTGGGAAATGATCCCAGTTTAACAGCAGTACAGTCATTTTCAAATTAGTAAAAGATAATATTGACATGTATGCATGTTAGTATTATAAGTAGTGGAATTTTTAAAAAAAGAGGAAGCATGTACAAGTCTAACATGCTTAACAGCATGAATGATGGTATAAATTCTTCCTGGATACTGGAAACACCACTATTTGAATCTTGACATCATGTCAATTTCCAATTAAAATATTAAAAAATAGCCAGGTGTGAACAAGTCATTTTGCTACTAATTTAGCAAGAAATAAGACCTAAATTGACTTGTCATCACTAAGGTCTACTAGATAGCATAAGCCAAATAATACACTTTTACATGGACATGAAAAACTAAATTTGTACTGCCATGTTACCACCATATTAATTACAAAAATGAATGTAGGGCCTACCCTAAGAACTTTGCTGAACTTATCGTTTTCTACCATTTGTCTCCAATAAGGACAGCTACAGGATACGTTTGCCTCAGACCACTATACAGTCAGGAAGTGCTAGGCCCTATGCTTCTACTTCTTTCAAGGAGCGAGCTCATCTATTTTATTCCAGGACTGGGCTACTGGTTTGAGCACCCCTGTTTCTCCCAAGGGCTCTTCAGTGATTTCAAAAGATACAGAATTCCTATTAGAGAAATCTCCCCTTTGAGATATATGCAACAATGGATGTTTGCAATGACACAGGGAAGCCTTTTCACAGAACAAGTCATCTTTTAAAAAACATAGTTCTGATGCTGTTTCACATCTCTATCTCCCTTAGCTACAAATCGTTAAAAGCTAATGGCTGGTTGTTGATCTTCCCTTGCGTCTCTGAGCCAACTGCATTCATATATTGACAGATTTTGATGGTTCACATATAGCCCAAAACGGTTATGCCTGAGTTACTAACAGTCCTCTTTTATTCTCCTGACCCAGAGAAGATATTAATTCTTTCACATTTTGATAGGTCATAATACAGAATCATACATATTTTTCATTAAAACATTACAAGTATTCCTCACATCTTCCACTGATTCCTTCTGCCTGCTGTTATCATCTCAGGCTTTTTTCTCTATTTTGAGTTCACTTGCTGGACTCAGTCATACCCCTGAATGGCTGAACAGAGCAAAAAATCTGCATCCAAAAGCAGTTAAAAAGTGGGACGTCTTATGTGTAGGAGTCTACCTAAATTGCGGGGGGTGGTATCAATTTTGGTGGGTTGATTGCAGTGTAAAGTTCTCATTCTGTGGTCATTTTCTGGTGGCCCTGCCCCTCAGCACCAATTGGCAGAGAGGTCCCAAGGGCAGGGGGGGAGGGGGGAGAAGAGGGGGCGGCCACCATCTGGTCTGCTGCCCTTCACGCTGCCTTGTCAGCTGGCATCTTTCCCTCCTGGCAGCAATGACCGCTAGCTCAAGAGACCCAGCATTTTATTTTTTTGTTGTTGATTTGGAGGGCAATCCCACATTTTGCAGTTTTCACAAAATTCACAAAACCGTGCATTAGGTAGGTCCCTACATGTATGTACTACACACATTCTAGTTCACGTTGTTGCACAGTGCCCCCTAGTGACTCCATTTGTTATTTAAAAAGATAGCAAAGAGGGTAGGTAGATGCTTGTGAGACTTGACACACAAGGACTTCGATTGTGGAAGAACTGATGATGCCCATCATGCCTTTCTGGATGCAGCGTGGGAAATTACTTAAACTGAAATCAGAACAAACCTGGTAACTCTTGTTATGTCTGGAAAGCAGGACAGCAGGATTTCCTAACTAATAAGGTTTACTGCCATGAACAGATCCAGAGAAATTAGCACAGATGGATTTCCTTTCCGAGATTTCTACCTTCTGTAGCCAAGCAGCCATAGATCAAGTTGACAGCTGGGGACTGCTCTTTTTCCATGATTTCTAAAACTCTCTGGTAATAAACAAAAAATTCAAAGGAAGGAATTAGATCTCTCATACGCACCTGCATATTCCACTTCTATATCTGCCAAAGCCTGGATTGTGTTTCCATATGTTACTTTTTCCATATCAAGCATTGCAACATGGTCATACACTTGCTTTGTTTTCCTGATCAGTTCTTCTGTCCTTGTTCTAATTTGTTCTGGTGACAGATCCCATTTCAAAAGGTTTCGGTCTGCTGTTACATATGAAGAGACCTTGCTTTGGGTAGTGATTTCTGTTCCTAAAGTCATTCTCAGCAAAAGCCTTTGGCCACCAGCTCTGAAATTATAAATGAATTTTGAAAATTAAAGATCTAATTCAAGTGAAAAATATATTGAGGATGATTTAAAAAAGTATATAATCTATTTTAAGACAGTATTATCCCTTGTGTAGCATGACTCTAAACCAGGGGTGGGCCAAATACAGCCTACTAGGGTAGGCACCCACCAATAAATTATATCTAGCCTGGCCCACTGCTGCCCCTGCTGCAGTTCACATGGAGCCAAGCCCTGCCCACTCCTGCTGGGGCAGTGTGCTGTGCTCCTACCCTTGCCTGTGGGAGGGCCCTGGCCCGAGTGTATAGCTTCTGGGTAGGGCTGCTGCAGTCACCCAGGGAACTGCTTGGCTCCCCTGGCCTTCAGTGGCTCCTCCTCTTGTCCCTGCTACAATGCTCCAGGCAGCAGGTAGGGAAACAGATGCAAGGGGGTGGGGGGGGTGGTGGGAAGCTGCAGTTGGGTGGGAGTGTGGGGCCCACACTGGGGCTGGGGTGGGACGATGTGCTGGGTGTGTGGGAGCCTGGGTTGGTGGAAGCATGAGACCCCATGGCTCACGTGCAGCTCTTGGGACTCAGCCAGACCATGCACCACCAGGTGGAGCCCATGTGATGGAGCTGGCAGCCTGGCTCTGGTCCCTGCTGCCATGTGCAGCTCCTGGTGATGGGGAGTCCCATGTGATGAAACCTAACTGACTTGACCCCACTCCTTGCTGTCCCAGCCTAGTCCTAGTAGCTGCATGAGGGAGAAGGAAGCGGGACCAGGCCACTGGCTCCATCACACGTGGCTCCAACCGAGTCCTGGGAGCTACAGGTGAGCTGTGGAGAGCCCTGCAAAATGGAGCTGATGACCTAGCTCTGGTTCCTGCTGCCATGTGCAGCTTTCAGGACTTGGCTGGAGCTGCTGGGAGGCTCTACCTGCCATGGGCCATGAGCATCCCAAGGGGTTGTGCACCGTTTGGGGGTGTGGGGGTGTGTGTGTGTGTGTGTGTGTGTGTGTGTGTGTGGAGGGGGCCCACAAGCAGACCCCACCATACCCACCCCCCTCCCACCCTGTCAAGGGGCGATATTACCTGTGCGGCCCTCGACAGCTCATGAAAACTTAAGTGGCTCTCCAGATGAATAATTGCCCACCCCTGCTCTAACCAGCTGTACTGTCCTCTAATATGCTCTTAGACATGTAGATAAAATCTTTTGGTTTTAACAAAAATAAACAGAACAGTTTTCTTAGAGGATCACACAGTTACTCGAAACATTAATTACTGAAATTCCATGGAAACAGACACAAGTATTTTGCATTTTGAGACAAGAAAAAGAGAACATACAGCAAAATGTAAGTTTTTAAGACCACTACATGCAGCACTAACAATGGCAAAAATCATTTCATGTGGAAGTGCTCATCAAAATGAATAGGTTTATGCTTATACTGAATGTCTGCTGCATTGAAGGCAATGAGGGGAAATTACCTCATAGCCTCCTACTTCACAATTTACTCCTTTAAATGTTGCATCTCTTATGTGATTAATTCATATGGTAGTTTTGCTATTACTAGAAAAGGAACAAAGATTTCTCATTTCTATAAATAACCTTTGTGTTCAATGAATTTAATTACATTTAATTAACTAGATATAATTTAATTAATTGTATACCAGTCTTGGATCTGCTCTCAATGAACCTATGTTGGTTGCCCCTGAGCATTACCTCCCCTGCTGGGCCCTTGCAGATGTGCTCCTGGATAATTTTATCAAAGGTCTTTCCAAGGACTGAGGTGAGACCAACTGGCCTATAGTTACCTGGGTCCTCCTTTCTCCCCTTCTTGTAAATGGGGATCACATTGGCCCTTTTCCAATTCTCTGGTACCTGGATAGAGCCCCACAAGTGCTCATACAGCCGTGCCAGGGGCTCTGCTATGACCCCTGCCCATTCCCTCAGCATCCTCGGGTGAAGAGCATCTGGACCTACTGTACATCCATCCCCTCTGACAATTCCCTAACTAGGTCATTCCTGACCCTAGGCATAGTGGTGCCTTCCCTGGGCCCGTCTGTAATCTTAGTGGGGAACTGTCCCGGTCCCTGTTCAGGAATATGGAGGCAAAGAATTCGTTAAAGAGGTCAGCTTTTTTGTTAGCTGCAATCACCATATTACCAAGCCTGTCCTGTAGGGGCCCCATGTTCCCCAGTGCCACCTTCTTACTCCCTATGTATTTGAAAAAGGACTTTTCGTTATCCCTAATTCTGGTCGCTAGCCCTAGCTCCATCTCTGCCTTGGCCTTCCTAACAGCCTCCCTGCAGTCCTGAGCAACGGAGGTGTAATCCTCCTTCCACTGTTTGCACGCCTCCTTTTTTGCCCTCAGGCATTCCTGGATGCTTTTGCTGAGCCATAGGGGCTTTTTAGCACTCCTGCCCCCCTTGGTGCGCATTGGGACTGACTCCCTTTGAGCTTGGAGGATCGTCTCCTTGAGGAACAACCACCCGTCTTGAACTCCCATCTCATTGAAGCTCTGAGACCCCAATGACTCTCCTACTAATCTTCTTAGCCCATTGAAGTCAGCCCTCCTTAAGTCGAGGACTTTTGCCTTACTGCTTGCTTTGACCACCCAGAGCTGGATAGTAAATTCCAGCAGGCGATGATCACTGTCGCCCAGTTGGTCGAGTATCTGCAGACCCTTCACCAGATTGTCACCTGTGGCAAGGACCAAGTCTAGCAAGGCATTTCCCCTGGTGGGACTATGCACCTCCTGGGTTAGGTGGAGGTCCTGTATCCCAGCTAGGAACCTACTTGAGCGGTTGGACCTGGCTGACTGCTCCTCCCAGCAGATATCTGGGTAGTTTAGGTCACCCATGAATAACCACATCCCTTGACTTTACAGCCTCCGTGAGTTGACCTGAGAATTCCAGGTCCAGCTCGTCCCCCTGGTGAGGCGGTCTGTAGTAGATGCCCACTATCAAGTCCTTTTCCCCACAACCCCCTTGCATTCTTATCCAGAGCGCCTCAGTTAGCCCTTCTTCTGAACCCATCTTGATCACTGAGGATGTGTATTGCTCTTTGACGTAGAGCGCTACACCCCCCTCTTTTTTCCCCCTGCTCTGTCCTGGCTGTACAGCCTGTGACCCTAGATGTCCACTGTCCAGTCGTGAGTAGAATCCCACCAGATTTCCGTGAGCCCCACTAGGTCTGGGTTTTTGCTAGCTAGCAAAAACCAACAAAAAAAAAAACAAACTGTCCAGAAGTGAAGAATCACAACAGCCCCAGCAACATGAGAAAATGACTGTAATTAAATAAGAGTTGAGCAAATCTCATGAGTTGAATGAAGATGTTGATTCTAGCTCTGTGGAAGAGGTGCTGTTCTGCAAACACAGATTTGATCTCTTTTACAGCAGTGGTGCAAACGTGCCATGATGATATTTTACCTGTACCAGCTAGCCTTCAGCTGTTACTAAAATTATAGAGAAATATGCATATCTGAAGTGGTCAACTAGTAAAAGACAATATTTACCAAGTGAGACTACAACATCATAATTCTTTTAACACCAGTCACTGTCATTGTGTAAACACCTATTCAATGACTATTCAAACTGGTTAGCTTGCACACAAGGCTCAGATAAAATTTGAATGTAGGATGCACATTTCAAGGATATATGATTAGGACCCAAGTTAAACAGTGAGAATAACAAACTTGGAAAAAGGACAAGGGTGCAGGGCTTCTATTTTTTCAGGCAATGCCTCTGATACTGAAAGTTTCAATTGAGAAGCTATTTGACCCTTATTAATACAGTTAGCTTTAAGTCCTCTTACCATGATTTACATTTTTGCCTCTATCAGCACAGAATAATATGGTATATCAGATTTATTGCAATGCCACTACTACTACATTAAAGACACTGACTTTGGAACAGAAACAAGAATAAAGAAGAACCTGTTCAACCCAATCCAGGAAAGGTTGAAGTGAGAACAGTCAGGGGGACTGTGAGAACTGCTGAGTGGGAAGTGTGTTAGCAGCACCAGCAACTGTTCCTTAGATGAAGACATCTGTATATTGAAAAAAAAAAAAAAAAATCAAGAGAAGGGGTAGTTCTGGGGTTATACTTAGTAATTACTGAATACAAGTAGCAAGTCACCAGAAGCTTCCTTATTCTCCACCTAGCAAGATAGTGTTGTTTATTTTTCTCCAATCAGGAATTAATGCACCAGTCCCTTCTGGACTGGATCTTTGAAATTCAGATTTTAAAAAAAGCTCATGAGACGCTTCAGCTGTTGTCCCTCTTCTAAAAGATACCAGCAGAAAAATTTACTGAACTGAAGCCTGCAATTTAACAATATAAGCAGCCATCCACTCCAAACCCCATTTGCTTCATTTAAAACCTCTGCACTAAACTACAAAGCCATTAGAAGAATGGGATATTGTAGTCTTATAGACTACTAAACTGTAGCTGCAGGGCTTAGATATATAATTGCTGTGACTGAGTCCAGGTACAGCCTCAAGGGATCTGCAGGTGAGTCTTCCTAAAATCAAGCTCAAGATTCTAGAAAACCTAGTCAAAGAACATCAGGAAGAACGTAAATTACACCAAGAGTGCCCAACCTTCTGTCTGTAGGCCAAATCTGGCCTGTGGAGCCAAGGCATATGGCTTGTGGGGCTCCCCATGGGTCAGAAAATTTGGCAGTGGGGTACCAGCAACAATTAATACTACTACTACTCTCCTCCCTCTGCATGTCGCCAGATTGGGACCAGGCCACGCCTCCTTCCCTCTCTGTAGCTGGGTTGGGGCTGGGCCACGTCCCCAGCTTCCCACATGGCTTGATCCGGGTTGGGTCATGCCTCCTTCACCCCCATGGTACTGGGTCAGGACCACTGTCCAGATCCAGCCCATAGATAAACTGAACACTGCCCATCCGGCCCACTGGCAAAAAGGTTGAGCACAACTGAATTGTGTCATCTTAAGGACACAATGTAAGATACCACTGGGCATGTCTACACATGTATTTACACGCACCTGAACTTAATGCATCTTTGCTTCAGGTGCATTAAGGCAATTTAGGCGCGTGTATACATGTGGATGTGCTAATGTGAGTTAAGGCGTGTTAAATTTAGGTATGAATAGCTAAATTGCATTAGCACACATGCAGATGCGCTAATATGCATTAACATGGTGTCTATCCATTAACGAACACCATGTTGATGTGCATTAGCACATCTACACACGTGCTAATGTGACTTAGCTATTAGTGCCAAAAATTGATACCTGCTTTACGTAGGTATCAGATTTAGGCTCACATAGCCTTAAATAGCTATCTTTAAGGTGCATTAAGGGCACGCACATGTAGCCACGTGCCCTTAAGGCACCTTAATGATGGCAATTTTAGGCTAAGCCCACTTAAAAGAGGCTCATGTAGACCAAAGCATTCTCCAAATACACAAAGCAAAAGAAAAGAAAAATTGAGCAATTTTCACAAGGATAAAAGCTCTCAACCAAATCAAAGAGCTAGATATGAAACACATCCTCTGCTGATGAAGCTTACTGCTTTTCTGCTTTTATAGCCAACACCCAGATATAATATGCCATTAACCAGTTCAAGAATTTGTATAGAAAATACTCAGCAGTGTGGCTAACTAAATATATTTGCCAGAAACAAAAATAGTTATTAGAAATAAATTCTCTAACTGGATAAGAAGTTTAAATAGGTACGGAATAACTCGGATCTACTGCAAATGCTAGAATGCAGAGTTCAAAGGACTGATAAGCACAAACATTAAGTTACAAGACAGAAATATCAACCTGATTATGACTGCATTAGTTAACAACTTTAAGAAATTAAATTAAAATTAGTTGCTAGGATATCAATTTTAACATATCTGAAGTGGTCAACTAGTAAAAGACAATATTTACCAAGTAAGACTACAACATCATAAATAATGATTTACCATATTAAAATTGATATCCTAGCTACCAGTTATCATACAAGCTAGCAAGTGGCTGTTTACATCTGCTGAAGACAAGACATGAATGAAGTTTATTACATAACAACTGTCTATACTATTGGAAGCCTCACTATTATTAGTAGCATTTATTCTTCAAACTCTTAGTCTTCCTATAACAGTATAATTTCGAATAGATATTTTTATCTCTTATTAAATTACAGAGATCTGTATTAACATATTGTCTGACGTTGGAAGTATAGTAGACTTCCAGCTTTACCCATGGTTTGAGGGGTGGTGCATCAAACCCACCCTTTAGTAAATCCTGGACTCATCCATGGATACATTGAAGGTTTTTCAAAGACTCAAGCAGGATAGATTAGAATCATACTTAGACCTTGTACAGACACCCAGTTTCTTCTGGGAGAAACCACATGTGTACAGAGATTCAGGCCTTTTCTCACAGAATAAATATGGCCACTCTAGGAAAAAAAATGGGGAAACAAGCAGGGTTAAATCACTCCTAGGATAATTTCTCCTAGGAGAGCAAATATCTGTACATGACAAAGGTCACCTAACTGCTACTAAGAGGCCCAGCAGGTGGCAAATGGTTTAGTCCTAAACTCGGTAACTCTATTCAAATAAAAAATTAAAATTAAATGCAAGAACTATTTTAAAGATGCCTGGAATATGTTAAAATACCCTTTTAGATTTGGAGGTAAAAAACCCACATAACAAGAAACTACAACTCATCAAACTAATTCAGTAAAGGTACCTCAGGCTGTGGAATGAGTAAACATTAATAAGCAAGGGTGCTAAGGAATGTACTTAAAAAAATTCATGAAAGAATAAATATCCATCATTTTCATGTCATGTGAAACTTGAAGCATGAAATGTTTTCCAAAAGATGTTGAGTAATTATTTTCTTTATATACGAGAATTCTTTTACTCATTCAAAATTCAGGCACGCATTAAACAGAATTACTTAATCCATGGAAGCTCTTGATACTACACTGTTCTGTAAGATGCAATATGAGATTTGAGATATGCCACCTCATTTAATAGTGATTACACACTTTTACATATAGTTTGAGACATTTTGAAAAACCCTGTAACTTGAAAATGAAAAATGTCTTTAATGTTGAACCAAATTATATTAACAGTAATGTAATTAAAGACACAATAGAAACAATCACTACGTAACTGAGAAAACATCTTAGAAATGCATACATAAACATAGGTTTATTGTGCTTGGTGACAGATTCACTGACAAAAGTTGATGTTTACCAGATATGCACAAGACAGAAAATGTCTACTCTTCTCTGACATAATGGAATCTGAAACAAGGGATGATACAACACAGAGAGAATGAGAAGGAGCATAACTTTGGAACCTGGGACTAAAATCGAAAGAACTGAAACATTGTTTGTTCTTGAACTTAGATTAAACAAATGTGTATCTTTAGAAATATGTATATCATATTTAAGCAACTAATCCCATGCTTTTAGTGTACTCTAAACAACAACACTGATATTCTAGATCATAGAACTTAAAATTTATGTTTGAAACATTTTCAAATTTTAATATTAGACAACAGTATATAACAGCATCTTCAAATTCTGTTGATATCTTTGCGGGCAATTTCAGGTTCCTTTGGAATTATTTACCATGTATGTACTCTGGTTTGCTAGTTCAGTCAAAGGACTGAAGGTAATAATACCGCCCCCCCATAATTTCTGTCAACCATTCAGATCATGCTCTATTTTCTCACATACCACACATTTCCAAATAAGACCCAACCTGTTCTGATGAGGAAGAATGAAGCACGGGAAAAAGATTT